>NC_048229.1:33408348-33468307 GCF_002007445.2 Ailuropoda melanoleuca | reverse complement strand
AAAAAAAAATAATAATAATAATAATAAATAAAAACTGTGGCCAGGAGGTGAAGAGAAAAGCCCCTAACTCATATACCCATTTTCCTGACATGGCAAACTGAGGCCTTCAGTGATAGGATGGGGGTTTTCTTGAGTGCCTTCTTGGCGGTGGTCTTGGGCAACGGATTTCTCCTCTGAGCCTCAGCTTCCTCGTCTTTAGACGGGGCTAGTAATAATGCCTACTTCAGGGGGTGGCTGTAAGGATTCAGGGGCTCTGCTAATCCTTGGCTGTGTGATCTTGGACAAGTCACTTGGCCTCTCTGTGCCTCATCTTCCTTACCCGTGGAATGGGGCTAATCACGGCACCTATCCTATCCGGCTGGTGTATATTCACAGAGTTAATTTATAAGACTTGGCATAGGGCCCACCCTAAGACCTCAGCACCCCCAGCCCTTGTTGGTGTCGTGCAGAAGTGCTTGGCACAGGGCCGGCCGAAAAAAATGGTCACCTTAGTCAACACTTTCTCATTTCAGCCTTGATCCTATTTAATCCTCAACACTGTGCCATGTGGGGGGCGTGATCATTCAGGTTTTATAGACTTGGAAGTAGGTGCTCAGAAACATTGCTTGCCCTGGGTCATGGAAAGGAAATGGCAAGATCAGAATTTGAACTCAGATCTGCCTGGCTCCAACTGCCCCCCCATCCCACCTCCACCCCACCCCACCCCCCACATACACATAGCGTTTACCTCGTGCTGCTCTGTTCTAAGCCTTTTACAGGGATTACTCGCTAATCCCCACAACAGCCTCACAAAGTAGGTTACCTGGAACCTGAGGCCCAGAGAAGTTCGTTCCTGGCTCAGGAGTCACACAGCCGGCAAATGAGGCAGCTGGGATCCGCGCCCGGCTCCAGGCCCTGCGCTGCCTCTCTTCGCAAGCATGTGGCAGACCCAGAAATGCCCGGGGAAGTTACAGCTTGAGTTTGAGCTTTATTGGCCATTATTCGATCCACAGCTATTTGCTCAAGTGCCCTCTCTGTGTTCAGCCTGTGCTGGGTAGCTCTGGGGACACAGTGGTGCCTGAGACCCGCCCCTCCTGGGACCTGCGTTCCAGTGTTGGAGACAGATCTGTCCCCAGAGTGGGCCGGGCTGAGACGTGGGAGCCCAGGAGGCTGCTGGAGCCGGGAAGGAAGATCATCCAGCCTTAGGCGCCAGAAAGGGCTTCCTGGAGGAGGGAACATTTGCACTGGGGCTCAGAGAACAAGGGAGCAGAGGGCAG
Source organism: Ailuropoda melanoleuca (assembly GCF_002007445.2). Lineage (NCBI taxonomy): Eukaryota > Metazoa > Chordata > Mammalia > Carnivora > Ursidae > Ailuropoda > Ailuropoda melanoleuca. The sequence goes on along the minus strand of NC_048229.1, from coordinate 33,467,051 downwards.
GTTGGCCGCGGCTCTGAAGAAATCTGCGCTGTAGTCTGGGCCCTGAACCACGGACCAGCTGCGCCCTCTGCTGGAAGCATCCCGTAGTGCAGCGACCCGGGTACAGCAGGAGTTTGGAAAAGCCTTGCGTTGAACCGAATTCTGTGATGCGAGAATCCTGTGCGCCCAGCTTTGGCCAGTTTACGTTTCTAAGACTCGATTCATTCCGTCAACCACTCAGCAAACTCTTCCAGAGCACGTACTTTGCACCAGGCTCTGTTCTACTGCTAAAGATACGGTGCTGGCAATACGTTAACTCATTCAATCCTCGCAGCCGTTGACTAGCCCCATTTTACAGATTCAGAAAATTGACACACAGAGAAGTTACTTGCCCAAGGCCTTCACAGCCAGTAAGTGCTGAAATCAACTTCAAACCCAGAGCCCAATTTTTAGCCATTATAATTACCTCGCCAATAATGTGATGAAACATCATAACATGACCGCATTACACAAAATAATTTTAGACCCTGAAAAGTTTTGTGAACAAGATCAAGCAAGGGAACGCAGCAGTGTTTTGGTGAGACAGTGTAATTTAGAAGAGGCAGTCAGGGAGGGCCTCTCGGAGGAAGCGGCGTTTGAGAAGCTCCCAGACTAATGGATGGGATCTGTGGGAAGAGAGATCGAGGCAGGGGGCGCAGCCAAAGGAAAGGCCGGGCGGCAGGCGCTGCAAGAAAGCCGTCGGTCTGGGATCCAAAGTTTCCAAGATTCCAGCCGTGCTGAAACGCGGCTTTCCAGACTCCAGCGGGCTGGAATCGTGCTCGGATTCGACGGGCCCGACAGCCCACGGGTTCGGCCGCGGCTGTTCTGCTCTTGCCTGGTGGCCGGGGCAGCCGGGCTCTATTGGAGCCGGGCGGTGGGCGGGATCGGCCTCACCTNGGGGGGGGGGGGCCCCCCGCCCCCCCCGCCCCTCGGAGGAGCCGCCCTCGGCCCAAGAACCGGAGCGCTGCTGGGAGTGGCGGGGCGTGCGCGGGTGTGCGGGACGCGGCCGGGCGCATCGCGGCGGAGTGGGTCCCAGAGCCGCCCGCGCTCAGGTGAGCCCCCGGGTGCCGGGCGGGAGTCCCGGGGACCGCGAGGATGGGGGCGGGGGCGGAGGGTGAGGGCTGGGCCCGGCGCACCCTTGGGCCCGCTGGCTTGGCGATGGCGACGGGCCTTGGGGCCCCTGGGAGTCCCCTGCCGCCCTGGGGCTCCCCCCACCCCGGGTCCGGAGGCCCAGCTGGGGCCGCGCCCCCTCCCCCGTGCGCAGGTAAACAGGAGCGAAGACGGGGCGGGGCCTGGGGGAAGGGAGGGGGCCCTTGTGACGCCCAGGCGGGGGAAGCGCGGGTGCGCGGGGCTGGGCTGGGCCGGGCCGACGGGCCAGGGGTAAAGTGTGTGGTTTCGGGGGGCTGGCGGTGTTGGGGGCCTCCTGCCTGCTGGTGTGGGCGTGGAGACGGTGCGTGTGAGAGACGGTGTAGGAAGCTCAGGTGTGTGCGACGGTGGGCAAGGCTCAGGTGTGTGTGCGAGGGTGTCAGGCGGTGGGTGCGGGTGAGAAAGGGAGATGGACGGTCCGTGGCAGCCTGCGCGGGCGCAGAGGGGCCGTGGGAATGGTGTGGCACTGTTTCAGAGACATGAACACTGGGGCCACCTCTGACGGTGTGTGCAATGCTGGGGGTGGGGGCTGTGTGGCTGGGGGGAGTTGAACTGTTTATAGGATGAGGCGCATGACCCGGAGCTTGCGGGGCTGGGGCAGACTGCCTACCTGTGAGACGCTGCCGGCCGCAGGGCGGTGGGCGGTGGGCGGTGTGGGACCGGCATGGGTGGGTCGGGCGCCCCTGTGATGAACACTGTCAGCTGTATGGTTGTGCGCGCGTGAAGGGGAGTTTGTTGTTCACGGGATTGAGTGTGGGCAGAATCGTGTGAAAAACGGAGCTGTCAGAAAGACTCCATGAACTTGCGTGATCGTGACTTTGTGGGGCTTGTATGTGACACTAAGTACCGTGTGATATGCACACAGAGCGAGAGAGATTGGTTTCCGCGCCCACCTATACGCAGACGGATGGCAAGTGAGAGCCTGCGGAATATAAAATCCGCGGATTATGTGCCGTCCTTACTGCGTCTCCGTGTGTATGATTGTGAGTATGTGAGGGGCACCCAAACCCCTGGGCTGCTTCTAGTGGACTAGAGGGGACGGGCAGAAACCGTGGATCACTTCCGTGGGTCTCCACAGCAGCCTGTGCCTGCCGCGGGCACGCGCTTGGGACAGCGCGGCTGGGTCTGAGTGCAGGAATCGTTGGTATGTCCCCGTTTGCAGCCCTGTGTATGTGCGTGCGCGCTGCGGGCAGGGGTGTGAATCCCTGGCTGGCCCGGCAAGCTGTTGGAGGAAGTGAGGAAGAAGGTGACAGGTCCACAGTGACTCCCAGGAGCGAGTGTGTGTGCGCACGTGCACGCCTGGAGGGGCACGTAATGGAGGGTTAGCTGCTTGCAGGACCGTGTGAATGCGGGAGAGGGATGCGTCGTGGGGGTTAGCGTGTGGAGACGGGCTGAATGGGAGTGATTTGGGATTTGGTTATCTTGTCACTGGTGGGGGGGGACAGAGTTTCTGTGTGTTGGCTTTTATTCCTGAGAGGAAAATAGGCCTGTGTGTTGGGTTGTGTTTCTAAGAGGAGAGTGTACATGTGTTATCTCTAAGAGTGTGTGCGTGTGTGTGCGCGTGTGTGCGTGCACGTGCGTGCCCCAGTAGTGTATTGCTTTAGGGGTTTTATGTTTTGTTTTTTTTTTTAAGATTTTATTTATTGGGACGCCTGGGTGGCTCAGGCAGTTAAGCGTCTGCCTTCGGCTCGGGTCATGATCCCAGGATCCTGGGATCGAGTCCCGCATGGGGCTCCCTGCTTTGGGGCGTCTGCTTCTCCCTCTGCCTCTACTTGTGCTTCTCCCTCTGCTTGTGCTCTCTCTCTGACAAATAAATAAGAAAAGCTTTTATTTATTAGAGAACAAGCCAAGGCAAGAGCAGAGGGAGAGGGAGAAACAGACGCCCCGCTGAGCAGGGAGCCCGATGCAGGACTCGATCCTAGGACTCTGGGATCATGACCCGAGCCAAAGGCAGACGCTTAACTGACTGAGCCACCCGCACAGACATGTGGGACTGTATTCAGTTTTGTTGGAGGAGACAGAACGTGTCCAGAGCATGTCGTGTTTCTGAGAGAACGTATATTACGTGATATTTTTAAGAAGGGAGTGTGTGTGTGTTGAGTTGTATTCCTGAGAGGGGAGCGTGTGTGTGTGTGTGTGTGTGTGTGTGTGTGTGTGTGTGAGCAGGCATGTTTCCAAGAAAGTATGTATATATCGCATTGTGTTTGAAAGAAGAAAGAGCACGTATTTGATTTCTGAGAGGAGAACGCATGGGTCGAGTTGTGTATTTAGGAAGGGACGGTGTGCGTGTGGTGGGGTCTGATTCTGGGAGGGGTGTGTGTGCTTGTGTGTGTATTGGAGGGCTCCAGGGGCACCACTGGCTGCGTCATTGACTTTGTCACCCACAGACAACCGCATGAAGTGCCCCCCGTAAAACCCCCTCCCATTAGCATCGAGGCCTCAGACTCTGAGCTGTCACAAGGCTAGTGTGACATCCCTGGGCTGTGGCTGCCACACGTGTGTCCCAACATGCCTTGGGCTGGCCGAGCCTGTCTGCACTGGAGGGTGGAGTCCCTGTTCCCTTGGGATCTGTCAGCTCCTCAGGTCCTGGGAGCTGACACGTGGTTCCCCGCTCCTGATCCCCCCAAACCTAGAGGGCTCCTCTGCTTCCGGCGCCCCAGCCCCTTGGCCCTCTCCTCCTGCCTCACCCCACCCCATCCCCAGTGGTCTGACTGGTTCCCAACAAAAGCACCCTAAGAATGAGCTCACGGAGAGGCCGCCGCCTCCACACGCCCCGCCCCCCCACGCCCGGCAGAGGCGGGCGACTCCAGCCCAGGTCACACGGCCGGAGGCGCGTTCTGGCCCGGGGATCTGGGGCCCTTGGTGTGGACGGGGCTGGCCAGGTGAGCTGAGGGCAGGTGAGAGGCCACGAGGCCACTGTTTGCCCTCTCTGGGTTAGGTATACGTGGGGTTTTGGAGTTGTCCTCAGGGCAGGGCCCAGGGCAGGGGACAAGCAAAGCTAGACTAGAATGTTTCCAGTTGCCGGCTGGCTGGGATGGGTGTGGGACAGGGAGTGAGGAGGACCCGGAGACAGAGAGCCGGCCGGGACGGCTGGACAGGGAGATGGTCGGGAAGGGCTCTGTGGGCTGGAATGGCGTGCAGGCTGATGATTCCCCAATCCCCGCCGCCTCCCCCAGGAGCAGCAATGTCCGTGCAGGTGGCAGCCCCTGGAAGCGCGGGGCTGGGCCCAGAGCGCCTGAGCCCCGAGGAGCTGGTGCGGCAGACCCGACAGGTGGTGCAGGGCTTGGAGGCCCTGCGGGCGGAGCACCATGGACTGGCCAGGCACCTGGCAGAGGCCCTGGCGGGACAGGGCCTGGTGGCCGGCTTGGAGCTGCTGGAAGAAAAGCAACAGGTGGTGAGCCACGCGCTGGAGGCCATCGAGCTGGGACTGGGGGAGGCCCAGGTATGAGGGGGCCAGCTCTCCAGCTATGGGGGTGAGGCTGGGAGGAGGCCCGGGGATGAGGGAGACAGGTATGCTGTGGGAGGGGGGCAGGCCTGGGGTAGGGGAGGCCAAGGGGCGCCAGCCCGGGAGGGAGAGGCTCTAGGCTGGAACAGGATCCCTGGGCAGCATTAGGGGGTCCTTGTGTGGGTCAGGCGCCCCTGAACCAATGGCATCCGTCTGTAGAACTCTGGGTCCTGGGGAGACTTTGGGGTCACATGGGTAGAATAGGAAGTGTCCCTACACATAATTTGCGTGCCTGGGTGAGATCAGAGTATCCCTGGACAGGATTCGGGTGCGCCCCTGGGAGCTTCCGCACATCCTCGGAGTCCCCGGGGAAGGGGCTCTGTAGAATCTGGGGCATCCTGGGTAAAGCGGGGGTGCTCTGGGTTGGGCCCCTGATCCCCGGGCCCCTGCAGGTGCTGCTGGCCCTGTCGGCGCACGTGGGCTCGCTGGAGGCAGAGAAGCAGCGGCTGCGTGCACAGGCGCGGCGGCTGGCCCAGGAGAACTCGTGGCTGCGGGAGGAGCTGGAGGAGACGCAGCGGCGGCTCCGGGCCAGCGAGGAGGCTGTGGCCCAGCTGGAGGAGGAGAAGAACCACCTTGAGTTCCTGGGGCAGCTGCGGCAGTATGACCCGCCCGCCGAGAGCCAGGTGCTGCAGGGGGCATGAGATGCGCCCCCCCTCCGTCCTTAGATACCCCACAGACCTGCACCCCACCCATGGAGTCCCCTGTGCCCTAGACCCTCCCTCCAAAGCAGCTCTGGACCCTGAGTTCCACAGCCCCCAGACCCACTAGGATTTCCACAGAAGCGCCCCCCCAGCTTCCACAAAGCCCCCAGATCCTCCCCAAGCCCTCAGGAAACCCCCTGAGGCTCCTGACCACTACCTCCCTCAAACCCCAGAGATCTAGGACCCCGGTCCCTAAAGCAAAACTCCCAGCCCCCTTGACCCCCCCGCTTTCCTGCCCCCCCGCAGCGGCCAGAATCCCCCCCTCGCCGAGACAGCCTGGCATCCCTGTTCCCCAGTGAGGAAGAGAGGAAAGGTAGGCGTGGGGGAGCCCATAATTGTGGGGCCGCTCAGCCCCGGAGGACGAGAGGCGGAGGCTGCGGAGGGACCTTGAGACCCCGAGGTGGATGTCAGGGCAGGGGAGTGGGAACATGAGGCAAGTGGCTGGGTCAGGGTGGAAGCTTCCAGGCTGGAATCTGTGAAACCAGGTACGGTGGCCACAGCGTCCCCAGCCAGGCAGTCCCCGTATTCACGTCCCAGGACCCAGTTAGAAGCCTGTGATCCCCATCTCAGAGGCCAGTGCGGGGGCCCGTTGTCCCAGGGGCAGTGGGGCAGCTATAGTCCTGGGGTACCGTTCGCTTTTATGGGGAGGGAAGGCTAGGAGGCTGGCAGCGCCCTGATGCCCGCCGTCGCCCGCAGGCCCCGAGGCAGCGGGAGCGGCAGCAGCTCAGCAGGGGGGCTACGAGATCCCCGCCCGCCTTCGGACCCTGCACAACCTCGTGATCCAGTACGCAGGGCAGGGCCGCTACGAGGTCGCTGTGCCGCTGTGCCGCCAGGCCTTAGAGGACCTGGAGCGGAGCTCAGGCCACTGCCACCCTGACGTGGCCACCATGCTCAACATCCTGGCGCTGGTGTACCGGTGAGCCTGCGGCTGGCCTGGGCCATTGTTGGGGGGGGGGGCTGGCGTCCTGCTCTGCCAGCAGGGGGCACCTGCATGGGTGGGGCGGCCGGGGGGTTTGACAGGGATCTGGGGAAGCCACTGTGACCCAGACGAGAAGTCAGAAAATGTGGGCCAGAGACCCCAACAGAGCAGGTTAGAGATATAGGGTGGCCGGAGGCTTGCCAGCAAAGGGAGCCTGTGGCAGATCTTGGAAGGTGGCAGAGAGACGCAGAAGGTCCCACCCCAGCATGGCTGACCCCCTCCATCCCTGGGCCACCTCACAGGGACCAGAACAAGTACAAGGAGGCCACCGACCTTCTGCACGACGCCCTGCAGATCCGGGAGCAGACGCTGGGCCCTGAGCACCCTGCGGTGAGCGGGGGCCCAGGCCTGAGGGCAGTGGGGCCGTGCCTGCCCCACCCTGACCTGCGTCCCCACCCCGCAGGTGGCCGCCACCCTCAACAACCTGGCGGTGCTCTATGGGAAGCGCGGCCGTTACCGGGAGGCAGAGCCCCTGTGCCAGCGCGCCCTGGAGATCCGCGAGAAGGTACCGCCCCCCTGCCCGGCCCCACGGGGCCCCTTGCCCACTGGCCCTTCCTCCTTGAGCCTGATGTGCTCAATTCAGTGGCTCTCGCCTGGTAACCCTGACCCTACGATGTCCTCCCCCTCTGATACTGTGAGCCCCCAGTTCGAGCCTAGAGGACTCAATCTCATGACCCCACGACCCTTGACCTTTAGTGAAACTCCACCTGATGGTGACTCTGATTGTTCTTCTCACGTGCCCCACCCCCCAGCCCCGACCTTCCAATCCCATGTGACCACCATGGCCTGGACCTGATTAATCCCCAGCTCGCGAAACTTCTACCCGCGGCCCGCAACCTCCCGTAACGCTCCCCATCGATCCCGTGAACCTCACCTCAGGACTGGCGTTCCGACTGCTGGCAGCTCGTGGCTCACCCGTTCCCCCCCCACCCCAAGGTCCTAGGCAGCGACCACCCGGACGTGGCCAAGCAGCTCAACAACCTGGCGCTGCTCTGCCAGAACCAGGGCAAGTTCGAGGAGGTGGAGCGGCACTACGCCCGCGCCCTGAGCATTTACGAGGCCCTGGGAGGGCCCAACGACCCCAACGTGGCCAAGACCAAGAACAACCTGGTGAGGGCGCCGTGGGGCACAGGTACAATGCAGGGCCGACTGGCAGGGGTCCCCAGGAGAGGCACCCACGGGCTCCAGGGTGGGAGCGCATGGAGCCCGGGAGCCCCCCAAGACCTGGCCTCAGAGCGGGGCCCTGACGGGTGAGATCACTCGGCACAGAGAAGACGTGGAAGCCTCAGGAAACACACAGGTCGGTGGGGCCAGATGGCAGTCGCAGGTATTTATTGAGCTCTAGCCCCCTTTCCTTTAGGGAAACAGGTGTTTCTTAAAGGACCTTAGGAGATAGGTGCTCCTGTAGTCCCATTTTGCAAATGAGGAAACTGAGGCACAGAGGTTATGTCACTAGCCCAAGGTAGAGCAGGAACCAGTCACCTGCCCGAGGTCACGAGGTGGGGGGGGGAGGATGTGCCTGGGGCGCTCCAGATCTGAGCCACGATTCCCGCCCCCCCACCCCGCAGGCCTCAGCCTACCTGAAACAGAACAAGTACCAGCAGGCAGAAGAGCTGTACCGAGAGATCCTGAGCCGCGAGGACCTGCCTGCCCCTCTGGGTGAGCCCCCAGCCCCACCCCGGCCCCCTAGGCTACTGCTCCATGTCCCCACTGCACTGTCTCCCTCTTTTTCTAGGAGCCCCCAACCCTGGCACAGCTGGTGATGCAGAACAGGTGAGGAGGGAGGGTGGGCTTCGCTTCGGCTCCTGGGGTGGAGACCAGAGGAGAAGGGGGACTGACTGGTGTCCCGGGCGCCCTCCCCAGACCCTTCGTAGGAGCAGCTCCTTCTCCAAGCTCCGTGAGTCCCTACGGCGTGGAAGCGAGAAGCTGGTCTCCCGTCTCCGAGGCGAGGGGGTGGCAGGGGCAGCCAGGTGAGTGTCCAATCAGGGCAGCCAAGAGCCCCAACAGCTGCAGCTCCTGCAACCCACCCTGCTCCCTGTCCTGTTCCAGAATTTTCCATGGTTCCCATCTCCTCTGCCACACGTACAGTCATATCCAGTGCCAGGCAAGTCTTGCCCCAGAGTGGGAAGCAGACGCTCGGGGCCTCACCCTGCCACCCTCTCCTTCCAGGATGAAGAGAGCCATGTCACTCAACACGCTGAACGTGGATGGTCCAAAGGCTGCTGGGGCCCAGGTGAGGGGGGCCGGGGCACCTAGGACAAGGATGGAGTAGCAGGCCATGCTGGCAGGCCCAGAGGCAAAGGACGGGTGGGTATGGCCAGGCTGGTGTTGGAATGGACCCAAGAACAGGGGAAGGGACAGGTTCTAGTTGGGCTAGAGACAGGGGGACAGACAAGCCAGCTGGGGGTGGCCCTTGTGGCATCTGGAGCACAGCCAGGTCCTGCCCCTGGACCCACCCCTCCCCTGTGTCTTCCCACAGTTCTCCCATCAGCACCTGAACGAGGCCGCGAGGACCCTCAGCACCAGCACCCAGGATCTGGGCCCCCGGTGAAGGTGACAGGACAATGGCTGCAGCTTCTCAGGAAGAGTGGGGAAGGGGTGAGGGGCGGCCTTTCATCTCCCTGAGTTGCTCCCCACCTCTTGGAGGCACCCACTGTATGGGGCTCCCCGCTCTCCTGCCGCAATTAAAGGCTGTAGATTTGGAAGCAGGAATGTCTGCCTGAGGTTTCCTGGGAGGACCTCACAGCACCTCCAAGTCGCCGGGCCCCCAGGCCGGCTGAGGCCCCACGGTCGCCACACACACTTTAGGGCCCTGTCCCCACCTCGAGCTACAGCTGCTGTGCAATCTGCTCTATCCTCCGCAGCGTCTCCTCCGACTCCAGCTGCTCCAGGCTGAGCAGGGACAGCCCCAGCTGGTCTTCCTGGAGGAGGGGGAGAGGAGTCAACCCCGGGGTGGGGCTGGAGGGCTACGGCGCCTCCCCACGGGCGACCGGGGGCCGAGACTTGAAAGCCAGTAGCAATAGGAGGTGGCCTGCCCAGGGGCTACGGAGTGGGCTGTTTGACTCTAGAAACCCCCAGCCACTGGGGAACGTACCATCCCTGGAAGCAGAAGCCAGTCCTGAGGGCGGGAGACAGCAGCCAGCCAGTTTCCCAGATCGAGAAGGATGGGCTCTGGCGTGGGGACAGGCTAGGGTTGGGGCCTGGGACCTTGGCCGAGCAGCCTAGCCCGGGAGGGTGAAGGAAGTCAGGACAGGCCCCCTCAGGCTCACCCGGTGGAAGGGCTGCGCCATCTGCCGCAGGAAGTACTTGGCGACCTGGACCCCCTCCTCCACCGTCAGGTTGAGGTTGGCGTCCGTGAGGTGTTCCTGGATCCAGCGGGGCAGTTTGCCACGCTTGTCGGCCCGGGCAAACCGCTGTCACAGGTGGGCGAGGGAGAGGAGGGAGACATCAGGCCCCTGGCGGGGGAGCCCGGGCCTCCATCCCCCTCTGGAAAAGGGGCTGGGGGGGAACAGCCCAGGAGGCGGCGGCCCCTGCAGCTCACCTTATCAGCGAAGACCATGAGGCCGTAGTCCGTCTTGCCCCGGATGGCCCGCCCCACACACTGGGCCGCGTGGCGCATGGCGTCGAAGGTGAGAAAGTCGTTCTCTCGGATCTGGAACTGGTCCCGCAGGTATTCCAGCCGTGCCTGCCCGCGAGAAGAGGGCAGAGCGGTCCCTCCTGCCGCTCCTGCCCACCCCAGTCCCCAGGGAAGGGCCCCAGAGGCCCGACCGAGCGACCCCCACCCCGGCGCTGCTCACCTTGAGAATGCGGCTCTGGGTGTAGACGTAGGGGACACCGAACATGATGACCGCGCGCCCGTAGTGGTGCACTGGGGGAGCGAGCACAGGCCGGGGCTGGAGCAGCTGAGCTTGCGGGGTGGGGGGGGGGGGACAGGAACAGCCAGAGCCCCCTGCAGGCACCTGGGGAGGGGGAGAGCCTAGTCCACTCACCGAAGTCGATTCCCTCGGACACTTTTCCGCGGGCCACTGACAGCAGGATGGCTCCACGGCCATTCTCACAGGCCTGGGGAGGGGAGGCCAAGACAGGAGACAGGTCCCCTCAGAGCTGCCTCCTCCGGGCCCCCTGCGCACAGTCTCCTGGCAGTCCCACCCCCCTGCCCACCTCCTGGTACTTCTCCAGGGCGACACTGGTCTCGGCCCCATCCTGGGTCTCAATGAAGAGCAGCTTATTCCTCTGGATGTTTTCGAGAATGCCCTAGGGAAGGACAGCAGGCGGCTCAGGCTGGGGGCTGGCAGACGGTGGCGTAAGGGCACAGGCATCCTGGCCCCGGCCAGCTCTGCCCTGATTCCTGTGGAGCCGATGACTTCTCTCCCTGGGCCCCAGGGGGCCAGCAGGGACTCGGGACGGAGCAGGGGTGCCAGCCGCCCTCGCTCCTGGTGCGAAGCTCTGTGATTCCAGGCACAGAACCCATCCCCACACCCCATCTTTCGGGCAAGTGGGGCAGGCATATGGCCCAAAATGGCCAATTGGGACACTCCGCCCCCAGCGGGTGCTTAGTGGAGGGGCTGATGTAGGCCAGGCGGAGCAGGGCTGAGGCTGCCCAGAGATTTCCAGGACACTGCACTAGCCCTGGGAGCACGATCAAGGACAGACCCAGGGACAGACCGGTGCGACGGCACAGAGGGTCCAGAAACACGCCCCCACACAGATGGCTCACCCGTACCATTCAGGGGAGAGAGTGCTTTCCAGAGAATGGGGCTGCAGCCACCGGAGTGCCACAGGGGGAGAAAAAGCACCTTGACCCTGACCTTACACCACACACAACAATGTGAGGCATCTCACAGATCCAGATGTGAAAGCTACACTACAAGGCTTCTAGAAGAAACAGGACGTGATTTTCAGGACCTTGAGGTAGGCAAAGCTTCCTGAAATAGGACACACACAAGACTCAGGATGTGGACTTGGGTGGCCAGAAGCCACCTTTCCCACGGTGTGGAAGGCGCCCATCTGAGGACAAGACCAAGGTCCTGACAGAGGGGACGAGGCTCCCCCTCCCCCACCCCCGGAGCGTTGATCAGCCAAGTTCTCTCCTCTCCCCCTAAAGAAGCGCCTGCTTCCACCACCCGAGAGCTGGGCCATGGTGCACGAGAAGCAGAGAGGTCACAGCAGCCCCCTCCCCAACCCCCATCCTGCCAGCCACCCAGGGCCCAGCGGTGGTGAGCCCCACTTCCAGAACACCCCATGACCTCACCCATGCACTGTCCCGCAGAGGCTCTTGAGTTTTTAACCTGGATGTGGGGGGAAAGGGGGGGCCTAGGGTATATGCCGTTTAGTCTTCGAACTGTTCGTGTTTTATGCAATATCCTGTCACCTGTGATACACGTCACCACTTAAAACACGAGAAAGAAGAAGCCAACACACAGAGGAAGAGAGCCAAGAGCTGAGGCGAGCGGGGCCTTCCCGGGGAGCGGGCAGCTGGGCGTACCTGCTCGTACCAGGAGGCCACGGTGCTCTCCATGTACTGGTAGCTGGTGAAGAAGGCCACGATGCCGTCGGGGACCACGGCCGACATCTCCAGCAGGAGGTTGCCATAGTTCCGGATCACCGCTGGGGGGGCGGGGTCAGAGGTTGTGCTCGGGTCCCGCTCCCCACTCCCTTGTCAGCACTTTCCTATCTGATGACCCATCTTGAACTCGGGCTTCCTAGAAATCCCACTGAGGCCACCTGCAGGGCTGTTCACACACACTCCACTTCCGCTTCTGGGGCCCTGGGAGGACTGCACCCCCGCCCCTGGAGTTAGGTGTGGCCATGGGACTTGCCCTGGCCCATGAAGTGAGTGCATAGTGGCCGTGGGCCACTGCTGGGTGAACGCCTTTACAAGGCACAGCACCGTTACCAGGATCCTGCCTGTCACCCCTCACCAGCGCAGTGCCCTGTCCAGTGGGGAAGGTTCCCAGGGTGAGGAGACCCGGGACAGCCCCCAAACCCACAGCGGCACATACTGTGAGCAAGAAGCAAGCTGTGTGTTAAGCCACTTTGATCTGCTGCCTGACCTAGCCCGCTGCTGCGCCCGCCCTCTCAGAGCCCAAGCAAGCCACCCCACAAGCAGCATACCGATATCCTCCCGGGTCTCGAATTTGGAGCTGATGGCCACCTGGTCGTTGCCACGACCAATGATCTGCGGAGAGCAAGAGACGTCACGATCAGCCAAGAGCAGCAACCCCGCGTGTTAGCCGCCGGCTGGTGCCGGGCTCGGCTTTTTATAGACACGAGGTCATTGAGCGAACCCTCGGCTCCCCTGTTATCTGCACTGTGCGGATGAATGACCTCAGGCCTGGAGAAGGGGAGCTGCCTGCCCCAGGTCACGTGGCCAATCCACAGCAGCGGCAGAAGCGAAGCCGAGTCTGTCCACGCTGCGGACCGGCGAGTACGTCCTACCGGCCCCAGCCTGCGGGCCGCGCAGCTCCCGGAGAGAGATCTCACCATGACCTCGACAGCCACCAGCCACGGCGCACCCCTCCCCCAGCCACTCCACCAACCACGACGAAGGACGTGGCCATCGCCAGTCCACAACCCCTGAAGGGGATTCCAAAAGCCAAGAAACGCCAGGAACTCCAGATACTTAATCCTGGAGCCGACCCCTGCGGTAGCCAAACCCGCGCTCACCTGAGTCTGTCCGCAGCCCTGACCTACCTCCCTTAGTCTCACGGCCCAAACAGGCTCCTGCCCAACTAGGACTTTCAGCGGCGGGAGCCGCCCCGACCCCGCTGGGGTGTCGCATACCGCACAGCACGTGCTTTGTTTTTAAAGTCTGGAAAATTCTCAATTCTAAAACACATCTGGCCCAAGGCATCCAGGTAAGGGACTGAGGGCCCCCGGTATGGTGCCTGTTTTACAAAGGAGACCGAGGCAGAGCAGAAGGGTCATCCTCAAGGTCACGGCCAAGACGCCGACCGATGCCAGGCCCTGGGCCACATAAGCGTTTCATACCCGCTACCGCACTAACCCCTCAACCACCCTGGGAGGTCAGGGCAGATGCAATCCCATTTCACAGATTAGGGGCATCAAGCCCCAATCTGTCTGAATCCAGAGTCTGCGCTCTCAGCTGTAAAACTCTCCTGCCTGAACAGCAGCGGCAACCGAGGGAGGAAAGGTGGTCCACCTCCCCTGGCCCAGCACCCACCCTCTCCCACGCACCATGGGGCAGAGGCAGACCCGGGCCAGCGTCATGGTGAAGGTTGCCATGGTGACAGGGTGGAAGTCCAGAATCTTGGGGTAGATGTCCAGTGGGGACAGCGTCTGCACAGGGACAGTGGGAGGGATCTTAGCAGAAGGGCAGAAACCAGGAGCCCCACGGTGGAGGGCTGGGGGCAGAGCTGGGTGCTCACCCCAGACGTGATGATGACAGACTGGAAGCGCTCGAACACAGGTTTGATGGCCAGTGAGGCGTCCATGCAGCTGTAGCAAGCAGACGAGGGTGGTGAGGACCAGGCAGGGGCCCCCGTGGTCTGTTCACGCCCCCTCACTGGAGTCAGGTCTCACCTGAAGTGCAGGATGGGGTTGGCAATGGTGGGGGTCCTGTCATCAAAGGGCTCGATGATGATGGTGAAACCTGCAAGCCGGTGACATTCCAAGTCACCACCCAGTCACTTTCTCCTGCCCCATTAGTGACTGGGACCAGCCACCAGTTCCTCAAGCTTAAAACCCAGGCATCGGGAGTCCAAAGTACACCCCAACCCGCCTGCTTCTCCCAGGGCCGACACCCACTCAGGGAGCAACATGAGCAGGGAGCACCAAAGGTTCACTCCTCAGACCCTCCCAGGGCTGCAAGAACCCACATCGCCACTCAAGCCCAAGCCTGGAGCCTTCCCCCATGATCCTTGTATCTAAACCATCAGGCGGGTCAGCTCTCCCTCCAAAGCCTATGTGCAATCTGACCACTCTCCCCACCCCCTCCCCCACTATCACCTCTAGCCTGGACTATTGCAGTCACCTCCCTGGGCTTCCAGCTCCCACCCCCAGCTCCCTTCCCAGCAGCCGAGGGACCCTGTGAAATCCTGAGTCAGGTCACACACCTGCCCTGCTCAGAAAACCTGCACAGCTCTCCAGGCCCCTTCTAGAGTCCAAAATTGCCTGTGAGACCCTGCCACACTAACCCCATTTCCTCCTGGCTCACAGGCCACCTCCTGCCTAACTTTCAAAAACCACCAGGATCACTCCACCCCAGGGCCTTTGCACTTGCTGGCCCCATAGCCTGAAAACCTTCCCAAGGCAGCCAATTCCATCTGGTCATTTGGAACTCAGCTCAAATGTCAGCGCCTCAGGCCTTCCTTGGCCACTGCAGGCATGCCCCAACATGGCAACATTTTTTTCGTGAAAACTATCCCTTTCTGGAATTATCTTCCTTATTTGTTTGAGGCTTTGCTACCTGTACTCCCCCCTGCAATGTAGGTTCCAGGAGATCAGGAATGAGGTCCCTCTTGGTTCCTGCCACTTTCTCAGTGTTAGGCCTGGCCCGTTTTTTGAAAAAATGGCTGAATGAATGAATTCACATATTCAATTTCACTTAATTAAAAATAATAATCAAGTCGTCTGTGCCCAGCCCTATACTAGGGACACAGTGGGAACCAAGACAGCTCCGGCCCTGCCCTCTCAGGGCTCACAGTCTGATGATGGAGATACAGTCCTGTCCTCAGAGACTGACCACTCAGAGTAGACAGGGCTGGGACTGGGGAGCCAAGAGGAGGGGAGCTCGACCCAGCCTGGGGGTCAGGGAGGGCTTCCTGGAAGAAGGGACATCTCTAGTGAGCCAAGACTAAAGGAATAGGAGGTAACTAGGGGCTGAGGAATATTGGGACAGATGTTCCAGGTAAAAGAATGTGAGGTGTTGGTGGATGGGGAAGTGGAGAGGAGAAAGCCAGTCCCAGAAAGAAGATGGGGTGGGAAAGGGGAAAGGACACAGAAGGAAACTTCTAGTGGGACTTGCTGACGGGTGCTGGGGTTGGGGGACAGCCTCTCCATCCTCTGGGCTGGTGCAGGGTGTCAGGAGGCCTGACCTGGTTTCCGGGGTACAGTAATCCCTGGGGATCAGACTGAGCTCTTGGCCAGCTTAACGCTGAGGAAGGGAAGGGAGTGCTGACCAGTAAAGCCTCTGGAACACTTCCCTTCTCCCTGGCAAGCTGGATACCTGAGCACTGCCTCCCCACCCCCACCCCTGTGCCTCCCTGCCCCCCCACCCAGGCACCAGGCCTCACATCTCTCTCCGTCCCCTCCCATCCTGCCCCAGGTCCCTGCCCCTCCCTTGCTCAGAACCTCCCGTGTCTCCCCACTTCCCGGCAGTAGAAGGGCCGACTCCTTACTACACCTTACAGTGCAAGTGACCCCCCAGAGCTTCTCTGGCCTCGTGCCCCACCCCACTCCACTCTGCAGCCAGAGGGAGCCTCCAAACACACAAATCTGAGCACGAAGCCTGGCTGACTCGAGCCCTATCTGTGGCGCCTCCCCACCCTCGAAGCAAAGCCCGAACTCCTGAGCCCGGCCCTACGAGGTCCTCAATGTCCCAGGCCCACAGACAACCCTCTGGACCCTGAGGGGAACCTGAGTCCAGCTGCCGGGGGGCCTGGCAGAGGCAGGAGAAGATGAGCTTACCCTTGGCGTAGGTGCTGACGAGGGTGGCGAAGTTAGCCAGGAGGGTGAGGGGAGAGAAGTCGGCGAGGTCAGCGATCTCCAGGGTGTGCAGGAGGGAGCGGAGGCGCTCGGCACAGAACCTGGTGCGGAGGCCAGACAGGGTCAGGGGGGCGGCAGAGTGCCAACAGGACAGTGACACCCCCCCCCCCGCCGCCATCAGTGTGTGGAGACACACGCCTCCCCAGGTGACTAGGTGCTCGGTGAGGACAGAGACTGGGGCCCTTTCAGCCACCCGTGACCCCACCACACTCTGCAGCTGCACACACTGACCAGTGATCACACGCTCCATGGTCACATGATCTCATGCAGGTTCGCGGGCGGAAGAGGAGACCCACGACCACACGGAGAACCCCAGTCGCAACCCAAATCCTGCACGGCCACACATACGCTCACACCTAGGGCCGCTCCCACCATGTCAGTGGCACTTGGCCACCCTGGTGACCCATACGGCATCAGAGTCCCACAGACTCACAGAGGACAACCCCACACGCCCACACCCACAAGGCCACCCAGTAACAGACACTGACGGTCAGGCTTGAGGCCATCACCCCCAAGGGCCGGTCGGGCAGCAGGAGCACCCAGCTTCAGAGCCAGGCGATGGCCAGAGTTTTAGAACCAGCCTCCAAACGCCACTGCTTCAAGTCTGTCTTCTCGATGCCCCCACCCCGGCTGGATCAGGCGCCCCCTGGGGGCTCCCCCATCCCAGCCGTGCACACTCAGGGTCATCCCAGTCTGGGGACGGGTCTGTCTCCCCAGTGGGCCGGTCTGTCTCCCCAGTGGGCCCCAAGCCCCATGACCACAGGGTCGTGGTCACAGAGGCTGCAGCACAGAGCAGGCAGGACTGGCTGCGATCCCGTCTTTGCCCTCACGGGCTTCTCACGAAGAGGAACAGATGACGCCACCCCGAAAGGCAGGGCAGCGGAGCCCTATAGGCCTGACTTCACACAACTCCCAAACCAAGTGCTGTGCGACCCTGGCGACAGCCTGCTGTCTCTAGGCCACACTGTCCCCATCTGCAGCCGGGGGCTGTACTGAGATTCCACAAGATACAGAGTGTCAAGTGCTTAGCTCATTGGTGGCGCTCAATACAGGGTGAGTTCCTTCTATCACTGCTTTCTCATTTAACCACCACAGAAGCCGGAGAGTAAAGGTGATGACCCCCTACCCATTCAACAGAGGAGGAAACTGAGGTTCAGAGAAGACCCATGCCTTATCCAGAACAGCAGAACAGTACAGAAGGCCCCGCCCCACTCCCAGGTCCATGCTCTGCTTGTTCTGTGCTGGGAGGACTGACCCACCCCACAACCTGCCCGGTGTGGGTGTTCCTGCCCTCAGGCTTCCAGGGGACACAGAGAAGCACTGGCAAGAAGAGACAGGGGTCCAGGGGATCCACAGCATTTCTCCCCCCAAAGCGCCCCCCACTGGGTCTTGTCAGGAGCCCCCCCTCCAGGACCGTTCTCTCCCCTGCCTCCGTGGCCTGAGGTGGAAATTCCTGAGCTCCTACCAGCACCCAGACTGCCTGTAAGACCCTCTGCCCTGCCCGCCCCTCTGCCAGCAGTCCCTCCGTCAAGCACTCTTCGGGTAAGCTCTCGGAGGAAGCCGCATGGCACCTGCCGGGTTCCTGCCCAGCACGGGGACCCAGCAGCGGCTCGGAGCAGGTCCTGCAAGTCTGCCTGTCCCAGGACATGCTGTCACACTCGATCCTCCTGCCCGGAGCACGGACTCCTGACACTGGCAACGTGGCGGCCCCAGGCACGGAAGCCGAGGTTCAGGGAGGGCCCAGGGTCTGCCCCACGCCCCCATGGGGACCCGACCCCCCCCCACGGCTGTGTGGGGCCACACCTGAGGGGCTTGCGCTGGATGCACACTCGCTGCGCCAGGCCGCTGAGGAAGGCAGGCGGGCTCTCCTGCACCACGTGCTGCACCCGCAGCCGCCACTTGACGTACTCCAGCAGCCGCCGCAGGAAGCCCAGGAAGTGCTCGGCCGTGCGGATGGAGCCGGGTACGGCCTCTGCGGGAGCACAGCGTCAGCCACCGCGGGAGCCGGACGGGCAGCGGGACAGGGAGCGGGTGGCACGAGGGAGCCGCGGCTCACCCTGGAGCACCTCGTCGGGAAGCACGGGGTTGGCGAGGTGGGCGTCGGTCTCCCGGGCCGTACTGGCCTCTCGCAGCCCCTCCACCAGGCGACGGTATTCCTCCCGCAGCCGCTGCTCATCCGTCTCCTTGATCCTGCAGGGGTGGGGAGGACGTCTGGGGGCGGGGGGCACGGGAACAGGGCTGGTGGCCCTGGGGTAAGCCAGGCAGAGGACAGGGGCCCCGGAGAGCCGCAGGGCCAGACGGCAGGGGCCGAGCGGGCACCAGGCGGAGCGCGACGCAGAGCCCTCACCTGAGCACCGTCTTCTGTAAGGTGTCCAGGTTGCCCTGGCAGCGGTCGAGCGTGCGGCGGGTGATGTTGACGCTCATGGAGTCGATGCAGACGTTGTCTAGAGAAGAGGGGGGGGTCCGGCTCAGTCAGGCTGCTGGAGCGGCCGGCACCACCGTCGCCCCGGCTCCCGCCTCACCGATGTTGTGGGCCTCGTCGAAGACCACGACAGCCTTCCGGGCTAGCTCCTTAGACACCAGCTCTGCAATCTTGGGGTCCAACAGGTAGTGGTAGCTGTAAACCACCACATTGGCGTGCAGGATCTGGGGGCCGAGGAGGGCAGGGTTAGCCCAGCCTACCCCCCACACTGCACCCCCACCGCGTCACGCCCTCCCCGGCCCCCAGAGGCGAGGTGAGGCATGACAGACACAGGTAGGGGACAGATATAAGCTAACGGACAGAGATAGACGGACACGCAGGCAGGTAGGCTGCAGCCTGGCCCCCAGCAGCCTCCTCACCGAGTAGCGGGCGAGGAAGTAGGGGCACCAGCCCTGACGCCGCCCCAGGGCCTTCAGGTCGTCCAGGTTGTAGATGCCAGCAGGGAGCGGCACCTGGCGCCCGTGGATGTCGAACTCCTGCGGTGAGAGGGTACCTGGGTCAGGGAGGCTGCCAGCCGTTGCTGTCTGGCCCTCCCTCCCGCAGCCCAGGCAGCAGACACCTCGTAGAAGCGGCAGTGGGGCAGGCTGGAGTCCTGCTGGTACTGGGCCCGCACGTATGAGGCCGTGAGGCTGTGGCACTTCCCGTCGACGTCCTTCCCGAAGCGCAGGGGCATCACCTGGGGGCGGGGGGGGGGCATCTTAGCACCACGAAGCTCGGCCACTCCTCCAACCTGGGGCTCTACTCCTACCAGCCAGGTGGGATACGGGGCGGTCCTGTTCCATCCAGGGTGAGAATGAGGAATTTGGGGAAAGCTTAAACCTCAACTTGTTTCATTATTAAGCAGTTAAGACACCTGGAAACTTAACCACGGGTGGGGGTGTGTGTGTAAGAGTGGTGCGACTCTTAGACGCGTACACTGATCTCGGGGTTGTGAGTTCGAGCCCCATGTCAGGTACAGAAATTACTTAAAAATAGTATCTTAAAAAAATAAAAAAAAGATACAGAGAACAAATTTCACAGTTCCCAGAGGTGAGGGGGTGGGGGTGAAGGGGATCAAAAGGTGCAAACCTCCAGCTACAAAGTCCTAGGGATGTAACACCCAGCATGGGGACCCTAGTTCATAATACCATACTGCCTATTTGCAAGCTCCTGAGAGAGATCTTAAAAGTTCTCAATACAAGAAAAAAAAATTTGTAGCTATGTAAAGTGACAGATATTAACTAGATTTACCATGGCGATCATTTTGCAATATATATAAATACCGAATTCATTACACCATACATCTGAATATTATAGGTCAATTTTACCTCCATTAAAAAAAAAAATCAAGCCTTGAACAATCTTTAGCATGTAGATTAAGGAAAAGTGCTTTATCTTCACAAACACTAAAACAGGGTGCCCAGGTGGCTCAGTCGGTTAAGCATATGCCCTCAGCTCAGGTCATGATCCCAGGGTCCTGGGACGGAGCCCCACATCATGCTCCCCGCTCAGCGGAAAGTCTGCTTCTCCCTGTCTGCCTACCGCTCTCCCTGCTGTGCTGTCAAATAAATAAAATCTTAAAAAAAAAAAAAATTCACAAACACTAAAACATCCAGAACCTTGGCCAGCCTAAGAATCAGAGAAGGTTCTTTTTTTTTTTTTTTTTTAAAGATTTTTTTTTTTTTTTTTTTTTTTTTATTTTATTTTTTTATTTATTGGACAGAGATAGAGACAGCCAGCGAGAGAGGGAACACAAGCAGGGGGAGTGGGAGAGGAAGAAGCAGGCTCATAGCGGAGGAGCCTGACGTGGGGCTCGATCCGGCAACGCCGGGATCACGCCCTGAGCCGAAGGCAGACGCTTAACCGCTGTGCCACCCAGGCGCCCCAGAGAAGGTTCTTTTTTTAAAATATATTTCATTTTATTTATTTAAGGAAAAGAGCGACAGAGCACCCAAGTCTCTGAGGCTGCTGACCCTGCCCTCTCCCTTCCCGTTTCATCAGTTGCCAAGGCCTGTGCTACTTCCAATTATCACCCATCACACCTACCGCTCCTCGTATTCTTACAATTAACATTATATAATACATGTTCCGTGAGTTACCACATGTAAAGTGCTCAGAACACTGTCTGGGGGTGAGCCCAACAGTTCTATAACATAATTTAGTAAATAACTAATATTCTGGGGTGCCTGGGTTGCTCAGTCGTTAAGCGTCTGCCTTCAGCTCAGGTCATGATCCCGGCGTTCTGTGATCAAACCCTGCATTGGGCTCCCTGTTCAGTGGGAAGCCTGCTTCTCTCTCTCCCACTCCCCCTGCTTGTGTTCCCTCTCTTGCTGCCTCTCTCTGTCAAATAAATAAAATCTTAAATAAAAAAAACCCTAAGATTCTACACATCCTATATTATTATACATATTAATATCACAACGATTTGTAATGTTTTAGTATTTTGTACGTGCTAAAAGGGCTATACGCTACATTATCTCGCCTAATCTTTAATTATTGAGACACAATGGACATATAATACTATATTAGTTTCAGGTGTACCACATAATGATTTGATACTTGTAAATATTGCAAAATGACCACCACAATAAATCTAATTAAATCCATCACCACACAGTTACAATTTTTCTTTTCTCTCTTTTTTTAAAGATTTTTATTTATTTATTTGACAGAGAGAGACAGCCAGTGAGAGAGGGAACACAGGCAGGGGGAGTGGGAGAGGAAGAAGCAGGCTCCCAGCGGAGGAGCCTGATGTGGAGCTCGATTCCAGAACACTGGGATCACGCCCTGAGCCGAAGGCAGACGCTTAACAACTGATCCACCCAGGCGCCCCTCTTTTCTCTCTTTTTCTTTTCTGAAGTAAGCTCTACACCCAATGTGGGGCTTGAACTCACGAGCTGGAGACAAGCATCGCACGCTCTACCGACGGAGCCAGCCCTCTTAGTGACTTTCAAATATACAATACAGTATTATTAATTATAGTCACCACGCTGTCCGTGACATCCTTGTGACCTATTTGTTTTATAACTGGAAGTTTGTACATTTTGACCCCCTTTGCCCATCTCACCCACCCTTCTCCCCCCTTGCCCAATCTTATCAACTGTATGAAGCCGGCAATTAATTACCCCCATTTTACAGACAGGAAGACTGAAGCCCCACTATAAAAATCACTTATCCAAGAATATATGACTATTAAGTTTCAAAGCCAGGAAACCTGGCTTGCCAGATTCCAAGAACTGCCTTTTCAACCTCTCTCAGGCTGGGGAGGTGTGTTTGTCTGGACCACCTCATCAGGAGTCAGAATTTGACACGTGAGAAGTCTGCCAAGTGGTCCCTGCCTGTCTCCCCGAGAGCTCTGGTTGGATTTAGGACTCTGGTCAGATGGAAGTCTCCTCAACCCTGAGGCTGGGGGCAAGGGGAGAAACGGGCACGTACCTCGGGATGAATACACAGGTTCTTCCGAGAGCTCAGAGCCAGCCCCAGAAACGGCAGCTTCTCACCTTCCTGCTTTTCATAGAAGTTGAGCAATTTTCGCAGTTCTTCGATCACCTGTTCTCGTCACAGGAGGAGGGGGACTCCAGGGTAAGACCCTGCCCAGCCTGGCCCAGCCCCTTCCCAGTTTCCCCAACACCCCCAAAGCTATGAGGGCAACCACCAGGGGGAACCAACCAGTTCTGCAGGATTGGCCCTGGCTCACCTTCTCAATCTCAGGCACAGTCCTCGAGCAGTAGATGAGTTTAGTCACCTCCAGTGGATACGCCTGCCGGTGACAAAGGACTCAGCCCCCACTGGACCCCTTCCCTCTGCCCCCGTCCCCAGGGTCACTTACCCTCTGGTATGCCATGATCAGGGCCAACAGGGACACTGTCTTCCCAGTGCCTGAGGGCATCTCCAGGACTCCATGACCCTTCATGTTGAGACGAGAGAGACAGAACTTCAGGGACACAAACTCTGGGGACACTCCCAAAATGCCATCATCTTGAAAATACCAGGACAAGAGCAGTTAAAAGTCTAGGTCCCAGAGGCAGTGGGTCTGAACCCCATTTTTGCCACCTCTTTGTTGAGTGGTCTTAGGCAAGTGCCTTCACCCATCTGGCCTCACTATCCTCATCTCTAAAATGGGCACAGGGGCGCCTCGCTGGCTCAGTCCGAAGAGCATTTGACTCTTGATCTCAGGATTGTGAGTTTGAGCCCCACGTTGGGTGTAGAGATTACTTTAAAAACAAACAAACACAAACTTTGAAAAAAACAAATAAAATAGGCCTAATAAGCACGTCTTCGGATCATGACTGTGAGGACTAATGAGAAACTGAAAGTGAAATATTTAGCATAGTGACTGATACCTAGTGACCCATTTTTTCTTTTGATTTAGGAAAACACTTCCACAGCACTCACTCTGCGCCTGGCACCCCTCCTAAGTGTCTTACTCACATCGGGGTTTCTCAACCTAGGCTCCCCTGACACTTGGGGGTCCTGCCCTGTGCACTGCAGGGTGTTTAGCAGAGCCCAAGGCCTCTACCTACCAGATGCCGCTAGCACCCCCATTCCACTAGTATGACAACCAGGAATGTCTCCGGACACTGCCTCGAGGGGGTCAAAAGTATCCCCAGTTAAGAACTGCTGCCTTACTTACCGAATTAACTCACATAACCTTCACGTGAACCTCTGAGGGTAGGCAATCGTACTAAGCCCATTTTACAGAGGTGAAAACTGAAACGGGGAGATTAAGGGATTGGCCCAAGTGCACACAGCTGTGGGTCTAGGATTCCAACCCGGAGAGCCGGCTCCAAAGCCGCGCTGCCTTTGATAAACGTTAGGTGCTGCTGTTAGGAACTATTCTTTTAGGTAACAGGTTTGGGAGCGCTGGCTGCCCAAGAACCTCACATTCCTAAAACCTCGAGGTCCAGCGATCTCCGCTCTGAGATGCGCGGGCTGCAGTGCTTCTGTCAGGTGGGAAGCGGCGGCCGGGCCCACGCACCTTGGCGTCCAGCGTGCGCTTGAGCTCCAGCATGTAGGAGAACTGCTCCGGGTAGATGTAGTCGTAAGGGAAGTAGACCAGCAGCCCGTCCACGTTGAGCCTGGCGGCAGGGGGCGGCCGGGTCAGTCCCCCGCCCCCGCAGCCCCTCTCCAGCCCCCACACTCCCCGGCCCTGCGGCCGAGAGGGGTTACCCGGCGGCGCCGGTGCCCCCGGGGCGCCCCCAAGTTCCCCAGGAGCCTCGGGTCCCTTGGCATCTCCTCGCTGACCACCCCCGCGGGTCCCCGCGGCTCTCCTCACCCCACTCCTCCAGCACCCCCTCGCTCCGCCGAGGCCCCGGGTGCGCCCACTGGTCCCCCCATCTTTTAGACCCCGCCCCCACCCCCAAGCCCGCTCGCGAGCAGCCAACTCCGGACCCCCTCTCACTTCATGGCGCCGGCCGCGGCGAAAAGCGGCGTCGGCCCGCCTCCCTCATAAATATTCAGAGAGCCGGATCCATGGGGAGTCCTCGAGGTGCCGCTCCACCTTTCTCAAGACTCCATTGGCTGATCCCGCCCGTCACTCTACTGGGCGGGGGACAATGCGCGTGCGCACGGCAGTGCGGGGGGGCGGGCTCCCGGGAGAGGCGGTGCCGGAGGCGTTGCTGAGGATCGCAGAGTACCAAGAACAACACATGGAGGAAGAGAACCGAGATAATCGATCCCATTCATTCGGATTTGGTCTTCCCGCATCTGCCCAGATCATCCAGCAGCGAATAGAGTCTAAAGGAACTGACAAGGAAATTGAGGACCCTTACGGAGCCCACGAGTTAGCAATGGCTTCGTCGCACCAGACTAACCTGCACCTGTAAAATGCCTGCTGTGTCCTAAACTTCTCTGGGATAAATAACACCTCCCATTTAGTGAACGCCTACTGTTTGCCAGATACGGTCCTCATCAGGCAGTAATGCAAAAGCATTGTGGGTTGGAGGCTAAGGTGTGGACTCCGAAACCAGAATGCCTGGGTCCAAATCCTGGCTCCACTGTCTACCAGCTCCGTTAACTTGGTCAAATCAACTTGTCATTCGCAAAGCAGGAGCAATTAGATTATCCACAATGTAGGAGCACCTGGCTGGCTCAGTCCCTACAACGCGGGACTGTTGCTCTCAGAGTCATGAGTTCAAGCCCCACATCGGGCAGAGAGCTTACCTTAAAAAAAAAAAAGGAGAAGAAGAAGAGAAAACAAATATTTTTTAAAAAGATTACGATGTAGATGATGCTTAAATTAGCCCGTATAAAGCATTTAAAACTGGGCTTAGCGCAAACTCAGCATTCAGTAGCTAGGAGCTTTTATGGGACTGTTCAACAAATAGTGGGCCCGACCCTGTGCTAGGCCCTGGGAACACAAAGGTGACCAAGACAGCCCCTGTTTGTGTCCTCAAAGCACGGACTTTAAACATACAGATAAATATATGGTTACAAGTATGACAAGTGCTGTGATGGGAAAATTCTGGAAACCATAAGGGCTGCATACAGGAAACGTGCTGTCAACTACGGGGGTGTGGAGTGGTCAGAAAAGCCTTCTTTGAGGAAATAAGGTTTGAGTAGACACAGGAAGTATGAGAAGGAACTAACTAGCCAAAGGGGATGGATGAGAGAAGGGGAAAGGGTCAGTTGGTGTTCCAACCAGAGGGAACATTGTATACCAAAGCTCTGCGGCCAGAAGAAAGCTGATGCCTCAAAGCGCTGAAGGGAAGCCTGTGTGGTGGAAGGACAGAGGCAAGGACAGAGTAGAGAGAATGCAGCTGGAGGCAGGGGCAGGGCCAGGCCGAAAATCCTTAGAGTGGCCTCCATCACCTTGTCTAACCAGCATACCCCCTCATCACCCCCACATCAACACACTTTACTGCTCAGATCCCCTCTGCTCTCACTTAGCTCATTCTATTTCAGCTACATTATCCTCCGTGCTGTTTCCAGAACACTCTAGGCACATCATACCTTTGGGCCTTTGCACCTGCTATGTCCTCTGCCTGGAATGCTCTTTCCCCTGATGTCCACATGGCTGGACTTCATCACATCCTTCAGGTCCTTACTCCAGTGTCACCTCAGTGGCACCAAATTAAATTCAACCCCCCCAACACACACACACACAAATTCATACACTACCCACTAAAGCTCTCTCCCCTGCTTTGTTTTTCTTTAGAGCCCATCAAATTATCTGATATACTAAATATTTGACTTATTTATTTTGTTTAGAAGTTCAGCTCCTTAAGGACAGGGATTTTGTCCATTTTACTCACTCCTGCACCTGTGGTCCTTGGCACTGTGCTTGGCACACAGTGGGGAACCAATAAATGTTTGTTAAAGGGGTGAATACGCAGGGGTGGGGGAAGGGAAGGGTCAAATTTGCATTCTGAGCCCATAAGTCACTTGGGTGCCTTGTGCACATGAATCAGAAGGACTAAGTCTGGCAAGCAGAGCCAGTCCATGCTTAAGGCTAGGGTAGAGAAGAGAATTGTGTCATTGAATCCTCGTGACGGTCCTATAAATCACATCCTTTTATTATCCCCATTTGACAGGTGAAAAAGCAGGCTCAGAGAGGTGAGGTGAGTTGCCCAAACCCCATTTTATTCCAGTGTCTGTGTGTCTATGTCTGTGTACGTGGTAGTTTCTGAAGCTGATCAAGGCAGAGAAGGAGAGTGAGGCTCTCTGTTTAGCTGGGATTAGAGAAGGAGTTTCACTGATACAACCACGGGGCTCAGCGAGAGAGCCAGAGGCAGGAGGCAGTGGGCCACCCAAGGTTGTGGCTTCCTTCATCATTCCCTCTCTTTCTCTCATTTGTTAATTCATTCACTCATCCTCTATTACCTGAGCCCTGTGCACATCCTGAGCTGGGGAGCCAAAGGCACCCACGGGTCACCAAGACAGCCTCAGCTCTGTCCTCCTGGGGCGCATTGTCCTGTGGAGGAGACAGAACCATCCAGATGGTGACGACCCGGAGTGAGCAGGGCTGGGATAGGCATGGGACGCGGATAATTGGTGCTTATCTCAACAAAGGACATTTATTACACACTCATGCAAATGAGGACATACTTCCAAAGTTAGACAAAGTCTCCAAAAATAGATCCTAGGGAGCAAGAAAGGACTCATAGCGGTGCTGATAGCGGGGACCCGTGTTGAGCATTAGTGACGTTACTGACATGACCCTGAGCTTTAACCGAAGCTACACACACAGAGACGCTCCTTGCAGCATCACGTCCAAGGAGAATTAAACGGGGAGAACCTGTACACCGTGACCTCAGAGAACTGGGAGTAAATCGTGGTGATGCCTTCCCAGTTTGGACTCACCATGCAGCAGCTTAGCCCCATCTTGCTGCTTATGCCTTTGCTTTCTACTTCTTTCTAGCGATGTCCTGTGCCTGCTGCCCATTCACCCCCACCTTACCCTGCCCTGCTCCTATTCCTCACTCACCTCCAGGTCTCAGAGACATCCCCTCCTCCAGGAAGCCCTCCCTGACCACTCCCCCCCAGGCCGGGTCAGGCACCATCTCTGGACTCCCCCATCCCATCCGTGGTTACTTTGTTCAAGCTGGGGGGGGGGTGGAGAAGGAAGGACATCTTCAAACCAGGAATATAATAAAATGAAATTGAATATTGGGCTGACTTGAGCCAGGCATCATAGGAAGCGTTCTGCTACCTGCCTGACGTCTTTTCTCACTGTTCCCCCTGCCGCCAAGCCTCTCCTCCCAGCTACCCTTGGGTTCCTGGCTCTTCCACACAGGCACCACACCTGCAAGAGCCGGCTTATCTGTACAACAAATTACCCCCAAATGTAATGGTCGAGAACAACAGCATTTATTATCTCACAGTTCCTGTAGGTCAGGAATTGCACGCAGCTGCAGACAGCCCAGCTCATCCGGGAAACGATCCGCAGCTAAACTCACCAGGTGGTTGCTGGCAAGATTCATTCCCTTGCTGCCTGTTGGCCAGGACCACCTGCAGGTCCCTGCCACGTGGGCAGCTCTGCAGGCAGCCGGCTTCATCCAATGGAGAAGAAGAGAAGCCCAAGAGAGATACAGGAAGATGGAAGTCATGATCTTTTCTAATCTGATGTCAGAAGTGACAGCCCATCACTCTTCCTGTATTCTGTTTCTTGGAATGCATCCTGGGGCGCCTGGGTGGCTCAGTCGGTTAAGCACCTGACTTTTGATTTCGGCTCCGGTCCTGATCTCAGGGTCATGGGATCGAGCCCTGAGACAGGCTCTGCACTTGGCACGGATTCTGCTTGAGAGTCTCTCTCTCCCTCTGCCCCTCTTCCCGCTCGTTCTCTCTCTCTCAAAATAAAATTTTAAATCTTAAAAAAAAAAAAATCCCTACATCCAGTCCATGATCAAGGGCAAGGGGAGGGGTTACCCAAGGGCATGAACAACAGAAGTGAGGATCTCCAGAGCCACCCTAGAACGACCGCCTCCCTTCTCCTCCGGACCCTTCTAGAAGGCTTTTCCCCCAGATCTCTGCGTGGCTTCCTCTCCCACGTCCCTCAAGCCTTCCGCAAAAGTCCTTTCCTCGCGAGACCTTCCTGACTATTTAAGTTGCAGTACTCTCTAGTTAGGCTGAATAGCGGTCCCCAAAGATCTCCAGGCCCTGATCTCTGGAAGCTGTGGATGCTCCTTTATATGGTAAAAGAGACTTTGCAGGTGTGAGGAAGTTAAGGCGCTCGAGATATCCAGGTGTGCCCTAAGTGTAATCACAGATGTCTTTATGGGGAGGCGGGGATCCAACAGCAGGACAGAGACAGAGGCAATGTAATAGGATCAAGATGCTGAATTGCAGGCTCTGAGGATGGAGGAAGGGGGCAGAGCCAAAAAGTACAAGGAACACAGCTCTAGAACTGAAAAAGGCAAGGAAACAGATTCTCCCGCCGAGCCTCGGGGAGCGCAGCCCCGCCAGCCCCTGGATTTCAGCCAGCGATACTGATTCTGGACTTCGGACCTTCAGAACTGTATGAAAACTAAATGTGTGTAGTTTTAAGCCACGGAGTGTGGAGTCATTTATTAAAGCAGCCACGGGAAACGAATACAGCTCCCAATCAGGTGCAAGAATATATCCGCCTCACCAGATTCGGGGTTTTTTCCGTAATAGTGATCAGCATCTGAGATATTATTTTTTTGGGTTATTATTCTATTTATTTGTAAAAGATTTTATTTATTTATTTGACAGAGAGAGAGACAGCCAGCGAGAGAGGGAGCACAAGCAGGGGGAGTGGGAAAGGAAGAAGCAGGCTCCCAGCAGAAGAGCCTGATGCGGGGCTCGATCCCAGAACTCCAGGATCATACCCTGAGCCGAAGGCAGACGCTCAATGACTGCGCTACCCAGGCGCCCCTATTATTCCATTTATTGTCTGTCTCTTCCACTAGAATATCAGCTCTAACATCACAGTCATTTTATAACAGTTTATTGGGGACAATTTCAAATGGACACAAAAGTTGAGAGAACTGTATGAAGACCCACGTCCACCAAGCTTCATTGTCAGCTGAGGACTGGTCCTGCTTCAGCTACACTCCGACCCCTGCCACCGGTCGATTATTTTGAAGCAAATCCCAGGCACCCTATCATTTTCCGATAGGTATTTCAGAATGTGTTTCTAAAAGGAAAGGCTCCGTAAAAACATAACCGCTCTGTCATTAGCACGCCTCCAACAAAAGTAGTAATCGTTGATTAATTTCAATCAAAGGTCCAGACAGTGTTTGAATTCGAGGGCAGGGACTCCTGTCTCCTCATTTACTTCTATTTTGCTACCTTATGTGGGCGAAAAGGACTTTGCAAACACGATTAAGTTTAAGGATCCCGGGATGGGGAGATCATCCTGGATTATCTGGGTGGGACTCGTGTGATCACAAGAGTCTTTATAAGTGAAAGAACGAGGCAGGAGGGACAAAGCCAAGAAAAGCAGGCAACTTCTAGCAGCTGGAGAAGGCAAGGACAGCGCTTCTTCCTTAGAGTCTCCAGGAAGGAGCTCAGCCCTGCAGACACCTTGATGTGAGTTCCATGAGACCCGTTTCAGCTGCCTGACCTCCAGACTGTAAGATGATACATTTGTATTGTTGAAGCCTCCAAGTTTGGGATAATTGGTTACAGCAGTAATGGGAAACTAACACACACTTTGCTCCTGGAAGTGGGGCGTCCCTGCAACAAATACCTGAACACATGGACATGGATTTAGAACTGGAAACCTGGCAGAGGCTGGAAGAAGGTTGAGAAGATAATGGGAAAAGCCTC
The DNA here is from genome assembly GCF_002007445.2 of Ailuropoda melanoleuca. Taxonomy (NCBI): domain Eukaryota; kingdom Metazoa; phylum Chordata; class Mammalia; order Carnivora; family Ursidae; genus Ailuropoda; species Ailuropoda melanoleuca. The sequence goes on along the minus strand of NC_048229.1, from coordinate 33,437,283 downwards.
AAATGCCTTGAACAGACTGTTAGTAGAAGTATGGATGTTAACAATCCCGCTGGTGGGGCCTCAGCAGGAAGTGAGGAACAAGACAGAGCAAACCTGTATCAACTCATCCTACACAGACCGTCGGTAGAAATGCAGGCGGCCTCTAGAAACTGGAAAAGGAGGGCGCCTGGGGGGCTCAGTTGGTTAAGGGTCTGCTGACGGCTCAGGTCATGATCTCAGGGTCGTGGGATTGAGTCCCACGTCAGGCTCCCCGCTCAGGGCGGAGTCTGCTTCCCCCTCTCCCTCTGCTCATTCCCCTGCTCACACTCTCCCCACCTCTAAAATAAATAAATACAATCTTAAAAAATAAATAAAATACCAATCCACACGCAGAGCTGCTCCTTCTTTCCCTCTCTATTTATGCGGTGGTGTTCATGGATTTCTGGCCGGATGTCACAGACGAAGGCCGAGACAGTACCCAGGATTTCATCGCTGTTCGGCTGGAAGTAGGTCTGAGGATGGTCATCTTCTCCTGCATCTCTGTCCCCACACCGAAGTACAGCTTCTTTAGCCTTGAACTCCTTCTCTCTTTGCAGGCAGTACTGTTCAATTTCAGTTGGAGCGCCTTCTTTGCCCCGCTTCAGCCTCCTGTTCTTCCACTTGCAGGCCTCCGACACCCTCTCAGCCTCCCACTTGTCGGGCCGCAGCAGTTGCCAGATGCTCTGCCACTGGCTGGTTGTGGCGACGGCCACTCTGAAGCCAAGGTGAGTGGCCTAAACTGGCTCGATCTCCCCCTGGGGTCCCCATTTCAGACTTCTGACACCCAGAGTTATAAGATAATAAATCGGTGTTATGTAAACTACCATGTTCCTGGCAATTTGTTACGGCAATAATAGGAAACTAACCTCTGCTGTGAAAAAGAGAGATCAGACTGAATAAAGAAGCCCAGAAGAAACAAACATTATACAGAAAAAAAACAAGAAAGCTACAAAAGAATCATGAAACACCTGTAACTAAATACTTTGTGAAATACTTTGCAAGACAACAGTAAATATCACATTTGTAAAGTAAGAGCTGGAGACTATGCCAAGAATGAATAATTAAGTAACAAGAAAGGTTCTTGGGAATTCAAAATTACAGATGAAACGTAAATTTTAAGAGAAGGATTAATGACAAGGGAATCTAGAAAGTGAGGGGAAATTGACAAAGGGCTGGAAAATAGTAGTGAAAACGTAAGAAAATTGAAGGCTCAACTCAGAAGGTCCAACATCCAAATAATGAAGATTCCAGAAAAAGCGCAAGAAAATGAAGGGGAAGAAATCTACACAGAAATATGTAAGAAAATTTCCTGGAACCAAAGGGTGTGACTCTCCAGATGGAGAGGACAGACTTAAGGTCAGAACAATTAAGGAATAAAGATTACAGTAAGGCCTATGAATGAATTTTCAGACCCAGAGAAAGAGGGATGATTCCGAAAGCTTCCAGGAAAGAAAGCCAAAAAGTCCCCCCCCCCAAAAAAGGCAACTTTAAAAAAAAAAGTCAAGAGGCACCTGAGTGGCTTGGTTAAGTGTCTGACTCCTGATATTGGCCCAGGTCATGATCTCAGGGTCATGAGATCAAGCCCTGCACTAGGCTCCGTGCTGGGTGTGGAGTCTGCTTGAGATTCTCCCTCTCCCTCTGACCCTCCCCATCCCACTGTCAGGGTCTCTCTCTCTCTCTCTAAAAAAAAAAAAAAAAAGGTCAAATACAATTTCAAAGGAAAGGAAGGGGAGAATGGGAACAAATCTAAGGGGAAAAAAACAGCTTTCCCTTATTCTCTAAACTTGCATTTCAAGTCAGGGTGCAAAGAGATTTGAAAGAAAACGGATACATATATTTCCAACCTAGAATTTTATACCCAGCCCAAATTATAATAAAGGGAGAGGGTAGAATGAAGCTATATTTAGTTTTTAAGAACCCCAAAATATTTACCTCTTCTTCACCCTTTTAAGAGAACAACTGGAGGATGTGCTCCACCAAAATGAAGAGTCAACCAGGTAAGACAAAGACATGGGATCCAGGAAATAGTGTCCAACTCAGGGATGTCCCAGGATAGCATAGCACAGGCCTAGAGAGCAGCACGTCCAGATTAAAGTAAGAGAGAGGACTTCAAGTGGGAGGAAAAAAAAAACCTTGAGTGAACTGATAGGAGTATGGACAATCACATGGAACATTTGAGAAATATTAAGTATAAGTGCATATAAAATTAAGCATGTGACAAAGTTAATTCTCAAAAAAAATTTTTTTTAAAGATTTTATTTATTTATTCGACAGAGATAGAGACAGCCAGCGAGAGAGGGAACACAAGCAGGGAGAGTGGGAGAGGAAGAAGCAGGCTCATAGCGGAGGAGCCTGATGTGGGGCTCGAACCCACAACGCTGGGATCATGCCCTGAGCCGAAGGCAGACGCTTAACCGCTGTGCCACCCAGGCGCCCCTATTCTCAAAAATTTTTAAGTGTGTATGAAGAGGAAAATGCTAGTATATTCATGGCTCTGCAGTGAAAACATTTACATATGACATTGTAAAAACTATTGATTGATATAAAAATTATGACATGATTTCATTGGGAGAGAGAAAGTGGCGTCAACCTGAGCTCAAACCTCACCTACTGTAGCAGGAAGTCGGTACAGAATGTCTAAAATTGGCTATCAAGAAAGAGCAGTATCAGCCTATTTAGAAACATGGAAGAGGGGCGCCTGGGTGGCTCAGTCGGTTGGGCATCTGCCTTCGGCTCAGGTCATGAACCCCGAGTCCTGGGATCGAGCCCCATATCTGGCACTCTGCTCAGTGGGGAGCCTGATTCTCCCTCTCCCTCTGCCTGCCACTCCCCCTGCTTGTGCTCTCTCTCTGTCAAATAAATAAATAAATAAATAAATAAATAAATAAAATCTTTTAAAAAAATAAAAACATGGAAGAAAACACTAGAAGAAACAGGTAAAGCAGCCGAAAGTGGTTGCCTCTAGAGAGCAGAGAGGAGTGGAGAGAGATGGCACAGAGGATTGCTTTTTTTTTCATAAATATTTTAGTATAGTTTGATTTTTTTTTCAGTAATCTCTACACCCAATGTGGGGATCAAATTCACGACCCCAAGATCAAGAATCATATGCTCTTCCAACTGAGCCAGCCTGATACTCTGGTACTATTTGGTTTTTAAAGTATATTCATTGGGACGCTGCGTGGTTCAGTCGGTTAAGCATCTGCCTTTGGCTCCGGTCAGGATCCTGGGGTTCTGGAATCAAGCCCTGTGTGGGGGTCCCTGCTCATCAGGGAGTCTTCTTTTCTCCCTTCCTCTATTCCTCCCACTGCTCCTTCTTTCTTGCTCACTCTCTCTCTCTCAAGTGAATGAACAAAATCTTAAAAAAAAAAAAAAGGATATTCAAGAAAACTAATCAATGGTGATAGAAATCACAGCTGTGATTGACTGGGAAGAGGCCCAATGGAGCTTCTGTCTGATGGAAAGTTTGCATATCAGCTCTATCCAATAGAACTTTCTGAGATGATGAAAACATTCTCTATCCGCACTGCCCAAAATGGTAGCCACTAGCCACACGTGGCTACCGAGCACTAGAAAAGTGGCCAGCATGACTGAGAAACAATCCTTCATTTTTATTGAATTTTAATTAATTTAAATTTAAATAGCCCCATGAGATTGGTGGCTATTGTATCAGACATCGCAGACCACATCAGTGCTGTTGTCTTAGGATTTGTCAAGAAATACACAGGGGAGACACACACTTGTGCTTTACCAAGTCTTCAAGGAGCAGTTTACACAATAAAGTGGGACAGGAGCAAAGGAAAGTCACTCTTCAGGGTCATAGCCTTAACAAGGCCACATGGATTTCAGGAAGATAAAGCCCTGTCGAAGACGGTCTCCCAATCATCCTTTCAACACACACAAGGAAACAATCCACCATGAGCAAGAACCAGCAGACACAGCAAACTGTAGAAGTACATGGCCCCAAACTTCAGATGATAGAATTATCACACATACACTATAAAATAACCAAGCTTAAAATGTTTAAAGACATGAAGCAAGAGTCTAAAACATGAAAAAAAAGTCAAGACATTACCAAAAAAAAAACCCCAAAAAACCCTCCCCCCTCCCAAAAAAACAGTTGTGTTTGGAAGAGGAAGAATTGGATTTATACGACAGAAATCCCTTAGAAAGGGGCTTCCTTCAAACTGGTTTGTCAAACATGGTAAAGGTGATGACCACTTATTAGGTCAGAAGGGGATCCAAAGACAGGGAAGTCAATTTCTGTGCGAACTACCTTTATTTATAAGGAAAAATATCCCTATTTGGTTATAAAACCAGCACTAGGTGAAGGCACTTGACTGGGGAGAGGTGGGACAGAGGTCCTGGTAGAGACCAGTGTGTCTCGCCCAGCCCTGCAGAGATTGGAGGAGAGGTGACTGCCAGGGAAATCCAGGGGCTGGTGACACATCCCAGGCTCCCCCAGGATGGTGTGTTGGCTTGTTTTGAGGGAGTGGGAGGGGTTGGCAGTAGGAGTCGAAGGCACTTTGGACGGGATCTGATTGGGCAGATGGGGGAGGGTGGGGGAGCCTCTTGCCTCCAAGAATTCCCAGCCCCAAGGCCATCTCCCATGGCTAAGGCAGTTTCTAAACTTAAGGCTGAGGTTCTCCTCCTTCCCTGGGCTTCCAGGGAAGCAGAGAGCTGGAGGTGAGGCCCCCACCCCTGTCAGGCTTGGGGCCCAAGGAGATGCAGCGTTTACTGAGGGAGACGTCTAGGGCAAAGGCAGGGCTGCTCCCTCCTGCCTCCCTTGGCAACATCCTTCTGTGTGGTTAGACCTTGTTCCTCTGAGTCTTCACCCTGGGGAAGAGCTGAGGGAAGGCAGGATCTTTAGACACCAGGAACTCTCACTCCTTCATCCCATCCCCCAAATTTAATGGGGTCACTGAACCCACCCCCAAACAGGTGGGCTGTCTCCATCCTCCCTTCCCTTCCTAACAGACTCCTTCAGCAGACTCCCAGATGACTCCAGCAACCCCAAGGCCCCTGTCACCACCAAGCACCAGATGGAGCCTTAAGAGTCAGCAGCCCAGCTGATGAAATGGAATATAATGAGATCTTCCTGGTCTCTTCCCTTAACCGAGTACAATCGCCCTCAATTCTACCATCATTTTAATAATGGATTCTTCCTCTCCGTGCCCCTTGCAGTGTAACAAAAGCGTCCTCACCACTACACCAGCAATACACAATTCTTTAACTTCCCCTAGTTACTAAAATGGGATTCTTCATGGCTTCCCTTGGCTAAAATACACTCTTCCTCGCCTCCCCAGTAATATAAATAGGGATGATAAAAAAAATATTTGAGCATGAACCAATCAAATACCTAGGAAGGCAGTGAGTTCCCCACAATACCACCAGGAAGGGTCTCTTTCTCCCCCAACTGTAGGGGGCGCTCTCCCTTACCGCCCTTAATTTATTATAATTGGTTTTCCTCATTTCCCCACGACCCGTAATGGATTCTTCAGACCTATTTTCCCCCCAGTATAATGGACTGTCCCTCTTGCTCGTCTTTTTCCCAGCATCACCCCTTTCCCCAAACAGCCACAGGACGCCGATACCATCTCTCCCCGGGGCTCACCCCGAAGTAGTTACGAGGTACGTAGCCCTCCTGGCCGTGCAGCGCGGCCCACCACCAGTCCGTCTCCTCGGGTCCGTCCCTCCGCAGCACGGTGACCGACTCGCCCTCGCGGAAGGACAGCTCGTCCCCGAACTCGGCGCTGTAGTCCCAGAGCGCGTACACCACCCCGCTGTGCATTATCCCCATGCTCTGCTCCACATCTGAAACATAAACCGGCAGGGACTGTGAGCACCAGGTCGGGGAGGGAGGAGGGTTAGAACGCTCAGGGACACCAGACGCGCTGAGGACAGGGACAGGCCCCGGGATGGGGCACCCCCCACAGCTGAGGGATGAGCCACCTGCGAAGTTGTGGACCCCTGTCTGGAGAAGAGCGCCTAAGCTGGAGTCAGCTGCCGGGGACTGGCAAGTCTCTGGAATTCGAGAACATCAGGGTGCATCAAACTGGGGCCTCCAACCCCCGAGGCAGGGTCAGTGGACCCCGTCCCCTCTAGGACATCAAGTCCCTGTGTCACTCCCAGAGGGGAGGTCAGCTGCGCCGCGGCCGCCCTGCGCCCCCCCCCCCCCCCCGCCCTTAAGCTGTACGGTTTCCAGTCTCAACCCCTTCCTCGCATGGTACAGCCCTTCCCCGCCTCCCCGTTCCCAGATGGTGAGTCCACATCGCTTCCCCCTCCCCAAGTGACAAAATCGCCAAAGAGGATGCAATAACTTCCAGAGGGTACAGCCCACCCACCCCCGCCCCCTTAAGTGGTAAAACGTCCATCAAGATTTTAGCCCCCCCCCCAATGGTACGGTCCACCATGCTCCCTCTCTCTAGTGGTTCAGTCCACCGGTTCTGGTTCCGCCTCCCCTCCCTGCCAGGTGTGCTGTCCAATCTCTACTTGACCCTCACAGAATCTCCGTGTCAGGCAGGCAGGACACTCCAAGTTCCACATCTCATAGGCTCCACCTCCCTGCACAAAAGTGTAAGGGCACGATGCCCTCCTCGAAGCTTATAGTCTATTTCGTGCCCCAGTGGTGCAGTCCCTGTCTACCCCTGCTCACCCAGAAGCCCCGAGGCTCTTGGCCAGTTTCTGCCATTAGGTGGCACGGCAGGTCTGCCACCCCCAGGTCCTACCACTTGACTTACTCCAGCTCTGTGATGTTCCTAACCCCACCCTATGTTAAAGTTTGCCCACCCACCCCAGGTGTGTAATACGGACGCTCTGCACAGCCCCTTGGTAAAGGCTACCTACTTCCTCCCATCACCTGGTTAGGTGATGTGCCCCCCCCTTCATAAGGGAAGCCCCGTGTCTCCCTCCAAGTGGAAGAGTCCCCAAGCCCCTCCCCAGAAGCCGTGGCCTGCTCACCTGCCAGCTGTGTGGCCCTGTGCCTCCCACAGGTAGCAAAGCCCACATGCCCAGCCCTATGCCAGGTAAATGGTATCATTGGAACGTCCAACTCCCCATGCCCGCAGAGAAAGCAGGTGAACAGTGCAATCTCCAAGACCCCTCTTCTCCCCACAGATCTCCAGTTTGCATGGCACAGTGCCCATGTCCCCCCCATCCCTCGAGGTTGCAGTCTGCTCACCCCACACACCCCACTTGCACCTGCCAGGTGGGAGGCCCAGTCCTTCCTCTGTGAGAAGGCCCGCCGCCCTTCCTCTGTGATCCTGCCGCCTGATTGGTACAGTCCCCACATCTCTCCCGCGACCGACCGGCATTCTGCCGCTTTCCCCTCCGCAACTGCCAGCTGGGCGGCCCAGTCCCCAAGACCTCCACCCTCCCCCAGAGGCGTGCCTCGCACCTGCCAGGTAAGTGGCGCAGTCGGCGTAACCCTCGCGGTAGGGGTCGCACTTCTCAATGGCGGTGGCTCCGTCGCTGAGCGTGGTGGCGAAGATTGCTGCGCCGTGCTGCACCAGCGCCGTGCAGATGGCCGTGTCGTTGCACGACGCCGCGCAGTGCAACGGTGTCCTAGGCGTGGAGGAGTGCGTGAGTGGCCGCGCATTCGCCCGCGGGTGCCCCGGCCAGCAGCGCCGTCCCGCCCCGCGGGGGTCGGGGTCAGAGCTCACCAGCCGTGGCTGTCGGGGGAGTTGACGTTGGCGCCGGCCGCGATGAGGAAGTCCACAATGGGGTAGTTGGCGCCGCAGATGGCGTTGTGTAAGGCGGTGATGCCCTCCTCATTGGGCTGGCTCGGGTCGTTCATCTGGGCGGGCAGGGGAAGAGGCGGCTCAGTCCCCGGCGGCGGCCATCCCGTGTCGGCCGCAGCCACCCCGCCCGCCCTGCACTTTGGCCGCTCTCACCTCCTTCACCGCCTGCTGCACCACGTCCAGCTCCCCGGTCAGCGCGGCGTCCAGCAGCAGCACAAGCGGGTTGAGGCGCGCCCGGCGGACCTTCCGCGGGGAGCCTGCCTTCCGCAGCACCGAGCGCATCTCCTGGGGGGACCAGGCGGGGGGGGGCTTCAGTGACTTGGGGTGAATTGTTAATAAACCCATTACTTAGAGAGGAAAACAGAGGCTCAGGGATCCGGCGGTGGCCGCCCCAGGTGATCCAACTAGACAGAGGTAGGTCTGGGATTGGAACGCAGGGAGGTACAGAGCCTGAGTCCAGACGGCCATGGGGAAGGGGATGCCTTAGTTCTATAGCCTCTGATCCCCTGCAATAGTCAGGGAATCTGGTGATTACAGGATCTCAGCCCCTGAGACCTGAAAGGAAGCTGGCAGACCATCGAGGTGATGATTGGTAGAAGCCTGATAGTCAACTCGTCCACAGTCTTATTTCTTTTATAAAACATAAACGCTACGAAGCACACATATCAAACTGTGGTCCAATGTTAATTCCAGATGTTTGGAATGAGATTATTTAGCCTATTATTCCTTGTGCTTTCTTTTTTTAAAGATTTTATTTATTTGACAGAGATAGAGACAGCCAGCGAGAGAGGGAACACAAGCAGGGGGAGTGGGAGAGGAAGAAGCAGGCTCCCAGTGGAAGAGCCTGGCGTGGGGCTCGATCCCAGCACTCTGGGACCACGCCCTGAACTGAAGGCAGACGCCCAACGACTGAGCCACCCAGGCGCCCCTGTGCTTTCTTATTTTTGATGTTCATGGGTCCTCCGACAAGATTCATGTATTCAGAGCATGCAACATTTTGTGATTCTGGTCCTTGATGTCGATGATTTCAAGATCCCGGAATTTGGAGATCCCAAGAGCCACGGATTTCAAAATTCTCTGAGGTTCAGCTATTTCAAATTTCCAATATGCTGTGAGTCCAGGAATGCTAAGTTATGCCATGTCAAATTGCTGAAGACCTAAGACGTTGCATTCCGAAGATTCTATGATTGGGAACTTAAATGTTTTATGGTTAGAATTTCATTCCAACAGATTGGAAGGAGATACTTAAAATATTAATCATGGTTCTGAGCGCTGTGATTTTTGGCCTTTATTCTTTTTTTCTATTTCCTCCTAGTCGCTGTGTCGTTTGTATATTCTTCTCTAGTGGAGAATGTTCATTTACGATATAATTCTGGGGGTACCTGGCTGGCTCAGTTGGTACAGCATGAGATTCTTGATCTCAGGGCTGTGAGTTCAAGCCCCACGATGGGTGTAGAGATTACTTAAAAAGATAATTTTTTTAATAATAAAATAAAATAGAATTCTGTATTACAACATATTAGTGCACTAATCTGTGATTTTCTGATTCAGATGGGAAGAGTCTTTAATTTTCAGTTTAAAATTTTCATGAATCAGTTAATAACCAGGGTCGGCGTTACTGACTTTTAAATTCTAAGATCCTGTTCCTTGAAAATTCGGCACTCTAGGATCCTGAAATTTCACTGTTCTGAGACTGAGAACAGGATTTAATTCTTGAATTCCGTGAGCTTTCAAGTTTCTTTATGGCCAGAACTTTGTAATTCTATAAGGTGATTTCATTCTTCTGTACTTGATTTCGAAATCCTGGATCTCAACGTTTCCTGGCTCCAACTTTAGGAGGACTTGGGAATAGGCATTTTGGGGTGTCTACCTGGCCCCTGCTTCTTCCCTGGGAATCGTTCCCCTCTCTCTGTCCATCCACACTGAAAGAACAGGACTGTTCCATAGACACCACCCAAACCCAACAAAGATGCAGGGACTGGAGCAAGTTTAGCAGGTGACCATCCCCTGGTCAAATGCTAACAATAATAGTGGTTAATACTTAAGTGCCAGCCACTATTCTAAACACTATATTCATCTATTTGATGCTCACAGCAACCCTATGGTTATTCTCATCCCCATTTTACAGATGAAGAAACTGAGGCCCAGAGAGGCTAAGTATCTTATCATAAGTATCTATCACATCACAGCTGATCTGTGCCATGGCTCTTGGATTTGAACCAGGCAGCCTAGCTCTGCAGCCAGTGCCCTTAATCACAACGCCCACAGCCTCAGAGACCAGAGACTTGCTCTCGCAATTTTGAATGAAAGCAGCTCTGAGCAGCATCAGAGGACACCATGGGGCCTGAAGTGAGAGGTCATTTTGAGTCATGTCTAGGCAGACCATTTCTAGCCATGGCACAGACTTGTGAGGTCTGAGAGGAGAGAATGGATCCCCAGAGAAGGCAGACATGAGAGACCGTGCAGGAGCCAGGGAGAGAAATGGTGACTGTCTTGATTCAAGCAGGCTTTTCAGGTCCTGGAATAAACCCACTGACACACTCATTTCCAGGTGTTAAGACTCCAAGATTCCTGAAAGGATGGCCTTGGAGGCAGGTTACTGGAGAGGAGCAGAGAAAGCCTCTGTGTGGCCAAGACCTGTGAATCCCTCTCCCGAGACATTCTCCCTGTCTTCAGAACCCAGGCAACACCTAAAGACTACATTTCCCAGCCTCCCTTGCAGCTGAGTTCCTGGCCAATTGGAAGAGGCACATGGGATGTGTGTGGATTTTCAGGTCCTGTCCCAAAAGGAAAGGGGCACATCCATGTGCTAATAGACACCGCCCCCGCCCCCAGTCCTCCTCTATTACTTACCATGCTCTGCAGCTGCTCTGGTGGGCTGATCTGGGGCAGGGCTGGGGGTGGGATGGGAGCTGGTGGGGCAGGGGCAGGGGGCCCTGCCCTCACTTCGGATGCCTCACTGATGGAGGACAGTTCGGGCTCAGGCCCCCCAGGCCCACCGTGACGATGGAAGAGGCGGCTGATGATCTGCTGGTACTGCTTCTTGTGGGTGGGGGGCAGGGCTACAGCTGGGCTCTGCTCCATGGAGCCCCTACGTTTGAGGGGCCGCGGTATCTCTGCCAGCACCCGGGCCACCTCCTCCAGCTCGGGCACTGACTGTGCCTCGGGCGGCAGTGCTGGCTGCAGCCTCGTGGGGCTGAGGGGCCGAGTTACAGCGCCTTCGTCTGCATCACCAGCCTCCAGCACGGGGGTCAGCAGCCCCTCCAGCTCCGGCTCAGGCTCCAGCTCAGGGGGAGGTTTGGGGGGGCCTAGAAGGAACAAGAAGCCCATCAGAGAATGGGTCCTGGGAGAACCCCAACACCCCCCTCTCCAAGCCCACAACTTCCAGAACCCGTAGCCACAGGCCATGGGTCACACAGGCATCTGATTTGCCGTGTGACCTCGGGGCGGTTCCTTGCTCTCTCGGGGCTACTTTCCGTGGGCTGTGAATAACATATGATTGTGACATCTCCCATTTATCAAGCACTTAGCATGCACCTGTCTTACTGAATTCTCACCACTACCCTGGGAAGTAGATACTGCTAGATCTCCTCATTCCAGAGAGGGAAGCTGGGGTTAGAGAGGGCAAGTCAGTTGCCCAAAGCCACATGGTTGCTATTTGAACTCTGGTCCCTCTGACTTCTGAATCTTGTGCTCCTACCATCACGATGGCCTTGACTTGCTGAGATTCTAGGCACTTCCTTGCCTACCCTCTCAGGCAGAATACTCTTGCTGGGACTAGAATCCTTGTGCTTGATGGTCTCTTGGTCTTATTTCTCTCTATCAGAGCTTCTAAAGCGGGTAAACATAGGAATGACCATTCTCTACACATGTATTTCACTGAACGTCTATCACAATCTACGAGGTAGATATTGTTAATCTCTTTTCACAGGTGATGAAACAAAAGCTCAGATAGGTTAGCTGATTTCTCCTGAGGCATACAGCAAGTCAGCAGTAGAGAGGGGGTCATTTTGCTTTGACTCTAGGCTCTGTGTTGGTCTCACACACACAAACATATTAATAATTATTATAACTAGTGTAATAACTATTGAGATCTTCCTACACATCAGGTCCTATTTTAATGACTTTATATGGAATAAATAATCTAATACCATAATCAGTAAGGTGGACTCTATCACCTTTTACACTCAAGGAAATTAAGGTCCAGAGAGGTTAAGTGACTTGTCCAAGGTCACACAGCATGGAGCCAGGCAGTCTGATTCCAGGGTCTGTGCTTAACCACCATACTATCCCTAGTTCCTGAGCAAATTCCCAAGCTCCTCTAGCCTTGCTCTCTGCAGGGACAGTGTCTGGAAATGGGTGTCTGGCTGTGATGGCTTCCCCAGCTGTTCTGGTCCCCAGCCATTTGTCCTTGCTCAAACCAGCCCTGTGGGCCCCCCAGTGCTGACTCACCTTCGCTCACAGGGGGCCAAGTCTGTTGGGGAGGTTGGGGGACAGGGGCAGGGGGTTGAGGCTGGGGCTGTGCTTGGGGCTGGGGTTGGGGCTGGGGAGGAGGCTGGGGCTGGGCCTGTGGGGGTCAGGGGTGCTCGGGAGAAGATGGGGGAGCCAGGGAGCATGGCCCTGCTGGCCCCATGCTCCCAAAAGGCATTCTGCAGCTTGAATATCATGCTGAGGGGGATGGGGCGCTGGCGCGGGGCACCTCGGGGCTGGGGGCTGGAAGGGGGCATGGGGATGCGGCTGACAGGCTGCCAGCTGCGGGGCAAAGTGCCTGACGGCCCCGTGGAGCCCAGTGATCTGCGGTAGCTGCCCACATCAGAACGCCTGTCGTTGGCCAGAGGGGAGACCTTGTAATTGCGGGGCAGAGTGGCACTGGTGAGGTTGTCCTGGGGGGAAAGGAGGGGAGGAAAGAAGGGTCAGGTGGGAGGAAGTTAGGGGGAGGGAATGATAAAGGAGGAGGGAATGATAAAGGCGGAGGGGGAAGGAGTTAAGGACAAAAGGTCAAGAAGGGAGAGAAGGTGAGGGAAGCCAGAGAGAATAAGGGTAAGGGGGTCAGGGAGCGGGTGGAAATCCAGGATAAAGAAGGAAGAACTCAGGTTGGAGGACACGCAGACTGGGGGTGCAGCCAGGAATGGGAGGTGGTCCTGACCGCACTCACGGCCCCTGCCCACCAGCCCCCTCCCCAGCTGCCCCTCACCTTGCTGGTGGCCCCCAGCCCATCCAGGCTGCTCTCTCTCCAGGGTAACAGCTGCAGGCCTGGCGAAGCAGGCCGTGAAAAGACGTCCAGGCCTGCAAGGCGGGAATCATTAGGGTCTGGGGGCTGCCTCTCCGGGCTCCCTACCTCCTCTGGCCTCCCACCACTCACGTTCGTAGCTTGCTGTCTGCGAAGGTTTCTTCTCGTATGCCACGTCCAAGTCAGACTCATTCCAGGCTTTGGGGGGCCTCCGGCGCAGCGTTAAGTCGTCTAGGGAGAGGTGGTGAATCGGGATATACCGGGAGGCTGGTCCCAGGCCTGCATCCCTCCCACCCCCCAAAATGAGGCCCCCAGGTTCACCTTGAGCGCGCAGAGGGGGGGCGAAAGCACTACCGCCCGCGCCCAGTAGGGGGCTCCCAAAGGCCACGGGAGCATCGTAGGCTGAAGTCTGGGGGCGTGGCGAGGGCCCGCGATCCGGGAAGAAAGCCTGGGGCCCCTCCGCCAGGGGGCTGCCACGCGGGGAACCCGCGCGGCCCAGGAAGTCGAAGGGCGTAGGGGGACCCTGCTGGCGGAGCGGGCCCGATCCAGGCCGCGGGGAGGGCGCGCGGCCGAGGGGGCTGCCTGTGCCATCGAAGGCGCGGGGCCGGGGAGAAGGCGCGCGGTCCAGGCTGCCGTAGGCATCCGGCTGCAGGTAGAGCGGGGTGCGCGGTGACGAGGGCCGGCCTTTAGGGGACAGCGGGCTGTAGGGGTGCAAAACCGGGGCGCTCTCGGAGCGTCCGAACGAGGTGTCTGCACCGTCGGTGGCCGCCTTCCGGGGAGACCCGCGGCTGCTGAAGGGCTCGGGGACCGGGCTGGAGCTGTACCGGGACAGCTGTGGGGAGGCCGGGACATTGAGGAGTCAAAGGAGACATTAGTAGAGGGGTTAGTAAAAGATCAAAAGAGGTCATCGGAAATTAACCTAGGGGAGTTGGACCAGGGCTGGAGAGTCAGGCACAGGGGGCCCTGGTGCGGGGTAACTGGCGAGACAGCCCTGAAATCAGGGCTGAGGCTAGCCCGTACAGTGCCCTTCTGCCTCTTAGAAAAAGACCCTTTTCTTCCAAGGGTCCTGTTAGATGTCCATTTATACTGGTTCCCTCTTTCAAGTGCACGGCCTGTACAACCCAATGGGACAGAATTCCAGGCAGAAAGAAGCTGGCTTTGGGGGCCAAGGCGGGGACCGAGGCGAGTAGGCTCACCCTAGGGGGGGCTCCGGCCTGCGAGCCGGGAGGCGTGGGCGAGTCTGACCACAGCGACTCCAGCTGTTTGGTCAGTTCGTCCACCTTGGCCGCCGCCGTGTCCAGCTCCATCTGCTTCAGGTCCATGTGCTTCATGGCCAGAGCTGTGCGGGAGGGAGTAGCGGTAAGGACCCGGGTCTCGCCGCAGCGCCCCGCCTCTACCCGCGAGGGACCCTCCGGGGCAAGCCCCGCCCCCTACCCCAGCTCACACTGGAAGTTCAGGTCCAGAAGGTCCCTCGTGCTCTGGAATGCCTCGCTGTCCATGGTGCCGGCGGAAGCGGGGCGCCTGCGGAGGCGTGTGTGAGGGGGGAAGCCTTCTCAGACCCCGCCCGCAGGGAACCCGGGGTCGCAGAGCAGCCCGACAGAGCCTTTACTCTCCTAGCTCCCTCCGCTGGAAGCGCTATGCCCCTCCACTTCCCTGGCTGGGCTGCCAACTCCTTCAAGTCCCCTCGGATGGCTCTGACAATTCACTCTCTTTACGTAGCTCCTTGTCCATCTTTCTAGGTCAGTCCTAATAAGACCTGAATCATTCCTTCAACAATTATCCACTGATTACCTACTGTGGGTCAGGCATTTGGGGGAACAAAGGATGCAAAAGTATGAATTAATGAGTGCCTACTACTATGCTAGATGCTAGGGATATCTTTATATATATATTTTTTAATGGTTGGGATCTTTTTATTTTTTTTAAGATTTTTATTTGTTTATTAGAAAGAGAGAGCACACGCACACGTGCAAGCAGGGGGAGCAGCAGAGGGAGAGGGAGAAGCAGGCTGCCCAGTGCAGGGCTTGATCCCAGGATCCCTGGGATCATGATCTGAGCCAAAGGCAGACGCTTAACTGACTGAGCCACCCAAGCATCCTACTAGGGATATTTTTTTAAAATATAATTGTGGGGCGCCTGGGTAGCGCAGTCGTTAAGCGTCTGCCTTCGGCTCAGGGCGTGATCCCGGCGTTCGGGGATCGAGCCCCACATCAGGCTTCTCCGCTGGGAGCCTGCTTCTTCCTCTCCCACTCCCCTGCTTGTATTCCTTCTCTCGCTGGCTGTCTCTCTGTCACATAAATAAATAAAATCTTTAAAAAATATATATATGTGTGTGTGTATATGTGTGTGTGTGTGTGTATATATATAATTGTGCTGGCTCCTGTGTACCTGTGATAGTTGCTTGAGGGCATAATGAAATAAGATAACCACTGGTAACTGAGGGGTCACTGCCTCTTAGAACTGTGCCAAGTGCCTGTGCCCAATACCGCATCTCATGGTCAAAATCACAGTAGCAGGCAAAAAAGTGCGGCTCAGAACTATTTGTTCAAGATCATCCTGCAAGGAGTTGGCAGTATTAGGTTTCACACCCGGATCTGACTTGTTAGTCTGGGTCGCCTCAACCAGACTTGGAAGAGTCCCAGAGGGCAGGGACCACTCAGCTTCCTTTCCCCAGAGTCGACCTTTTTCCCAGTGTTCACAGGAAGAACAAGGAGGTGGCGAGGGGCGGCCGGGCGGCTGTGGTCACTGGCTCAGTGGGAAGGAGCCAGGCCACCAGGAACCGGTCAAGCCAGCACCATCCCCATCCCCATGGTAGCCACCACGCCCGCCTGCTTGGCCACCTCCCCAGGCGTGGGCAGCGGGGCGGGCTGGGGCATGCTGATTCTGGCCTCTGTCTGGGAAGCTTCGGAACAGAACCTGTTGGGGCTGGTGGTTCATTTGGGTGTGTTGAGAGCATGTGACCTTGGGCAACAAGTCCCATCTACTCCTCGGGCCTCAGTTTCCCCAACAGTGAAAGGAGGAGGCAAATCAGCTATTCTAAGAGGCCTCTTCAATCTCTCAGAGGCCTAGATTCTGAAACTGTAAGGACCTTGAGGTTGTAATTAAAGCTCTACAGAGCCTAACACTCTCAACTTGAGAGTCTCTTGTCCAAAAGTTCTGAGTCCCAGATTCTATCTTTGGAATATTCTAGAATTCTCCAGTTTTGCTAGCTTAGATTTCTCCATTTCCCTGCAGCTTAGATTTCTCCATTTCCCTGCATCACGTTCTATCTATCCCAGGATTCCGCTGCCCTAAAAGTCTAGCTAAATGCATGGTTAGGGAAGTGGGTAAGATCACAAGTCAGGAGCCAGACTTCCAGGGTTCAAATCTGGTGGCACCGCTGACCCTGACAAGAGTGCCTCTTGATCTGTAAAATGAAGATACATAGCAATCCACCTTAGAGGACTTATGGCGAGGATCCAACTGCCCAGAAAGTGCCAGAGGAATTAAGGCTCTGAGAATTCAAGCCTCAGAAAGTATAGACTACAGCGATCAGAACTCAGGGGTTTAGAACCTCAACTACACAGGAAACACTCTGTGTCTGTTAAAATATAAAAAGGAATGATTCTATGCAGCCTCCGGTGCCAGTATTCTGGCAGCGAGACGTTCTTTCGGGGGATTTCAGGATTCCCAAATTTCTCAGACTCTCGAATCCCATGCTGACATCCTCTGGCTCTAAGGAAATGCCAAGGCTGGGCGTGGGGCCCTCCCAGGGCTGGTGCAGACAGAGGGGTTGTCGGGGCCACCAGGGGGCGCTCCGGGTCACGGCCCGGACCCTAGCGGGGAGGGCGGACAGCGCCTGAGCTCAGACCCCGGGAATGCGCTGGCGGGCCTGGGCAGGTGCCTCACCTCCCGGGGCAGGAGAGCGGGGGCCGGGCGGGGCGCGAGGGCGGCGCGGGCCGCGCCTCTGTTCCCAGGCCCCTGCCCTGCACTTCCAGCTCCCCGCTCCGCCTCCTGAGGGCTCTAGTCCACCCCTGGGTACCCTCTAACCACAGCTCCCTCTCCTCCCTTTTCCCTCCACCTCTAACTCTCGTTCCCCCGGACCCATACACGCGGCCAAGCCAAGCAAGTTTTTCGGGGTCAAGGATCCTGGGGGCTTCCTGGAGGAATCATCATCCTCAGTGGGAATCGAGACAGAGCGCCAGGCTAGGCTGGGAATACCCTGGTTGGAATCCTACATTTCTGTCCCGACAGACTGACGCTGGAAGAGACCCCGCCCTCTCGGGGGCCTGGTTTTCCCCTCTGTGGACGACTGTGGAACAGGCTAGGGCCTTCCCCTATCTAAGTCTCTACCCTGGACTACTTATATAGTTTCTCTGTGCCTCAAGTTTCCTTGTGTGTCTAATGGGGGAATTAATACCTTCTCCTCAAAAGCGTGTGAGGTTCGAGTGACATAATTTATGTACAGCGTTTAGAACAATGCAGGGCGCCAAATAAAGTTCACACATATAGGATTCTTAATTACAGACCTTCCTTGGCTGTTCATTAAGATAACACAGGATCTGACACACAGTAAGGGGCTCAAGACCCAGAGGAACCTTGTTTCTTTTTTCCATAAAAGAGCCCTTTCAACTCTTTCTGAGAGTCTAAAAGCCCTGGGTTTTGACCTCTGGAGTCTCAACTTCCTAAACCCTAAATTCGCCCTGTACATTACTGAGTTCTGCTCGTGCTCATCCCCAAAAATTCAGGCACAGGGGCATGGGGCGCCCTGGAAGATTCCAGAGAGAAGGTGGCAAAAGCCCAGGCTGTGGGCTGTCCCCGCTCTCCAGCCTTAGTTTCCCCAGTGGAGTAGAGAGAAGTCATTGCCTGGGGTGGAGTCAACAGCTTTGGGCAGTTGCCTGAGACCTCTGTAGACAGTGGGAACCACCCCATCTACCTACCAGCCCTGAGCCTGGCATGCTGTGAGCTCTGTCTTGGCAGCCACGGTTGGTTATTATTTTTAATTTCATCTCAGGCTATCACCAAATGCCCTTCAAGCCCAGACATTAGGAAGTTCTTCCCTCTGTCATCAGAACCCCCTGCCTCCCCCACCCCCTGTTCAATCGCCTCACATGACACGTGGGGGTGGAGAGAAGGGGGAGACAGAGGGAGATGCCCGTCCCTGCCCTCCCCCAGCTTCAAGGACAGACACACACCTCCAGAATTAGCCTCTATCCCTCGCTTATCTCCGACACTACCTCAGGTCAGACAGTTGGGCTGGAGGTGACATTTCTCACCTCAGGGTCAGGGCAAGGAGCCCTAGGAGGGAGAAGGTTAGTCAGAAAATCTGGTGGGAATGGATGGAATCCCGTCCCCCAGACAACTGCGGAAGAAAGAGGAAACCAAACTCTAATCAGCTCTGGTATCTAAGACAGTTGCTCAGGACCGGCCAAACTCTATAATCAACTCTACTGTGTGACCTCTTAGCCTCAGTTTACCCATGTCCTCTCTGTGTCATGCCTGTGTAGTGCCCAGCCATGGAAGCCTCCCAGAATCCAGTCCCACCTTCTGTAATTCTGCCCTGGGTTCTAGAACCCCCTCTGCAAATCCCAAATATTTCCCCCCACCTCCAAGGGGTAATGGGAGGCTCCCGCCCCCACGAGGGGGCGCCCTAAGGGTGGAGGTCCCTCCTCTGGTTAGGCAGGTCTGACGCCCCGGTTAATGATATGTTGGGGATCTCGCAGCCGCACGCAGGTTGGAGAGCTGCCCCGGTTCCCTCCCTGGCCCCCACCCCAGAGCCGGAAAGTGTAGGAAGCTCCGGAACCCAGCCTCCACAGGGACCTCGGGGGCTTGTCCTGCTACATTTCAGGGCCTCGAGTTCCACTATCCCCATCCCACTCCTAATTCTGCCTCGAGACCTATAGGCTCGGTCGAGAAGGCAACTGGAGGGCGTCAGGGACGGCCGCCCTTTCCAGAGCCCCATCAGTCTGAGTCTTGTCATTTCTGCCCAGGACTCAGGGATCCGACACCCCAATTCTACTCAAAGACTCAGGCTTCTGAGAGCGCCCAATTCGTGGGACTCGGGAGTCCCAGCTCCAGCGTCTCCCCGGGACCATGGCGTCCGAGCCCTCCAACCCAATAACTCAGGCATCAAAGTCCCCTTTCCTTTCGTCCAGTAAATATGAGTTCTTTTCTTCGAAGGACCCTGGCATCTGCGCACCCCCAATTCCGCCCTGGGACTCGGCGTCCGAGTCCCCTCCCAGTCCTCCCAGGGACACGGTGTCGGCCTCCTCCAGAGCCTCTGGACCCCAGGGGGGTGGAACTCACGGATCCGGGGCAGATCCTGGCACCGGGGGACTTCCTCCGGCTCCGGCTCCGGCTGCGGGGAGCGGAGGACGGGGCGGGGCCGGCGCCGGGAACAGGTTAGACGACGTGACTCCGGCTGGAGGGAGGCGGGTCCCGGAGGGGAGGGAGAGTAGGGGTCGCCTCGAGCACCTTGGGACTTGTAGTCCTGGAGGGGCAGTACGCAGCCTGAGACGTTCCCATTGGGAATCACCAAAAGTCCATTTCACAGACAGAAAGGACGAGGTCCGGAAGCCGAGGGCAACCTGACCACGTAGACAGAATCGACATTAACATCGCGGTGATTGCGGGAGACAGCCTCCTGAATCTCTGCCCCACCGCTCCAGGCTTAATTTCCCCCTTCTAGAAAGAAGATTTGGACGCCACCAAAGGTGTAGAAGGCTAGAGACTGGGGGAGACTCACATGCCCCGCCCCTAAGGCGAGTAGAGAGCCTCCCTAAGTCAGGATCTCCTCGAGTGTCTGAGCCTCAATCTCGCCGTCGGTAAAAAGGATGGGTTGGATCTTTACAGATTTTCCCAGCAACAGAGTCCAAAGTCGTAGGGTGGGACTACAATCCCCAGCAGCTTTCGCGATGGACGTCGGGCGTCTCCCCTCCTCGCGTCCTCTGGGAATTGTAGTTCGGAGCCCGAGGGGCGGCGCCCTGGTGTCTCGCCCACGCTGGGGAACTGGCTGGTGATCCCCCGCTGAGGGAACGCGTCCCCTTCCCCTGACCCTCCTTCCGCTCTGGGAAGCCGCTCACACCCTGAGAAAGGGGGACGCCCCAATTCTCGAATAGGATCCGAAATCACAGCAGAGGGGGCGGAAAGTGGCGCTGACACACCGGCCAGGAATGCAGTCGGGTCACTCTGTCTAGCCGCCGTCCCGCGGCTCCACCCGCCGCCCCAGGCCGTGCGGTCTCCGTGGAAAGGGGCGTGGACGCGACCCCCAAATCTGTGTCCACGTGCCGCTGTTTACACGCGCCCCTCCCCCGGCGGAGAAAGGGCACTGACCAAGCCTTCTACTCCTTCACCCATCCTCAAAGCCTTCGGGACTGTCCCCCACGCACTAAACTAAGTCGTCGGGAGCATCTATCTGTTTTGTTTGGTCCAGAAACCCCGCCCCTTAGTCCGCACCGCCCCACGCGTGTTTAGCTCAGGAATCTGGAGGTCCCGCCCCGAGGCCCAAAGGCTCCTCCCCTTAAGTTTCCCGCTCCCTAGGAGCTCAAAAGCCCCGCCCCTAAACTGGTACTTCACGCCCTCCGGAGGAATTATCCCATTTCTCCATTTTCCCACTTGTCCCACTCAAGTTCCGAATTTCCCAGGCATCTGGGCCCCCCAAGAAGGGATTGTAACATTCAAAGCACGGCCCTTCCAACCTAGACTCTTACCTGTCTCTTTAAGAATCTCAGACCAATCGAGCTTCCTGTCTCTTTAAGAGTTAGGAGCTACCAATGTGGCTGCCCCTTTAAGAGGACGTTGGAGCAAATAATGTCTGAGAGATTGGGGGGGATATATGCCGGGACCTGGTGCGGCGCTAACTCCCGCCAAGCAGCCAACCAGAGGATTTGGGGCGCAGATTTTCGGAAAAAGACGTCTTCCTCGGTTGTCTGCTCTACACAAGCGGAAATTCCCCCCAGTTCTGTTCGTAGAGCGAGCGGGCCCCGAGAGACACCCCCGCGCTCGGGCACCACATGGGCGCTACCGGGTGACGCCCCACCCCCCCAGTTCCACGTGGTCAGCTGCGCCACTCCAGCGGCTCTCGGCCGCTAGGTCTGAGCGAGGCACGGGTCCCGGAATGGCGGGGAATCCGTCCGGCGGTGAGTCGCATCAGGGCGGGCTGGCGGGGTGCAAAGAGTTGGCTGCCGGGAGGAGAAAGGGGCCCCCGGGGGCGTTCGGGCGGAAAAGGGGACATCCCAGAGACAGGACCTGCGGAGAAGTATCTCCCGCAAGGAAGGGACTTCGGACTGAGGGAGGGTATGGGGTGGGGGAAACTACTGGTGGAGGGAAGGGTGCCCCCAAGTATTGGCTCGGTGGAGATAGGGGTGCCTCTGGGGAACAGGCCGGAGAGAAGAGACCGGGTGAGGGGACTGAGGCGCTCAGGAGGCTGGGACCAACGGTCGATGGGCGCCCTGGAGGACTGGATCCGCGGAAGTGTCAGCAGACCCCCGTTTCCTCTTCTGCAGGTGCTGCTCCGTTCCTCTGTCCCCCCAACTTTACTGAGACGTCCCCAGCTTCAGAGCCCACTCGTTTCTCTTTGGAGGTGTTAAGGGACCCAGATACGGAACTGTGGCTTATCCAGGCTCCTGTAGACTTCGCCCCAGACTGGTGAGTGGTCCCAGGCCACCTCCTGGTAATAAATACTCCCCACCCCAGTGGCTGAACTGGGGGGAAGTTTAGAGGGGCTTTCCTCAGGCACTCAGGGCGCCTGGGTGACTCTCTTGGTTAAGGGTCTGATTTTGGCTCATGTCATGATCTCAGGGTCCTGGGATCAAGGGCTCCCAGCTTAGCGAGAGTTGGCTTCTCCCTCTCCCTCTGCCCCTCTCCCATGCTGGTGCTCCCTCACTCTCTCAAATGAATAAATAAATTTTTTTTTTAAAATGCAGTTTCTCAGCTCCTTTCCTCCCTTTCACCAAAAGAATCTGACAAAGCTTCTGCCTTCCCCTTTCTCCTTTCAGCCTCAACGGGCGGCTAGTGCCTCTCTCGGGCTTCCGGATTGTGAAGGGCAAGTTGGCAGGCAAGCGGCACCGCTACCGGGTCCTCAGAAGCAGCGGCCCCCAAGCTGGAGAAGCAATCCTGCTGGCTCCCTCAGGGGAGGTGGGAGGGGGACTCACCTGTGCCCCAGCCCCCCAGGGGAGCCTTAGGATCTTTGACGGTCCCCAAGAATCCCCATCAGGGACCCTGCTGCAGCCCATCCCCGCAAGCCCTCCGCCACAGATCCCCCCCGGCCTGAGGCCTCGGTTCTGTGCCTTTGGAGGCAGCCTGCCAGTAACAGGGCCTGGGTCAGTCTTGGCACTGAAGTCACCAGCCTCAAGGAAGAGGAAGAAGAAGAGGCATATACCAGAGGCCTCAGTTCCCCAGGAGGTGGTGAATGGGCTTGGGGCCCTGGAGGTGGACACAGCTTTGGGGTCCCCAGATGTGGATGTGGGGAAGAAAAAAAAGCAGGAGCCGCAAGAACTAGAGGTGATGGGGCCAGGAGCAGCAGAACCCATGGCTGAGACGTCAGAGCCCCCGGGAGCACTGCTCCCGTCTACCACCACCAAGAAGAAGAAAAAGAAGCCCAAAGGGGCAGAAACAGTCGAACCAGCAGAGCAGACGCCAGTGCCTGAAGCACAGACGGTGGAGCCGGAACTCACAATTAAAAAGGAGCCTCTGGAAGAGACAGTCTTCTCTCCCACCAGGAAGCCAAAGAGGCAGAAGGGACTGGAAGGGAGGGAGCCAGGGGAAGGGGTGGCAGCGGAGTCTCCGCTGCAGCTGAAGATGGAGCCCCAGGAGGAAGCAATCTCACAGCCGTCCTCGAAGAAGAAGAAAAAAGAAAAGGGGTACCAAGTAATGATGGAGCCAGGGCCTGAGGCTACAGAGCCAGAGGTGGGCCCTCTGGAGCTCCCAGGGGAGATGATGGGGCCTGAACAGCCCTGTGAAGTTGAACCTCAGGCTGAGGCAGCTCTGGCGTCTGCCAAAAAGAGGAGGAAGAAAGAAAAAGGGCAAAACGCGACGGGGGAGCCAGTGGGGCCGGGGGCAGAGGTGAGGGAGCCTCAGGTGGAGCCGGGGGACCTGGAACCGCAGGCAGCTCTAGCATCCAGCAAGAAGAAGAAGAAGAAGAAAGAACAGGGCCACAATGCGACGGAGCCCAGGGCCGAGATGAGTGGCCCACCGGGCGAGGTGTTGGAGCTGGAGCCGCTGGCCGAGGGGGAGCCTGAGGCCCGGGCAGATCCAACATCCACCAGGAAGAGGAAGGAGCGGGGCGAAGGAAGTGGGGTGCCAGGGACGGCATCCCAGGAGGAGGTGCGCGAGCCGCCAAGTCCGGAGTTGGGGGCCATGGCTCCCGCAGGCCGGGAGAAGAAGCGGAAGAAGCTACAGCAGGATTCTGTGTAGTCTCCTCCAGGGAAACTGAGGGCTGCAATTAAGAAAAGCTGGAGGTGACCACCTGGGCCAGGAGAGAGCAAGTGCAGAGGACTCCCCCCACACCCCCCGCCCCCCCGCCGCCCGTCACTGCCCCAGCACGCCAGCAGCAGCCTGGGCCACGAAAATGCTTTATTGTTACACCGAGGGCCTCCTTCGCAGCTGGGGTCATCGGGGCACTTTCAAGAAGGGCTCGTGTAGGACATCAAACAGCCTCCGGGCCTGGATGAGAGCAAGAAAGAAACCAGGATCCGGTCATTAAATGAGCCATTTGTTTGCTACCTCCGGAGTGGGCTTTGCTTCTTTCTCAGCCAGAGGGGGATCTGGGGGCTAGGAGAGAAAGAGCCGGATCTTGAGTCTGTCCCAGACTGGCTGTGTGAGTTTGGGCTGGTCCCCACCCTCTCTGGGCCTCGGTTTTTCCCCATCTGTAGGAGAAGCTGTCTCCTACAGCTTCCAAAACCTTAGAGCTTTGGGATCTAAGGGCTCCCTCACTGCTCCCAACCCCTCAAGCCCATTCCCACAGCTGTTACCTTCTGGGGCCCCAGGCCCGGGCACAAAGCCAGATCTTCCCGCGATGCGGCCATGAGCTGTTCCAGAGACTGGGGAAGGCGGGAGTGAAGGGTCAGAGATGGGGAGCACAAGACTACCCTGCCCCAACTGATCAGGGGGTCTAAGATATTCCTGGAAGGAGGTGAGGTCCTGTGGGAGGGCAGGGAAAGCAGGAAGGATGGGGGGAAGGGGGCAGTAAGGTGGAGGGAAGCAGGTGTGTGTGTGGGGGGGGTCCTTGAAAAGGCGAGGGGGTCAAAATGCCCATTGGGATGAGGGAATCATTCCTTACCCCAAAAGTAGTCAGGAGGGTCTGGCTGTCTGTCTTATTGACTGACTTCACGGTGGTCAGGCATTCAGTCACCTGGAAGGGAAGCAGGAGGCAGACATGCATCACGAGAAGAAATGACCGCAAGACTGAGCCCGGGAGGTAGCACTGGGTCACCACTGTGTCCCCAGACTGCCCCACATGCAGGAGGCGTTCAAGAAATGCCTTTTTCGGGGCGCCTGGGTGGTGCAGGTGTTAAACGTCTGCCTTTGGCTCAGGGCATGATCCGGGTGCTCTGGGATCGAGCCCCACATCAGGCTCCTCTGCTAGGAGCCTGCTTCTTCCTCTCCCACTCCCCCTGCTTGTGTTCCCTCTCTCACTGGCCGTCTCTCTCTGTCAAATAAATAAATAAAATCTTTAAAAAAAAAAAAAAGAAAGAAAGAAATGCCTTTTTCTTTGATGAAAAGTTCATCTTAGTGAGGCACCTGGGTAGCTCAGTCGGTTAAGTGTCTGCCTTTGGCTCCGGTCATGATCTCAGAGTCCTGGGATTGAGTCCCTGTGTCGGGCTCCCTGCTCAGTGCGAAGCCTGCTTCTGCCTCTCCCTCTGCCCCTCCTCCTGCTGTGCTGTCTCTCTCAAATAAATACATAAAATCTTAGAAAAAAATAAACTTAGGGGCGCCTGGGTGGCACAGCGGTTAAGCGTCTGCCTTCGGCTCAGGGCGTGATCCCGGCGTTGTGGGATCGAGCCCCACATCAGGCTCCTCTGCTATGAGCCTGCTTCTTCCTCTCCCACTCCCCCTGCTTGTGTTCCCTCTCTTCGCTGGCTGTCTCTATCTGTCGAATAAATAAATAAAATCTTTAAAAAAAAAAAAAGAAAAAAAAAGAAACTTAAAAATTTTAAGTTTATCTCAGAGTGGTCCCCAACTAGGTGAGAGGGTGTCAGTCACATCATGGGAAGATAAATGCCCTTTCTCTTGAGTTGGTTCTGCCCAGGGGAAGACCACAGGCTCTGGAGTCAGATCTGAGTTCAAAACCAAGGCCCACTGCTCACTCCCTGCGAGGCCTGGGCATGGGAACTGACCTCTCTGGGCCTCTTTTCAGGCAAGTGGGGGCCCCTGACAGTGCCCACCTCAGGGGTGGCGGTGGATGTCCACCATTACTCAGTCGTTGGAGCCCAGGTTAGACGCTTCATTCAGCCAATACTCCCTGAGCTCCCAATGAAGGCTGTGTGCTGCTGGGGACACAGCAGAGACCGAGCCAGCCCCGGCCTGGCCCTCCTGGGGCTCCCAGTTCAGTGTAGGAGACAGATCAGCTCCTGACAGTGGTGACCCACATAGGCAGGGCTGGGAGGGAGGGACCCTGAGAGGGGCACTTGACCTGGCCTGGGGATCAGGGAGGGCTTCCTGGAGAAGGAGGCATCAGAGCTGAGATGGGAATGATGGGATTAGGCAGGTAGTCAGGCAGAGGGAACAGAAGGGCACAAGTTTAGAGGAGTGAGCCAGGTGTGGGAAAAGTGACAGAATGCGAGGCCAGGGGTGGACGGGGCTGCTGGGTGGAAAAGGCAGGGCCTTGCAGAGTGGTGAGAAGGGCAGGCTTTCCCTGAAGGCACTGGGGAGCCATGGGAGGGTTTTGAGCTGGGGAGGGCAGAGTGAAGTGTGTGCTTAGGAAGACCCCTCCAGCTGCCGTGTAAGTGAGAAGGGAGAGGGAGCTGGGGCTGGGATGGAGGAGGAGAGATAGGACTGAAGCCCCAGGAAGGAGCTGGGGGAGGCCCAGGCATGGAGGTGCGGTGGCCTCACCCGGGAGACGAAGTCCTGCTCCAGCTTCTCCATCAGGAGGTCTGCCGGCTTCTGCTCATAGGCCTTGTAGGTCTCCAGGTACCGCCCGGCCTCCTCGGGGCTGGAGTGAGAACATTCGGGTCAGCCAGGGGGTGGGGGGCATGCTTTAGATTCAGTTCATTAGGACGCTAACTCTAATATAGGGAAAAAAGTGAACTTTGCTCCTCTAAATGTCCCCTGGAGAGAACCCCGGCCAGGCGCACCTTTGCTCGTAGGGGGCAGAGCTCAGGAGGCTGACCCGTTGGGTTCAGGTTCCCCTTCCCACCTGAGTGACCCCGGGGCCAGTGACTTTTCTCTCTCTGGGCCTCAGTCTCCTCATCTGTCAAGTGGGAGCGGGTGGTAGAACTGTGGCTCCCAGGCGCTCACAACGGCGCCTGGGCCTCAGAGACCTGTTGAAAAAATAGGAGCTATTCTGGAAGGGAAGCAGGTATGTGGAGTTTGAGACGGAGAAAAAGACCAAAAACACGTAACTCTTTTCCCAGCCACAGGAAGACACACTCAGGAGGCATTCAGGCCCCACTGCCGGTTTTTAGTCTAGCACAACTTCAAGAGAAAGGCTGCGGGCCAGCTGACTGCTGACTCCCATGATAGCGGCCAACACGACCTGATAATCGTCATTCATTTTCACGTCGGGCACGGGCTTTTCTGCCATGTAACCGACTGCTTCAAAGGTAGGTGACATAACCAAATCTTAAAAAGCCTCTATCTGTGTCCGGAAGAAAGTAACTGGAGTTTATTGGCACCGGGAAAAAGGTGGCCTTTTTTGTTTGGGGAACTTGCGAAGAGCGAGTTGAGTCGAAGTAAATAAAGGATTCAGGGTTAAGATATCTTCGCCTTCAGATCCTCGCTAATAAGCAGTGCCTTTTTGATTAAGCGATGGTTCATATTCTTGAAAGAAACATTCCTTTTTCTAATTCTCTTTTTCTTTCCCCCCTTAAATGGGCTTTGCGGCTTTTCTCTTCACTGCAGCAGGATTATTGTTACGGTCCCTAATAATTTGTTCAGGACCCTCAAGTTAGCACGCGGTGTCTGGTGCTAGAATCTGCTTTCATTTGTGCACTCTGCGGTATAAGCAGGATGTCTTTCCATGTCAGCAGAAGGAGCTCAACCTCTTTTATTTCACGGTTGCAAAACATTCCATGATTTGGATGTAAAGACATAGGAAACATTCCGCCTTGTGGGAGCCTAGCTGCATGCCAAAAATTGCTCTAACTCATTATGCTCAGAAACTTCTAGAAACCACCCCCCCCCAGAGCTCCTATAAGGCACTTATTATTTTCAAACCATTATACAGAGGGGGAAGCAGAGACCAGCGGGATGGAGTCACTTGCCCAAAATTACACAGCTGGCGAGGAGAGGCAGCACCCTTAACATTACGTGACGTTACTTCCCACAAAATAGAGTAATGTTTCCACTTGCTTTTGTTTTGCTACACAACCAACACGCGGAGCGCCTGGCTGGCTCAGACGGTAGAGTATGCAACTCTTGATCTCTCAGGGTCGTGAGTTCAAGGTTGTGGCCCGGCCTAGCTGCCTGATGGAGTATTACACAGCTGGGAAAGAATGTGCATCCAGACAATGGGATATTATTCAGCAGTAAGAAGTGCGCTACCAAGTCATGAGGAGGCGTGGAGGAACCTTAGAAGCGTGTTGCTCAGTGAGAGGAGCCCATCTGAAAAGGCTTCTGTGAGGTAAGAGGAAACTTCTATGGTCTCTGCCCCTGGTTCCCCGCACAGAGCTCCGGAGACCCTTGTAAATTCCTCAGTGATAAGAGTACTGGGAGCATCTTTGTTCTGTTTTTGTTTTTGTTTTTAAGATTTTATTTATTTGAGAGAGAGAGAATGACTGGGGGAGGGGGAGAAAGGGAGAGGGAGAAGCAGACCCTCCCTGAGCAGGGAGCCTGATGCGGGGCTTGATCCCAGGATCCCAGGATCCCAGTATCCCAGGATCACGACCTGAGCTGAAGGCAGACACTTAACTGACTGAGCCACCCAGGTGCCCCACATGTTTGTTCTACTGAGATGACTCTGGGTGGGCTCCTGGATGGGGGCTGGATGGGAGCTGGTCACCAGAACGGATCAGAAGATTGAGATTTTCAGCCCCACCCATGCAGGGACTGGAAATGGAGGTAACAGTTAATTGTGCCATAGAATCCCAATACCAGGGGGTTCAGAGCTTCCAGATAAGCAAACACGTCCAACGGGGAGGGTCACGTACCCCAGTTCCACAGGGACAGAAGCTCCTGCACTCAGGACCCTCCCGTACATCTCACCCTGTCTCTCACCATCTTGCTGTTGATTCTTACCTTTTAACAAATTCTTTTACTGAACCAATAAATGTATTTCCCTGAGTTCTGTGAGCTGCTCTAGCAAACCAAACCCGGAGCGGGGCGGGGGTGGGGGGTGTCCCTGGAAGCAGGCTAGTCAGAAGTACAAGCTGGGCTTGTGACTGGTGTCTGAAGTGGGGGGCGGTCTTGGCCTGAGCCCTTCACCTGCAGGATCTGATGCCATCTCCAGGCAGATGGTGTCAGAACTGTGTTAAACCGCAGGACACCCGGCGGGTGTTGCAGAGAATGGCTTGGCGTGGGGAAAAAGCGTGACACATCTGGTGGCCAGAAGGAAAGTGTTTTGTACAAGTAGTGAAAGCGACACAGGAAAAAGACCCACATTAGGGAAGAACTGGGGTTTTTTTTTCCTTACACACGAGGAGAATACTTGTATTCTATACTCTATTATATAATATGCTATATAAATATATAAGTATATAATATACTTAATATATATAAGGGTATAGGGGCGCCTGGGTGGCACAGCGGTTAAGCGTCTGCCTTCGGCTCAGGGCGTGATCCCGGCGTTATGGGATCGAGCCCCACATCAGGCTCCTC
>NC_048229.1:33395318-33408262 GCF_002007445.2 Ailuropoda melanoleuca | reverse complement strand
TGGGAGGGATGAATGAGGGGAGCACGGGAATCTTTAGGCCAGTGCAACTATTCTGTGCGGCACAGTAATTATGGACACATACTGTACGTTTGTCAAGACCCACAGAAGGTACAACGCAGAGCATGAACCCTGATGCAAGCTATGGGCTTTGGTTAATTTATCAATATTGGATGGGGCGCCTGGGTGGCTCAGTCGGTTAAGCGTCTGCCTTCGGCTCAGGTCACGATTCCAGGGTCCTGAGATCAAACCCTGCCTGGGGCTCCCTGCTCAGTGGGGAGCCTGTTTCTCCCTCTGCCTGCTGCTCCCCCTGCTTGTGCTCTCTCTCCCTCTCTGTCAAATAAATAAATGAAATCTTGGGGCGCCTGGGTAGCGCAATCGTTGAGAGTCTGCCTTTGGCTCGGGGCGTGATCCCGGCGTTCCGGGATTGAGCCCCGCATCGGGCTCCTCTGCTGGGAGCCTGCTTCTTCCTCTCCCTCTCCCCCTGCTGTGTTCTCTCTCTCGCTGGCTGTCTCTCTGTCACATAAATAAATAAAATCTTTAAAAAAATAATTAAATAAATAAATAAATGACATCTTAAAAAAAAAAAAGCAAAGAAGGCTTCCAGGTGATGATATGACAATGCAAGGCACGGAACAGCAAACGCAGATATATGTCTACATAGCCACCTACACATATGCCGTGTGCGTGTATACACCGTGTACGTGTATGTACACACACGCACACAAACCGCGTGCATATCGCTGACCTTTGAACTACATGAACACGCCATCTATTTAACAAAAGAAAGTCTGACCGGTATATATTCAGAAGAAAGCCAGAGGCGGATAGAGTTAAGTCCCCCTCCCATCACTGCTGACTCCCTCCTACCCTCCCCGGAGGTCAACGCTGTCCAGGGCCTGGAGCCTTTGTAGCCCTTTCTAGTTTATGCATGTACGTGTCTGTTCAAAAACACAGCTCCCTTCCCTTCCTTCTGTCTATAAATAAAAATATGGTGCTGTTTGGTTCTGCGACTCCGGTTCTCACCCACTGATGCTGCAGGGATGGCCCACGTCATCGCGGACGCACGTTTGCTCACGAAAGCAGGGCTCATCGTGGTGCGGGACTGTCTGCCTAAAGAGCGTGTCTATTCTGTGATCATAGCCTATCAAGTCTCCCGCCAGCCAGACATGCAGGTGCTCATTTCGTGCTATCCCTCCGAGATGTTTTCACCACATTTATGGGAGAAAATGGGCACCTCATTTTTTTTTAATTTACTTTTTTCAGGGTGCCTGGGTGGCTCAGTCGGTTAAACATCTGCCTTCGGCTCAGGTCATGATCCCTCGGTCCCCGGGATGGAGCCCCTTCCGGCTTCAGGCTCCTTGCTCAGCGGGGAGTCGGCTTCTCCCTCTGCCTCTACCCCTCCCCCACCACTCGTGCTGTCTCTCTCCCTCAAATAAATAAAATCTTAAAAAAATAGAATAAAATAAAATTTACTTTTTTCTTGATAAACTATAAGGTTGGTATTTTTTTCATGTGTTTTGGGAACCTGAATTAGACTCTTATTTGGGCTCTTATTGACTTGTGGGAATTTCTTTACGTATACAAATATATAATAAACATGTTTAAATATATGCATATAAGCATAAACATTTAAATGTATTAATACTGTATAAATATGCTTACATGTACATATATAATTAGAGATGTTATATATATATATATGCACAGCAAGTACTTTTTCGTAATTTGTCACTTGTCTTTTAACTTTATTTACAGTATCTCTGACTACCCAGGAGTTTTAAAGTTTTAATAGTCTCCAATCAGCCAACAATTTCCTTTATGGCTTTGGGGTTTTGGGTCTTGCTTTAGAAGACTTTTCCTACCCCAAGATTATAAAAAATATTCTCCTGTAAGATTTCTTCTAATGCCTTTTTTTTTTTTAAAGATTTTATTTATTTATGTGACAGTGATAGACAGCCAGCGAGAGAGGGAACACAGCAGGGGAGTGGGAGAGGAAGAAGCAGACTCCCAGCGGAGGAGCCCGATGTGGGACTCGATGCCGGAACGCTGGGATCACGCCCTGAGCCGAAGGCAGACGCTCAACAACTGCGCTACCCAGGCACCCCTAACGCCTTTTTTTTTTTAATGTCTATAATTTGTCAGAATTTAATTTTTGTTTATGGTGTGAGGAAGGAATGTCTTCTTCCCATTAGGAAATTAGCCAATCTTAATAGTCTTTAGAAACCTAGATGTGGGGACACCTAGGTGGCTTGGCTGGTTAAGCATCTGTCTTTGGTTCGGGTCATGATCCCAGGGTCATGGGATCAAGTCCTGCATCAGGCTCCTTGCTTGGTAGGGAGCCTGCATCTCCCTCTCCGTGCTGCTCCCCCTGCCTGTGTTCTCTCTCTGACAAATAAAGAAAAAAAGAAAAAAAAGAAAGAATCCTAGATGTGGAATTAATAATTCAGACACACTTTGTATCTAACTCATCAGTGCCTAGTATGGTCCTGGCAATTTGATTTACATCACCTGCTTTTGTGACCACAGCCCTAGACGATATTAAGACCCTATTTTAAAGATGAAGGAATTGAGGCCCAGAGAGAGGCAATGCCTGGACCAAGCTCAAATGGGGAGTTCTCACAGCAGGAGAAGGAAAGGTCTGGGGGTGGGGCAGAGCGATGCAATGACTCTGGGGATAGAGCCTGACCTGGGCGGGGAGCCTCGGTCTCACCTCCAGGCAAGGACCAGGGTGCAGTCAGCCAGAATGCACATCTTGGCCAGCTCCTTGAGGGCCTGCTGAGGATCTTTCTGGGTGGAAAAGAAAATGAGAATGAGAACTCTGGTAGAAAGCAAGGAATTACAGACTTGAAAACACAGTAGGTTAGGATGCCAAGAGCCCTCCACTCGACTGACACTCCCTAAGCTCTGACTGGGTGCCCACTTGTGCTGGGCAATGCTGGGACCCCTGAGTAACCAAGACAGCCCAGGCTCTGCCCTCTGGAGCTCCCAGTCTAGTAAGGTAGATAAAACTGTCCCCGTAAAGTGATGAGCCAGAGTGGCCAGGACTGGGATGGGAGACCAGGAGTATCTGACCTGCCTAGGGGATCAGGGAGAGCTTCCTGGAGGAAGGAACATCTGAGCTGAGACCTGAAGGAGGATGAGGAGGACTGAAGGAGGCAAAGGAAAGCAAAAAATGGAATTCCAGACATAGGGAACAGCTTGTGCAAAGGATGGGAGGGGAAGAGGGCTTGAGGAATTGTGATTCACACAGTATGTGATGAAGAATGTACAGGGGTGACCACACGGAGGCTTTGAAATGAACCCACAGAGTGGGGCAGGGGCAGTCACACAGGGCCTCACGGGCCACGGAGGGCACTGGGGAGCCACGGAGGGATCTGGACAGCAGATCTGTGCTTTAGGGAAACCCCTCTGGCTGCTGTAAGGAGGGGACCCATTGAGGCTGGAGGCCATGAGACAAGGGAGGAGGCTGGAGCTGGGGCCCAGGTGGGCCGGGCTGGGTGGATAGACAGGATGACACAGATTCAAGACACGTTTAGGTGACAGAGGGCTGGTCTCAGCCGAAGTGGGGTAGGGAAGGAGGAGACGGATGATTTTACCCTCCTCCCCGCTTGCCAACACAGGCTGTCAATCTTGGACGTGAGAAGTTGGTTCCTCACTGAGTTTTCAACTTGCATCTTCCCTCAGGATTCAGCAGTCCACTTGGCTGCTGTGAGGCCCAACGCGCCCCATTTCACAGATGGGGCCAATGAGGCTGGTGGGGGGAAGTGACCACTGCTTACCACGTCCACCTGGACAAGCAGGACCCGCAGGGCGAAGCTCTTCCCCAGGCTCTGCAGCCGCTCGTGGATGTAGTCTGGGTGGAGGTTGTGGTAGCGGAGGCTGGGGGGGCAGGGGAGAGGGAGGGATTGGGAGGTCTCAGTCTCCCTGAGACCCCGGGAGCCCTTCTTCACTCTCCCTGGAAGGCAGAGGGTGTGGGCAACACAGGGATCCGAGGCTCGGAGAAGTGAAGTGACCTGCTCCAGGTCACCCAGCAAGGCAGGGGCACAGTGGGATCAGCAGCAAGGGCTGCCTGGCTCTGGCTCCTTGGAGGGACGGACCCCAGGTTCTTCCCGGAGGCAGAGAAGAGACTTGGGCTCTGGGTAGAGGACAGGAGACCAGGGCTTAGACAGCGTGGACTGGGGGACACTGTGCAGCCGGTCTTGGGAGGCAGGCCCATCCCAGGGACGGTCTGCTTTGGCCTCAAAGGACACCGGCAGGGAGAGGGTGGAGTGGTTCTCCAGCCAGGGAACTAGGGGACATTGCTGCCCAGCAGCCGCCAGCTCTCCTACCTTGCACGGAGGAAAGGAACTTAGAAGTTTCACTTCCCCCCTCTAGCTCTGTCTGGTGAGGGACCCCGGGGATTAGAGAGGGAACGTGCTTCACAGGGGTAGAGATTAGAGAATTCCTGGCTCTCATCCACTCGTCCTGGATGTCTGGGACATGAGTGACCCAACCCCCAACTGGCTCAGACCCAGAAGTCCAGGCCCACAGCCCCCTCTTCCCTCAGACCCAGGAGTCCAGGCCCCCAGCCCCTTCCTCCCTGAGACCCAGGAGCTCAGGCCCCCAGCCCCTCCTCCCTCAGACCGAGGAGCCCGGGCCCCCAGCCCCTCCTCCCTCAGACCCAGAGTCTGGGCCTGCAGCTCTTCTTGCTCTGGGCACCTCCAGGCTAAGACCTCTCCCTCCCACACAGGCCCCATCTAGGCCCAGAGCGACAGGGCCACACCAAAAGATCTCCCACTGAATGGTCCAAAACACCGGGGCAAACCCCCCCAGGCCTCCCTGGAAGGTGGGGCAGCCCCTCAGAGCTCACCTGAGAAACAGGGCACAGGTGCTCTGGCCCAGCACATAGTCGGGAAGCACGTCACCGAACTCCCAGGGCACGTTACGCACAAACTTCAGCACCGGGTTGCCCCTCTGGGGAGCGAGGAAGGGCCAAAGCCATTAACCGGAATGGCCCTGGGACCACTGCCACCCCAGGGCCCCCACCGCTGTCAACACCTCCCCACCCTCTTCCTGCCTGTGCCTGTCCTCCCCTTCTCCACAGTCTACCTCCTCAGCCTGAAATGTCCTTGGTGCTCTGGCTCTGACCTAGGCCTCTCCCCCCAGCCCTGGGCCTTAACTAAAGGGTCCCTGAGTCTCTCCAGCTCAGCCCTCTCCCCTAGCCGCACGCGTGTGACCTGGGGTTGAAGGACACTTCCTCCGGGATGTCTACCTCATTGCATCCCAAGTGCCTTCAGCATCAGCCCTCACACCTGCCCCTCCTCCTGGCCCCACTTTGGGGACAGCCCCACACCATCCAGAGACCTGAGCCGGGTGGTGGACACTTCCCTCTCCCCCTCTTCCTCCAGGTGGGACGTCTACCTTCCAAGCATCCCCATCAACATCTCCCCCTCCACTGCCAAAGCCCCTGCCCCACTTCCTCCTGACCTCTGCACAGACCTGTCCCTTGCCTCTCTCAACCCTGCCGTGGCTCCCAGTGTCCTGAGAGGAAGCCCCAGGTGCCCGGTGACCCCTCACAGGTCACACAGGCAGACTTCTCCCTCTCACTCCACTCTAAACACACACCGTAGCCCAAGACCGAAAGTCTCTGAGCAAGTCAGGCTCTAATCCATCCCATCAGTATTTACCGAGCGCCTCATGCATGTCTAAGTGCCGTGGATACAGCAGAGACCAAGACAGACAAAGATCCCTGCCTCGCAGGGGACACAGACATTAAAGAAAATCATCTCAGGGACGAACGAGTAATTATTACATGCGGTGGAATGCGGTTCTAAAGACAGGGCAAGACCCGCTTGGCAGTGGGCTGTGGGCTGGGCAGAGCTGGGGTGAGAAGGGTCCACAGAGGTCCTGAGTCGCACAGGCCCTGAACTGAGGCACCTGGGAGCCAGAGAAGGGCCTTGAGGAAAGGAGGAGCAGGATCTTACTTTTTTATTTTATTTTTTATTTTTTGAAGATTTTACGTATTTGAGAACAAGAGTGAGGGGGAGGCAGAGGGACAGCAACAAGCAGACTCCCTGCTGAGTGAGGAGCCTGCCGCGGGGCTCGATCCCAGGACCCCGATACAGGATCCTACTCTTATTTTTAAAGGATTACTTTGGGGTGCCTGGGGGGCTCACTTGGTTAAGCATCTGCCTTCGGCTCAGATCCTGATCTAAGGGTCCTGGGATCGAGCCCCACATCAGGCTCCCTGCTCAGTGGGGAGTCTGCCTCTCCCTCTACCCCTCCCCCCTGCTCATGATCTCTCTCTCAAATAAATAACATAAAATAAAATAAAAGGATTACTTTCTCCCCTTCACACCCACTCGAATGGCCAAAACGGTCAGAAAGACAGACAAGGACAGGTGGTGAGGATCTGGGGAAACTGGAACCCCCGCCCACAGCTGGTAGGAATGTAAAATAAGGCTGCGTTGGAGAAAATGGTTTGGGAGTTTCTAAAAAACCTCAACACAGAGTCACCCCATGACCCAGCACCTCCACGCCCACCTAAATACCCAAGAGCACTGAAAACCCGCGTCTACCAGAAAACCCGAACGCAAACGTTCCGGGCGGCGTCTTTAGAATAAGCAACAAGCACAAACAGCCCGATGACGGCCCATCCGCGGAGGGACAAGAATTCTGGCCTGGCACCTGCACACGCCGGGACACTACTGGGCCCGCAAAGGGAAGGAAGGAAGCTTGGACCCTCATGGAGGAACCCGAAAGCCTTATGCTGAGTGAAAGGAGCCCGACGTCAGCCGACAGACATGTGAGCTGTTTGCACTTTCTGGCTATTGGGAACAAAGCCGTGGGGACCGTTCGTGCGCCAGATTTTGTCTGGATGAATGTCGTCATTTCTCCTGAACATCTACCTAGAAGTAGGCTTGCTGGGTCATACGGTAACTCTTACGTTTATTTTTTTTTTTTTAAGATTTTATTTTTGGCGGGGCACCTGGGTGGCTCAGGTGGTTAAGCATCCGACTCTTGGTTTTGGCTCAGATCGTGATCTCAGGGTCGTGAGATCGAGCCCCGCCCTGGGCTCCTCGCTCAGTGGGGAGTCTGCTTGAGGTGCGCTCTCTCCCTCTGTCCCCCCACTCTTGTTCTCTCTCTTCCAAATAAATAAATATTCTTTTAAAAAAAATTATATTTTTTAAGGTAATTACCCCTAACATGGGACTTGAACCTACAACTCTGAGATAAAGAGTCGCACACTCCAATGACGGAGCCAGCTGTCAAGAAATAGTTCTTGAATGAATGAACACATGGGAGGGCAAGAAATTTAGCTGCACTAACGCAGTCGCACCCCCGAAAAGAAGAATCAGGGTGTTATAGACTAAACTTTTGTGTCCCCCCAAAATTCACCTATGGAAATCCTAACCCCCAATGTGATGGTATTAGGAGGGGAGGACAGGCAATTAGGTCATGAGGGTGGAGCCCCCATGAATGGGATTGGTGCCCTCATAAAAGGGACACGAGAGAGCACCTTCACCCCTTCTGCCATCTGAGGACACAGTAAGAAGACAGCAGTCTATGAACCAGGAGGCGGGTCCTTCCTGTGCACTGAATCTGCCAGTGCCTTGGACTTCCCTGGCTCCAGAGTTGTGGGAAGTAAATGTTTGCTGTTTAAACTACCCAGTCTATGGTATTTTTGTTATAACAAAACAATAGGACACGAGGCAACCTCAACCCACACGCAGTACTTGAATGGATGAATGAAAGAGGGGCGCAGCCCAGAGCACAATGGCCAGAGCTCAGACTTCCTCCCACTGCCCACCAGAACTCCCCCCCCATAACCTGAGTTTCCCACCAGAAAACTCGAAGCCTCACTTCTCCATCCCCTCCTCACCTGGCGGGGGCTCACAATGATGCTGCTGGATTTCGCGCCCGGTTTCGAGGCCTGATTGGGGGTCTCTCCTGCCAGGGGCTCTGGCCCCGTGGGGTGTGGAGCTCCAGCCCCTCCCGGAGGTCCCGAGATGGCATACTCGGCGTATGTCTGAGGGGCTGCCTGAGGTGAGGTCTCCACGGTGGGCAGGCTCCGGGTGGATTTGAATAAGGGCTTGACCTGTGCAGGGGAGGGGAGTGTCAACATCTAAATCGAGCCCCTTCTCCCCACTCCTCAGCCTCTGCACTGGTCCCGGCCACCATTTTCTCTCCCTTAGACCACTGCAGTCATCTCCTCACCAGCTCCCTGCCTACACCCTTACCCCCCAGTCTGTTCACTGTCATTTCACGTCCCTCTGCTCAGAGACCTTGGTGGCTCCCATCTCAGAGCAAAAGCCGAAGCTGTCACCATAGCCCACAAGGCTCTAGAAGATCTGTCCCTGCCCCCTTGCCTCAGAGGTCTCGCCTCCCACCTCTTTCCCTTTGCTTTTTCTAGCCCAGTCCCACTGGCCTCAAACTCCCTGGGCCTTTGCACTGGCTGTCCCCTCTGCTTCCAGATGTTGTCACATAGCTCACTCCCTCACCTCTTTCACATCACTGCCAAGATGTCACCTCCTCAGAGAAGCAGTCCCTTGACCTAAGGTAGCACATCTCCCCCATCATCCCCTATATCCTTAGCCCAGTTTGTTTTTCTTCCTAGCACAGAGGGAGCAGCCAGTACTCAGCACCAGCCAATTGTTTTCCTGCAGGAATGCCATCTCAGTGTCGTTAGATCCTTCCATTTACCAAAGGTTGTCAAAAGCGCAGACTTTTTTTTTATTGCAAAGCCTTCCAACTGTCAAATGTCAACAATAAATTCATGCTTTGCAAACCAGGGTGCTGTCCACATAAAACACATCCCAAGGCCACTCCGTTTGCCGGTTTTTCAGCCCCTGCCTGGAGACCTCTCTTGGAATCACCATGACATTTTACAGCTAGGGAAACAGACTTGGCGAGAGCAAAGGTGTTTTCCCAAGGTGACCCAGGCCACATTTCCCAACCCACCCTGGTGGTCACAGGCCCCTTCCTGTCCTCCTTCCTCTCAATCACCCCCCAGCCTCCCAGTGTTCTCCTCATCTCCTCGTCCTACCCCTGCAGGAGGGGCCTCATCCTCGCCCAGCGGTATGAAGAATTTCTTTCTCGCGGGTGGCCCAGAGGGCTGCCGCACTCCCTCTTCGTCCATCCCAAGGTTCTTCTGGGTCCTGAAAATGAAGACATGGCGGCGAGGGCGAGTGAGACACCAGCGCCTGCATTCCTATCCTCCCAGCAGGAACCCCCACTCACAGCCATCCCACCCCAAAAATCCCGGGGCTCCATAGCACCGAGTTCCAAACACCCAGCGTCCCAGATTCCTTAAAGCCCCGCCCACACGGAGCCTCCACCTTCAGATCGCCCCGCCCCTTACCGGTCCACACGATTCATTAGCCCCGCCCCTCAAGGGTCTCACGTCCTATTCGTCCCGCCCTCACTTGTTCCCCGCCTTCGTTTGCCCAGTCCAACCTCTGTCCCCTCCGTCCCGCCCCCAGGGCTCGCACCTGACACCCTCCCCTCGCTCCATCGCTCAGACACTGCAACGACTGATTGGCTCCCGTGGCTGCCAATCGCCTCCCCCCCACCCCTCTCGACCCAGCCCAGCTGTCGGAGCGCCGCGAGGACTCACCTCTTTGCCCCCGAGCCGCGAGTAGAACACCGGAGAGGGACTGAGGCGTCCCACCGCCGACGCGGCCAGCGCGTCCCCGAGCTCGCCGCACTTCCGGCCTCTCTAGCCCTCGATCCCGCCCTCACCGTTCCCCAGAGGGGTAGAGCTTCGAGAGGGGCGGTCCCCGCGCAGCTCTCTATGGTCCTGGAGGACTGCGGAGGTCTGGGTTGGAGAAGCCGATGAACTACCCGCCTGAACGACTCTGGTTGCCGAGAAGTTCAGTTTCGATGCCCTTATTAAGCATCTCCTTGTGCTCGGGCTCCGGACAGGATTGGGGGGGGGGCGGATGGCGGGAGATCAAATTAGGTTCCTCCTCTCAGTCCAGACTTGGGTTCCCATCCCAGCTCTGCCATTGACTTGGCCTCGGTTTCCACATTCATTCATTCTTTCATTCCACACGTACTCCCCGAGCGCGTCCTCTGTTCCCGGCCCTGTGCGGGCAGTGCTAACGACTCAGCGGTGACCATTGACAACCACAGCTCCCTCCTGTCCTCCTGGAGCTCCCAGCCCAGTGGGAGAGACACACTCGTTTTCAAACAGTGACGACCCCTGGAGCGGGCAAGGCTGGGACGCGAGACTCCAGGCCTCCGGGGAGAAGGGAGGGGAGGGCTGGGGAGGGGCCGCCCGACCCAGCCCGAGGGTAGGGAAGGGCTTCCTGGAGGAAGGGACATCTGAGCAGAGACCTGGTTGATGACTTAGTATTAGTCATTTCCTGAAAGAACAGTATCACACTGTTCTAACTTGCGGCTCTCTGGTTACTAAGGAGAGAGAACATCTTTTTGTGAGTTTATTGGTCTTATGTAGTTTGTCTTCTGTGGATTGCTTGCTCATATCCTTTGCCCATTTTTTTTAATGGGGTTGCGTGCCTTTTTTATTAGTATTAATTTGTAGGAGTACATTATGGATTCCGATTCTAATTCTTGGTCAGTCATATATATATTCCAAGTATTCCCTCCTAGTTTGTACTTTGTGTTTTAACTATGTATTTATTTATGTCACAGAGAATTCTTGGTGTTTATTCACACCTGTTTATCAGTTTGTTCGGTGCTGACTTTGGCTTTTGGTGTGTTGTTTAAGCGACCTGCCATACCCCAAGGTCATAAATATATCCTGTAATGACTTTTAATACTTTCAGAGTCTCGATTTTGTTTTTGTCTTTAAATGCACTACGGTAGGAATTTATGGTGAATATAGCCAATTGTCCCAATACCGTTTACTTTAAAAATCAATCCTTTCACCAATTTTGATATTTCACCTTTATCATGAACCAAATTCCCATATATGCATGACTCTATTTATGACATTTCTGTTAAGTTTTATTAATCTTTATATCTGTTCCTTGCCTCCATGCTGTACTGTTTAGTGATTTTATTTTGATATGTTTTGTGATTACATAAGGCAAGTCCCCCCTCTGTTCAGTTTCAAATCTGTCTTTACTGTTCTTACACTATTTCTCTTCTAGGTGGATTTTAGCAGCTGCGTTTCCACTTCTGTGAAGAATCCTATTGAGATTGAGATTGGAGTTTCAATGAATTGATGGTTTAATTTTTTTTAAGATTTTATTTATTTGTTTATTTGAGACAGAGAGAGTGTGAGAGAGAGCACAAGCAAAGGGGAGGGGCAGAGTTAGAGGGAGAAACAGACTCCCAGCTGGGCAGGGAGCCCAACACGGGACTCCATCCGAGGACCCTGGGATCATGACCTGAGCCAAAGGCAGACACTTAACCAACTGAGCCACCCAGGCGCCCCAACTGATGGGTTAATTAAAAGACATCTTTTTCTTTTTCTTTTTTTTTTTTTAAAGATTTTATTTATTTATTTGACAGAGATAGTCAGCCAGCGAGCGAGGGAACACAAGCAGGGGGAGTGGGAGAAGAAGAAGCAGGCTGCCAGCAGAGGAGCC
This sequence comes from Ailuropoda melanoleuca, assembly GCF_002007445.2. Classification (NCBI taxonomy): domain Eukaryota; kingdom Metazoa; phylum Chordata; class Mammalia; order Carnivora; family Ursidae; genus Ailuropoda; species Ailuropoda melanoleuca. The sequence continues at coordinate 33,396,725 of NC_048229.1, read as the reverse complement.
TGATGTGGGGCTCGATCCCATAACGCCGGGATCACGCCCTGAGCCGAAGGCAGACACTTAACCGCTGTGCCACCCAGGCGCCCCAAAAGACATCTTTTTCATATATCTGAATATATTGATTGTCTCTCTCTCTCCAGTGATTCCAGCTTTTGTTAGGAGCCTACTATGAAAGTTTTTTATAAATAATTTTTATTTGTACAGTTGATTCATAAATACATTTTTGTATTAGTCTCCTAGAAGAGCTGTAACAAAGTATCCAAAACTGGTGGCTTAAGTAACAGAAATGAATTGTCTCACGGTTCTGGAGGCTAGAGGTCCAAAGTCAAGGTGTTGGCAGGGCTGTGTTCCCTCCAAATGCACAAGGGAAGGATCTATTCCAGGCCTCTCTCCCAGCTGCTGGTAGCCTCAGGAGTTTCTTGGCTTGAAAATGGCCATCCTCTCCCTGTGTCATGGTCTTTTCTCTGTGTGTGTCTGTCTCTGTATCTAAACTCCCCTGTTTTATAAAGACAACAGTCATTTTGGATTAGGGCCCATGCTAATGACCTCATTTTAACTTGATTATCTCCAAAAAGACCTTATTTCCAAATAAGGTCACATTCTGAAGTACCAGGGGTTAGGACTCCAACATATCTTTTTCGGTGGACAGGAGTCAACCCATAACAATTCTGTTACTTTTTATAACCTTCTTCCTTCTGAATTCATTTTACTACCTGCTGGAGTCCATTCACTTCTAATTCTTACAGAGAGCATTCTGGACAGTCATGTTCTGAGTCTTGCTCATCTCAAAATACCTTCATTTCATCCTCACACTTGGAGTCTCCGATTCTGGGTTCCTAGTTATTTTTCTTGCGAAGTTGGAAGATATTGGTCCTCTGTCTCCCTGGCTTCTGGGTCGCTGATAGGAAGCCTACCATCCCCATGATTCTCCCTCCTACCCATGCAGGCTGATCGCTGAGTGTAATTCTCCCCCAATGTCATCTGCTAGCAGTGTGACCTTGTGCCAGCAACTCAGCTTTTCCTTGTGTATCAGTTTACTCGTCTCTAAAATGGGGATGGGGCACCTGGCTGGCTCGGTTGGTAGAGCGAGCGACTTTTGATCTCCGGGTTGTGAGTTTGAGCCCCACGTTGGGTGCAGCGATTACTTATAAATAAATTAATTAAACTTTAAAAATAAATAAGATGGGGATAACAATAGTAGATGTATTAGGAGGATGAAATGAGTTACGTGTAACATGCCTAAAATTGTACTTGGTACACAGTGGGTGCGATATTTGAGTTTGTCATAGAAATAAAATAGCCCTAACCAAGTCCTGGACAGCAGGGGCTGGAGCTGTGGTGGCCACTGCTGTATCACAGCGGACCTCCCCGCCCCACCCCCACGTCCCCACCCACCCTTACCCCTCCCCA
>NC_048229.1:33376763-33393682 GCF_002007445.2 Ailuropoda melanoleuca | reverse complement strand
CCCGCCCTCCACCCCGCAGGCAACCAGAAGGAGCTACCAAACCATATACCGTGTGAGTGAGCAGAGAACAGAGGCCAAGCGCTACAGCAAGCACCTGCACTGCTGGGAGCCTCAGTTTCCCCATCTGTAACTGCTGAGGACTCAGTAAGACCACAGTGAACTGTATTGAGATGGACGGTTCACTCATTCCTTGAATACCTACATATTGACCACCCACTGTGTGCCAGGCATCTGGGACATGGCAATGAACAAGTCAGCCCAGGTCCCTGCCCTGCGGAGCCATGGTCTCACGGAGGAGACACGCCATGAGAAACACACAAATCAGAGATTTCAGACGGCCACCCGTGCTATGAAGAAGATAAAGCACGGCGCTGTGAAGCGGGTGATGCGGGAGGGCGCTCCCACTGTCACAGGATGAGGAGCTCTATAAATCATAAAAAGAGTACCGCCAACCGGAGTCCCATCAAAATAGGTTCAGCACTTACTATGAGCTAAGGCCCCATAATGATCTTCCCCTTAGGTATCAATAGATCAATGGGTATATGAGGAAACTGAGGCCCCAGCGACACAGAGAAGGACCATGGAAATGTGTCCCTGAATCCAAGGGCAATAGAGTGTATTCTAGAAGGAGGCCAACCTGGGCGGGACTGTTTCTCCCTTTGGAGAATGCAATTGCCAAACCAACCTGCAATGCGAGCCTTTTCCGCCAGGGGGCAATGGCGCCCCGCAAGAGGATTTGGGCGTAGGGGCGCGGGGAGCTGCTCCGCCAGACTCCCCTCCGCCCCCCGCGGCGGGGCAAGACCCCGCGCAGGCGGCCCCTTTGCTAATTCCGACTCGATTCTTTCTGGCAGAAGTGCGACAACGGCCCCGCCGCGTGCGGTTAGTGTAACGCTGAGCCTGTTAGCATTAGTCAGCGTGCGGAAAAGTTGCCCTCGGTTCTACACCGTTTCCAAGTTTGATTTCTATTCGATTCCCCCCCAATAGAACTTTCGGATCCTGGATTCGAAGCTGCCCGGCTCCGAGTTGCGAGCTTGAATGTTCCACCTGTCCTCACTCTGATTCCGCGTCCTCCTTCCAAACCCTCCAAGTTGAAATCCCTGCCGCAATTCCAGTTCCCCGGGTGACTTCTCCAATCAGGTCCCTGCTCCAGTCCCAAACCTTCCCCTAATCCTAACTTTGAGTTTCCTCTGCACCCGGAGGTATTGGGGTGGAGATGGGGAATATGGGGACCCCCGCCCCTAATTCCGCCAGAGGAACTCGGGGCGGGGAGCACAGAGCCGCCATCCGAAGGCTCTGGAAGCGGGGGTGCGGCCGAGGGGCGCAGTGACCAGGCCGGCGTCCCCACCCGCCTCTAAACTTAGCCGCAGTGACGCGCGGCCCGGCGATCGCGCGGCGGGGCTGGGGACGCAGGGGGGCCAGAGCGGAGGGGGGCGGCTCCGCTCCGCGAGCCTCTATTTATAGCGCCCGGAGCCCGAAATAGCGCCGAGCGGAGCGGCCTGCATGACGCGGGAGCCGCCGGGGACTGACTCACCCGGCCCCGAGCGGCGGCCCCCGGATGGGGGGCAGTGGAGGCGCCCGGCCCCGACCCCGCACCATCCCGGGCACTTCTTCTGCCCGGCCGTCCCAAGTTTGCACCGGCCATTGGGGTTGGATACGCAACAAAAGGAAAGGTCTGCAGCACGAGAGACTGCGGTTCGATCAGAAGTGGGACTTCCCCCCGAGGGCCCAGAACCGAGGAACTAACTTTGTTGGTTTATTTATTCTTTTAAGTAGGCTTTACGCCCAATGCGGGGCTAGAGCTCACGACCCCGAATTCAGAGTCGCATGCTCTACCGACTGAGCCAGCCAGGCGCCCCTCCAGGAACTAACTTATATAAAAAGAGAGGTTGGGAAGGAAGGGAGATTAAAAACAAAAACCAACAACTAGATATGCGCACCTATTTCCCACCAGCAACAGGACCTATGCATCCTGGGGGCAGAGAAACACAGTAACGCGGCCAGTCGCCAGACCAGAGCTGTCCCCCTCTCTGGCTCCTTGCGTGCTCCTCCCACTGCCTAGAATGCCCTTCCCTGTTTCCCCACTTTTAAGAACTCAGGTCCCTTAGGGACCGGGTGCTAAGGGCAGCCCCTCACAAATGAAAACTCTGTGACCCACAAGGGCAGGGCCAGGCTGGGCTCAGTCATCACTGCGCCCCTAGCACCGCCCAGCCCAAGACAGGCCTCCAGAGAAATTAACCACATGCATAAACAGTGTTGGTAATAAAATGACGTTTCCCACATTGTAATAGCAAATGTTTATTGTATGCTACATGCCAGACATGAGTCGGAGAGTCATCTCCTCTGGGTCTCACTATAATCTTTAGCAGGGAGAGGTGCTTTTACTATTTTAATGACTATTATCCCCACGTTAGAGATGCAGAAACGGCAGCTCAGAGAATATCTGAGCTCAGAGAGTAGCTCAGCTCGGAGAACATACAAGCTTATCTTGCTTGTAGTCAGAGCTGGCTCTTGAACCAGGTCACCTGGTCCCCAAAGGTGTTCGGTTTCCCAGGATACGGTCTCTAGGCTCTNAAGTCTCACTATAATCTTAGCAGGGAGAGGTGCTTTTACTATTTTAATGACTATTATCCCCACGTTAGAGATGCAGAAACGGCAGCTCAGAGAATATCTGAGCTCAGAGAGTAGCTCAGCTCGGAGAACATACAAGCTTATCTTGCTTGTAGTCAGAGCTGGCTCTTGAACCAGGTCACCTGGTCCCCAAAGGTGTTCGGTTTCCCAGGATACGGTCTCTAGGCTCTATGGAACCTGAAGCTAAGGGATGATTCTCAAAGTGCAGTCCACGGAACCCTGGGGGGTTCTCCAGTACTCTTTCAAGGGGTTCAAGAGGTTAAGATGTTTATAATATTATTAAGACACTTACCTGCCTTTTTCACGTTCACTGTCTCACGAGGGCACAGGAAAGCCTGTAAAATATCACAATACACTAAACACAACCGCAGACATGAGGACACACAGCTCGCTTCTGTTGAGCCAGGCATTGAAGTGATCTGCAAAAATTTTAAAATGAGGTCCCTCTTTTCATTAATTTTTTTCTTGTTTTGGAATATATGGTTATTTTAATTAAAAACTATATGATTTTATGTAAACATGAAATTGTTTCTTTTTTTAGCTTTTATTTATTTATTTATTTTTAAGATTTTTATTTATTTGAGAGAGAGAGCAAAGAGAGAGAGAGCGTGCATGAGCAGAGGTGAGGGGCAGAGGAAGAGGGACAAGCAGATTCCCCGCCTAGTAGGGAGCCCGATGCGGGGCTCAATCCCAGGACCCTGAGATCAGGACCCGAGCCAAAGGCAGACGCTTAAATTGTTTATTTTTTTAATGAGTCAAATGTTTTTTAAATTTCTCAGTTTGAATTTATAATGCAGTAAATATTGAAAGATATAATGCACATAAAAAAACTCTTTGAAAGAAAAAAAAACCCAACTTTTTGGAGTCCTCAATAATCTTTAAGAGCATAAGGGGTCCTGAGACCAAAAAGTTTACAAATCACTGAACTAATAATCACGTACACCTGATAAGTGTTATATAAAGGACAAGAATGTGCAACATCGGGGCTCCTGGGTGGCTCAGACGGTTAAGCGTCTGCCTTCAGAGAACCTGCTTCTCCCACTCTGCCTACTCCTCCCCTTGCTTGTGCTCTCTCTCTGTTAAATTAAAAAAAAAAAAAAAAAAGAATGTGGTACATCATTTCAGTTGAGGACAGGAGAGGTTTTTCTGTTAAAGGAGCATTTAAGAAGAGACCAAAAAGGGCACCTGGCTGGCTCGGTCAGTAGAGCATGCAACTCTTGATCTTGGGGTTGTGAGCTCAAGTCCCACACTGGGTGTGGAGCCTATTTAAATAAACAAACAAACACACACATACATACATACATAAAATAAGAGACCTAAAGGATGACTGGGAATTGGCTAGGTGAAGGGAGGGAGAGTTTTCAAGGTGGTAGGAACGGCTTGTGCAAAGATCCTGTGGTAGGAGATTGCTAGGTGAGTTTTGAAAAACAAGGCTGAGCACTCAAGGGACCAGATTTTGTAAGGCCTTGAAAGCTACAGTAAGTACTTTAGATTTTATTCTGAGTGGAAAATGAACTATAGGGGGGCAAGGATGGAAGCAGGAAGCCCAGTGAGAAAGTGACTACCAGTGAGATGGTAACCTGGACCAGGGTGACAGAGAGTCAAGAACAAAGCTTAGGTTTGAGGGACTGGCAGTAACAGGAACCAGAATTGCAGGCTGGGGAAGAAAGTTGAGAATTCTGGCTGAGCCTCCTCAGGTTGTTGAAACCTTTGAGACATCCCAGGGGGAAGGTCAAAGGGACAGAAGAGAGAGTTCCAGGTTCAAGGTTAAAACCCCGAAAGTCACAAAGGGGCACCTGGGTGGCTCAGCCGGTCGAGCATTCAGCTCTTGGTTTTGGCTCAGGTCATGAGCTCAGGGTCGTGGGATCAAACCCCGTGTCTGGCTCAGTGTGAAGTTGGCTTGTCCCTCTCCCTATGCTCCTCCCCACCGCCCCCCCCCCTCAAGCTTTCTTTCTCTTGCAAATAAATAAATAAACTCTAAAAAAAAAAAAAATCTGAGAGTCACCAGTATACATGCAGGTGGTATTTTTCTAGTTTGTTAACTCCTTTTTTTAAATTATAATTTCTTTTTTTTTTAAAGATTTTATTTATTTATTCGACAGAGATAGAGACAGCCAGCGAGAGAGGGAACACAAGCAGGGGGAGTGGGAGAGGAAGAAGCAGGCTCACAGCGGAAGAGCCTGATGTGGGGCTCAATCCCACAATGCAGGGATCACGCCCCGAGCCGAAGGCAGGCACCTAACCGCTGTGCCACCCAGGCACCCCACCTTTTTTAAAATTATAATTTCTAGCTGATTACTGCTATTGAGCATTTTTGGTTATAGAACTGCAAGTAGGGGCGCCTGGGTGGCTCAGTCGGTTAAGCATCTGCCTTCGGCTCAGGTCATGATCCCACGGTCCTGGGATCGAGTCCTGAGTCAGGCTCCATGCTCAGTACGGAGTCTGCTCTTCCCTTCCGCTTGTGCTCTCTCTCTCTCTCTCTCTTGCTCTGTCGTGCGCTCTCTCTCTCTGAGATAAATAAAATCTTAAAAAAAAAAAAACAACCTGCAACTATTAGGCACCTAGCTGACTCAGAAAAGCATGCAACTCTTGATCTTGGGGTTGTGAGTTTGAGCCCCACCCTGGGTGTAGTTTACTTAAAAATCTTAAAAAAATAAAAAAATCTCTGACTATCTTTGTGTTTTTAATACTAGATAAAATTCCATTAACAAAAATATTTGGTGGTAGGCCTTCTAACAGGCAATCTGGCCAAATTTTCATACTAAAATTGTTTGCTGATTCTTTTAGTTTTTCCTTGAAAAGGATCCAAATGGCAGTTTTCTCTCTCTCCTTCTGACCTTTCCATCTCATTTATTTTTCTTGTCTTATAGCATTTACAAAGACTTCCAGGACTGTGTCAAATGGCAAAGTTGGTTGATTCTCATGCACTGCACATCACAACCCTCTAAGATGACTTATCTCATTATCCCCATTTTATAGAGGGAGAAACTGAGGCACAGAGAAGTTACTCTCTTGCCCAAGGCCACACAGCAAGCAAGCAGTCAAACCAGGATTCCAACCAAAGCTTGTGTTGTTCTCAACCACTGCCTTAAAAGAAAACTCAATCAGCAATCTATATATTTTTTTCAACAGATAAAATACCCTGCAAGTTTCCGCAGGGACCTCTGAAACTTGGATGAGGAAGGTGGCGTGGGGTTTGAGGGGTGGCTGAGGTCTGGTTCTGGCTCCGCCCCCTTGCCTAGACTCAGTTTCCTCTTATGACGGAAGGTTGGAAGAGATGGTATCTAAAAGCCACAGAAATTCTGTCTTCGGAGTGGAGAGACAGGCCCCCAGATAGACTGTATTCATTTCCTGTGGCTGCCTATCAAAGTACCACAAACTTGGGTACCGCTTGGTGGCTTAAAACAACAGAAATTTATTCTCTCACCGTTCTGGAGGCCGGAAATCTTAAATCCAGGTGTCGGCAGCAGGGCCACACTCCCCACCCCCCACGCTCCCCGAAAGGTTCTGGGGGGAGATCCTTCCTTGCCTCTTTCAGCTTCTGGGGGCTCCAGACATTCCTCGGGCTTGTGGCCAGATCACGCCGATCTCTGTGTTGGCCTTCACAAAGCTTCTGCTCTACCATCTGTGTCCGATCGCCCTCTGCCTTTCTCGAGTGAGGACACTTGCCGGTGGATTGAGGGGCTGCTTGGATAATCCAACGTGATCTCATCTTGAGAGCCTTCCCTTAATTACATCTGCAGAGACCCTTTGTCCAAATCGGCCCACATCCACAGGGCTCAGGTGGACATATCTTGGGCGGGGGAGGGGTGCATCATTCAACCCATTACACAGATGAAACGAGAACACTGAGAACAGGGAAGGAGTACGTGGCAGAGGCTGGACTGGGAGGTGTCCAGAGCTTCGTGATTACACACGCCCGTTCCAGCACGGAATTCCGGTGGACCACCCACCTGTGAGGACCCAGGTGAACAGTCCATCCTACACAAGGCTCTTAGAGGTTGTGTGAGCTGCCTACGTACTCCTGGACATCCCCCACTCTGAGGATGCTTAGTCTTGAAGGGCGTTTTCCTTCTTCAACTGTTTTAAAGATTTTACTTGAGAGAGAGAGAGACCAGAGGCAAGAGCAGAGGGAGAAGGACCAGTAGACTTCATGCTGAGTGCAGAGCCCCATGGGGGGCTTGATCTCACGATCCTGAGATCATGACCTGAGCAGAAACCGAGCAGAAACCTATCATAACTGAGCCACCCAGGCGCCCCCATTCTTTGACTGTTAATGTGGGGTCGAGAGACCTTCTCTTACACAAAAACTCCAAACAACACAAAAACGCCAAACAACAGTAAAAGCCAACACTTATACACAGCACTTAATTAGGCCAGGCTCCGTTCTAAGTGTTTAATATCTATTAACTCACTTAACCCCCACAAAGTCCCTATGAGGTCCTTTTATAGAAGAATAAACTGAGGTGCCAAGAGGTTGGAATTACAGGCTGGAAGTTATAGAGCTAATATTGGAACCCCGCAGTCTAGCTTCAGAGTCTAGGGCCTTTTTTTTTTTTAAGATCTTATTTATTTATTTGAGAGAAAGAGTGCATGAGCAGAAGAAAGGCAGGAGACGCCCCACTAAGCAGGTGTGGGGCTCGATCCCAGGACCCCAAGATCATGACCTGAGCCCAAGGCACATGCTTAACTGACTGAGCCCCCGAGGGACCCTAGAGTCTAGGGTCTTGACTGTAAGCCAAGACACTGTCTCCTGGGGGCACACTGTCACGTGTTAAATCTGGACTTTGTGGGGGGCACCTGGGTGGCTCAGTGGATTAAGTGGCCGGACCTTGATTGCAGCTTCCATCATGATCTCAGAGTCGTGAGATCGAGCCGGGGGTGGGGCTCTGCGTTCAGTGCAGAGTCCGCTTGAGATTCTCTCCCCCTCTCCCTTTGCCCTTCTCGCTGCTCTCTTTCTCTCTCTCTGAAATAAATAAATAAATCTTTAAAAAAAAAAAAACTGGACTTTGAGGAAGCCACACTCCTAGATCCGTGGTCAGGCAACTGTCCGGCCATGTTGTCAGATATGGCAGCCACTGGATGAATGGTGACACTCTTGAGAGCTTGAAACTTGTTTGGTCCAAACAAGATGCGCCATGAGTATGAAATCCACACTGGAATTCGAAGACTTAGTGCAAGAAAAAACATGTAAAACATCTCATTAAAAATTGGTGATGTTGGGGCGCCTGGGTGGCACAGCGGTTGGGCGTCTGTCGGCTCAGGGCGTGATCCCGGCGTTATGGGATCGAGCCCCACATCAGGCTCCTCTGCTATGAGCCTGCTTCTTCCTCTCCCTCTCCCCCTGCTTGTGTTCCCTCTCTCACTGGCTGTCTCTGTCTCTGTCAAATAAATGAATAAAATCTTAAAAAAAAAAAAATTGGTGATGTTGAGCGGAGCCTGGCTGGCTCATTCGGAAAGACATGTGACTCTTGATCTTGGGGTTGTGAGTTCGCGCCCCGTGCTGGGTGCAGAGACTATTAAAAAAAATAAACTTAAGGGGCGCCTGGGTGGCACAGCGGTTAAGCGTCTGCCTTCGGCTCAGGGCGTGATCCCAGCGTTATGGGATCAAGCCCCACATCAGGCTCCTCTGCTGTGAGCCTGCTTCTTCCTCTCCCACTCCTCCTGCTTGTGTTCCCTCTCTTGCTGGCTGTCTCTATCTCTGTCGAATAAATAAATAAATAAATAAATCTAAAAAAAATAAAAAATAAAAATAAATATATAAACTTAAAACGGACATTGAGGACACGTTGATATAACGTTTTGCATATTTCTGGTTAAATAATATACACAAACAGAATTATTTTTGCCTGTTTCTTTTTACTTTTTCTTAGGGTGGCTACTAGAACATTCTCACTTAAGCACGTGGCTTGCGTTGTATTTTTTCATGGGCAGCTCTGGTCCCTGGAATTTGCCCTCAGCATGTTCTCCATCTGGGGCCACTGAACCTCGGGATTTCTTGTGATCCTACTAGAACGATCCACGCCAGAAGCACATTCAAGTAGAGTGACTGGGACTCATGTCCAAACGTGGCCTCTAAAGGATGTTCTGAAATCCTTGCTGCCACCAGGCCCAGATTGAGAGGATTTTGTGGCCACTCTGTATACAGAATTTATTTTTTATTAATAAGTTACATAAACGTGTGCCTCTACTGAGAATGCTATAAAATAAACACTTACAAAGCTGAGATAAATACTCAGTGTAACTGGACAAGCCAGCCTGCCTCAAGGTCAAGAGTTCAAGTCCTGACTCTGCCCCTTCCCTGGCTGTGATTCCTTTGGTAAGTCATTTGTCCTCACTGGGCCTCAATTCCTTCATCCATAACTGAGAGTGTTTGTTCCTGGCCCTGACGGTTATTGGGGGAAACTCCGTGAGGCAGAATGTGCAAAGGAGGGGAGCCTGGATGGCTCAGTGGGTTAAGTGTCTGCGTTCAGCTGAGGTGGTGATCTCAGGGTCCTGGGACTGAGCCCCGCATTGGGCTCTCTGCTCATCAGAGAGCCTGCCGCTCTCCCTGCTTGTGCTCTCTCTAATAAATAAATAAAATCTAAAAAAAAAAAAAAGAATGTGCAAAGGGCCCAGCACACTGCCCAGCAGAGAATGAGCTCCACCAACCAGTTATCTTAGGGGTGGGGGCCTGGTTTAGGTAGAGGAATTCATGCTAAGTTCCGAGCAGAGGGGATGGTTGAGTTAGCCCTTGAAGGATGGAGAAAAATTCAGTAGGTGGAGAAGGATGGGAAAGGTCTACCAGACAGAAGGAACTGAAGTTCAAGTTCAGGTAGCATGCAGGAGCACATTCGGGAAAACGCAAGCAGCTTGGGTATGATTTGAGGGCAGAATGAATATGTATTGGGGAGAAGGGAGGGCAAGAGATGAGGATGAAGAAGCAGCAGCATTCAGGCCACGGAGGGTCTTGTAGGTTATGGGACTGGAGCACTGGGGAGCCATAGCAGGCTCGGAGCAGGAGGAAGACCTGACAGGGGTAGTTTGTGTTTTAGCAAGATCCTTCTGGATGGGAGGGCAGGTAGAACTGGGGTAGGAGGACAGGGGGGAGTGTAGGGGAGAATGAAGTGGGGATAGGGGATCAAGTAGAAACAGGGAAGAGGCAGAACATAAATGAAATCTTTAAAAGACAGAATGAAGAGGAAAGACAGCCTATGGGGGGAAATAGAAAGAAAGCAACCAGGATGAGGCCAGGCCTCTGGTCCAGGAGACGGGGTCAATGGTGGGCTTCTGCCTGAGCTGGGGACCCTGGAGGAGGAGGCACAGGAAGGGAGCTGCAGAGGTTGGGGTGAAATCCTGTAGGACATCCAAGAGGAGGCATCCAAGAACTGCCAGACATTTGGGTCTAGAGTGCAGAAGAGATGGCAGGACTGAGACTGGGAGGCTGTCAGGGCTCACACAGGGCTGAAATCCTGACAGTGGGAGAAGGTGGAGGGCACACCTGGCCAGCCAGGGCTGTGGGAAGTGGCCTGGCCCAGGACAGCAGCCTCAGTCCCCAGGTTCTCATGTCTGTCTACACCTGGGGACATGGAGACGGGCAGACCCAAAGCCCCACAGGAGTGCCCGATCAGTGGAAGAGCCCAGACACACACAAGGATTCCATGCCTCCACGGGGGATATGTGTGACGAATGAGGGCTCCAGGAAGTACAGAGATCTATTCCCAAGGACCAGGGACAGTGGAAGTATCAGGACCAGTTCCTGGAGGGGGATTGGAGAGGGAAAGTGAATTAATCAGAAGCCTCTCAGCTTCAAGTGCAAACATGTTTAGGGAAATGTATTGTCTCACATTAAAAAGAAAAAAAAAAAAAGATCAAGGGATCATACCAGCTTCAGTCACAGCTTGATCCAGGAGCTCAAATACGATATGAAGTCACTGTTCAATCTTTAGCTTCTGTATTTCTCTGATTTCTCCCCTCCCTCTGGAGGACTTTTCCTTGAGGTAGTAAAGATGGCCCCAGCAGCTTAGGGCTCACATCCCACTCTCTTGGTTACCCCAAAGGGAAGAAAGGTCTCCTGCCCAATGGTTCCCTTACTCACACACTGGATTGGACCACCTGTTCACCCTTGAAACAAGCACTGTCATCAGAAGGCAGAAGAACTGGAATGCTCTGGTTGGCTGGGCCTGGATCATGTTCCCTTCCCCAGAAAGGGAGAGTGGGGTGAGATAAACAGGTCCCCTGAAATTTAGAAGGGGTTGGTTTCCCAAAGGACAAGAAGGAGGCAGAAGGCTGGCAAAGCTACAGATGTCCATGTGGCTGAGAGAAGTGGGAGGTGGGGAAACAGCGTCCTCATCTGTTAATGGAGCACGGGAATAGGACCTTATCTCCTAGGTCTAGAGAGAGGATTCAGTGACATAATGCAGGTGAGGCATTTAGCAGATTTTTCTGCAAAGAGTAGGCTAGATGCTGAATAAATGGCACTTTTTTTTTTAAGATTTTAAGTAATCTCTACACCCAACGTGGGGCTGGAAGTTACACCCTGAGATCTAGAGGCGCACACTCGTCGGAGCCAGCCAGGCACCCCTGCAGCTATTATTTTTTAAATAGTAATCAATATTACCACCGCTGAAGACCGGCAGTACCTATATGCTGGGAGGTAATGAGCTCCCGGGCACGGGACGAGACCTAAAGTTGAACAATCATGTACTGGAATATGGTGCAGTCTACATTCTGCAAGCCATTGCCCCAACTGGTTTCTCTCCAGGCTTTTTTCTTTTTATAAAGATTTTTATTTATTTATTTATTTATTTGAGAGAGAGAGAACGAGTGGTGGGGAGGGGCAGAGGAAGAAAGAGAGAGAAGCAGACTCCCTGCTGAGCAGTAAGCACAAATTGGGGGCCTGGAGAGAGGGCACCTGGGTGGCTCAGTCAGTTAAGCGGCTGCCCCCCTGGGGTCATGATCCCAGGGCCCTGGAATGAGTCTGGCATTGGGCTCCTTGCTCAGCGGGGAGTCTGCTTCTGCCTCTGCCTGCCGCTCCCCCTGCTTGTGTTCTCTCTCTCTGACAAATAAATAAAACCTTTTAAAAAGTGGTTAAAAAAAATAAAACACAAGGTCGCTTTAGATGCCCCTTGTCATTAGTTTGTAGCCACATCACCTCCTCAGAAAAAGGCCTTTCCTGACTACTCTTGCCAAAATATCCCCATTTATTTGTTCATTCAATCATTCATTCATTCATTCATTCATTCATTCATTCATTCATTCATTCATTCATTCATTCATGTAATCTCTATACCCAGCGTGGGGCTCAAGAGTCGCATGCTCTACCACCAGCTGAGCCAGGCAGGCGCCCCTATCCCCCTTTATTTTAATATATCATCCCATTTTACTTTCCTTATAGCACTTATCACAATCTGAAAACATCTTATTTACTTTCTGTCTCCCCATTAGAACGTTAGCCTCACGAGGGCAGGAATCTCTGTCTGTCTTGTTCACTGCTCTGTCCAGGTCATCCGCCACAGTGGCTGGCATTCCGCGGACCCTTGGTAAACATTCCTTGAATGACGAGATAAATACCACTTCTGAGAGGTAGTGAGTTCCCCACTAAGAGAGCTATCCAGGGCGCCTGGGTGCCTCAGTTGGTTAAGCAACTGCCTTTGGCTCAGGTCATGATCCTGGAGTCCCAGCATCTAGTCCCGCATGGGGCTCCCTGCTTAGTGGGGAGTCTGTTTCTCCCTCTGCCCCTCCCCCCTCTGGTGCTCGCGGGCTCTCTCGCTCTCAAATAAATAAATCTTTAAAAAAAGAGAGAGGGGCGCCTGGGTGGCACAGCGGTTAAGCGTCTGCCTTTGGCTCAGGGCGGGATCCTGGCGTTATGGGATCGAGCCCCACATCAGGCTCCTCTGATATGAGCCTGCTTCTTCCTCTCCCACTCCCCCTGCTTGTGTTCCCTCTCTCGCTGGCTGTCTCTATCTCTGTCAAATAAATAAATAAAATCTTTAANAAATAAATAAAAATTAAAAAAAATAAAAATAAAAAAAGAGAGAGAGAGAGGTATCCAGGCTGAAGCAGAGGGATCGTACCTCGCAATTCATGCTTCAAGGCCCCAACCGGGTCCTCTCCGGCCTCAGTTTCCCCATTTATAAAATGGGTCCGCGGGCAGGGGGGACCCTTGGCCCAGCTCCTGCCTGCGATCCCAGCAGGGGCCGCCAGGGGGCGCGGCGCCTCTGCCCAAAGCCAGCCAGTGGCCGCCCGAGCCCCGGTGGACGCGTCCCGACGTTCCTGGAATGTTCTGAGCCCGGGCGAGCGGAACCCAGGAGGCTCGAGCGGATGCGCGGCGTCCGGGGCCGGCGGGCAGCGCTCACGCGTCCATTTTTACCCGAGCGCCGCTAAAAATAGTCGCCGCGCTCGGAGCCGAGCCCGAAATAGCGGCCCCCAGATAAGGAAGGACGACTCAGCGCTTCCGGGGAGCGGAAGGGGAGGCAGCGGGGGGCGGAGGATGGTGCCGGGCTCCGCGGGGCCTCGCCGCGCAGTCCCGGCCGGTACCCATGCCCCGCCCTGGCCACCGCGCTGTCCCCAGCGTGTCCCCAGCCTGGCTTCACCCTCCCCTCTGCCCCCCCGCGTTGCCCATCTCCTGTCCCCGTCCACCCTCAGCTTCCCCTCCATCTCTCATCCCTGACCACTGGCGCTCCTCTCCCCTTCCCTCTCCCAAACCCTGCCCCGCGACCACCATGTCCCCAACGGGTATTCATCCCCAGCCCTCAACCTCCCCATCCCGGAGCCCTGGCCCTATCCTCCCCCAGCCACAGCACCGATCTGTTGCCTTTCTGAATCTGCCTCTGCCCCTCTCCCCAGTTCTCAGCCCAACTTCTGACGGGCAGGGGTGGGTTGCGGGGTGGGGGTGGGGATGGGGAGATCGCAGGAAGTCAGACAAGCTGAGGGTTGCGGGTGAGGCTCTTTGACTTCTTGGTTTGTTTCTACAGTGGACCCGGTAGGTTTAGGTCTGGGTCTGTGTCCATTTTCTCACCCCATGCGCAGCGTTAGGATTCAGGCTGGGGACAAGATGCAGGTCTTCCGTCACCAGTATTGGGGTCTCTGCATCGTCAGACTCAGGGCCCAGCCCAGCACTCACTCTTTTGTTCCCAATCCTAAATCCACTATAGTTCTTTCCTCCTTTGCAAGTCAGTGATTGGACACAACAGCTCCAGGCCTGGGGACAGGCCGTGGGACAGCCAGAACCCTGCTTTCTCTGGGCCTATGTGTCCCCTTTGCACTTGAATCCTCTAAGGCACCTTCCTATTCTGATATCCTGTGACTCTCAGTGCTTAGTCCAAGAATCAGCCTCAAGGAATCTTACACCGCATTTTCCAAAGGTTCAAAGGCAACACCCACATCTTCTAGTCTCTGAAACATCACAGCACAGAGGTACTGCCTGTCCTGTGTGGCCCTGGAAAGCAGGGTGTAGTAGACAGATGTTGGTTCAGGCAGGGGGCTGTGGATGGAAGGCCTCAAGTGGTGGTAAGGTCCCTGTCCCTAGAGGACACCAAGCTTTAGCCAGCTGCCTGCTCAATTTGTTGTCTGGATGGCTGGGGGACCTCACCACCAGGCAAAGGGATTGAACTGGAAGGTCTTTAAGGCATGAAGAATCATGTATTTGGGATCAAGGAATTAAGAAGCTGGAAAAGTCTGCAAGGACCAGACCAAACTGGGTCCTGTGGGCCATGCTGAGGAGACTGGACTACCCCCAAGAGCACTGGGGAGTCATGGCAGGTTCGAAGCAGGGGAGAGACAAGGACAGATTTATGCTTTAGTCAGATCTTTCCAGACTTGTGGATGTAGGCTGAGGAGGGGAGGAGGAGGACAGGGCAGATATGAGAGACAGGCAGGAAGGACCAGACTTGGTGGCCAAGAGACTGTGGAGGGAGGGGAGCCCCTGGGATGAGGCCCAGGTCCCTCCCCAGGTGTCAGGGTGGGTGGTGGGGTCCCCCCTGAGATGAGGCCTAGGAGGAGGAAGGAGCAGGTGTGGGTGGAGGTACCCAGATAAGTTCCAAAATCAATCCAGAGATGGTAAATTTTAAATAATAAGTTTTTTTTTAATTTTTGGAAAATGTATTGACAAAACCAAGGTTATACCTTGGTTTTCCTCCTCCCTCTGATCCCCACTTCCCACTGTTAGCTATTTCTTGTGTACATTGGCCAATAGGATTCGAGGAGCTCTCACTTTGTCCTTCCTGGCCTGTGCTAAACCCAGCCCAGGAGCGCCCTTGCTCAAATCACCCCTCAGTGTGTGTGCCAGGCACCAGTGCTATGCCCATCCTAGAGAAGTGAAAACTGAGGCCTGGAGAGGTACATGGAAGTCCTTTCACCTGCCTGGCTGTGACAGCTTTTCAAAATTGAAGGCATGGGGGGCGCCTGGGTAGCGCAGTGGTTGGGCGTCTGCCTTCAGCTCAGGGCGTGATCCCAGCGTTCTGGGTTCGAGCCCCACATCAGGCTCTTCTGCTATGAGCCTGCTTCTTCCTCTCCCACTCCCCCTGCTTGTGTTCCCTCTCTCGCTGGCTGTCTCTCTCTGTCAAACAAATAAATAAAAAATCTTAAAAAAAAAAATTGAAGGCATGGGAACTGGTGAGGTTAGAGAGGGAAGGTCCATAAGGCCAGAGTCTAGAGCCCCAGGAACAGAAATGGCAAAGGGGAGGGGCGAGGGGAGAGAGAACACAGTGGAGAGTTCAAGGAAGGCTGCCTGGAGGAGGAGTGAGAGTAGCCAGAAAGGTGGCTTCCAGAGCCTTCTGACTGAAGAATTTGGATGGAATGAAATCACTTCCTTGGGGGGAGGTGGCTGAGTTAGCACTGGCAGCAGGGCCGCACCCCCTCCGCAGGCCCGCAGGACCCCAGAGGTGTTTATAGGAGACTGGGGCTGCTTGATGACGTTTCAGGGACACAGTGATAGCACAGCGGGCTGTTATGACGTCTGAGTGATTCGCCAACTGCCTGTTACAACCAGCATCTCTAGTCATGCCCTGTGGGGGGGGATGAGGATGGGAGGAAGTGACAGGCCATGGGGTGGGGGTGGGGGCGACAGGGAGGCAGTCATGCAAAGACCAGGGACTCAGGAGCTGAGAGATGCATTCTGCCCCTTGCACTAGGGAACCTTCTCCCAGTGGTTGGATGTGAGGATCCAACCTTTTGGGCTGTGTCTAGGGTGGAATTGGTCTGGGCTCAGAATCACGGGTCAGCCCAAGCCTGCTGGGATCAGGGGCTAATGTTTTGTTCACTGCTGTGTCACTGTCACCTAGGACGGTAACTGGGACACTGCCCTCTCAATACATCTTTATTGAGTGATGGAATCAGATGAAAGGGGTCAGCGTTCTCTGGGACTCAGTTTACCCTCCTGCCTAAAAGCTGTGGCCATCAGGGCCCCTCAGCCAAAGACGTCCGTAGCGATACCCCTCCCCACCGCGGGTCTCGGATCCCAGACCTTGCTTCTTCAGTGGGGCAGAGGAACGACCAAGAAAACCTGTTCGCGCCTCTGGTGGACTCCGCCCACTTGTGATGTCACAAGCCGCTAGGGGATCCCGACCCTAGTCCCTCCCTTGGGATGGGGCGTGGAGAGGAACCGGGAGTCGACTCCGGCCCCTCCCCCGGGCCTGGCGGTGTTACACAACCCGGCGTCCCGTCTCCAGGGATGTTGCCGGACGTCCTGACCGGCTCGGGGACAATGGGCGGGGAGTGCCCCTCCCGCCAGGAGTCCGAAGTGGCAGGGGTGCCCCCTCCTCTGATTCACCCTTGTTTCCGGCCCCCTTCATCCTCCTCCTTCTCCTCGGGGATCCTTAACTCCCCCCAAACTCTCTCTATCCTCAATTCTTGTACCCCCTATAACTCAGCTTTTTGCCCAACCCACCTGCACTCAGCCTTCCCCCAGCTCCCGGCCCTCACTCGGCCACTGTGATTCTCGAAACTTCCAGATTCCCATGCCTGCCTTCATTCACCCATCCCGGGGCTCCTCTTCCGGCTCCCTCAAACTCCTCCTCCACCTTCCTACCCCGCCCTCCCAATCTCCTCCCTTACCCGCCCAAGCTTGCCCCATGATCTCAGTCTTCCCCAAACCCCCCCTCCCACAACCCTCAAACTGACCCCTAATCCTTTCTTGTCCCTAATCTCAGTCCCCAGTCCCCTCTTGTCTTCTCGAAACTGCCCGGATATGCCAACCTCATCCCCCCCCAACCCCAATCGCATCCCCTCCAACCCCCTCCCTCCCGACAGCGGCCCCTCCCTCCTGGCCAAAAAAAAAAAAAAAAAAAAAAAAAAAAAAAAAAAAAAAAAAA
>NC_048229.1:33233712-33376724 GCF_002007445.2 Ailuropoda melanoleuca | reverse complement strand
CCGCCCAGGCCGGGCCGGCCCGCGCCCCTCCCCGGCCCGCTCCCACGCCCGGCGCGGGTTCCCAGGCCGCCCCCCCGCGGTGGCCCAGAGACCCAGTTTGCGGCGGCAAAACACTGGTCTCTGGGCAACAGGCCCCGCCCGCCCCAGGGCGGCCCGAGCGAGCCCGGCCGCGCCAGAGCTGGGTGGCGGCGAGCCGGCGGGGCCAGGACTGGAGCCGGGGGCCCTCGCCCCCAGAGGCCTGCAGGGCGCAGGAGACCCGGAGACACAGAGCCAGCAACTTGGACCTAGAGATTCGGGGGGGCCCCCGAGCAAGAAGCTCGGAGAAGTTCGTGGAGGCCGAAGCCACGGGGAGCGGTCTGGGACTCGGTGATGAAGAGAGACCAGGAGACACGGCGAGCAAGGACCGGCCCCCAAGTAAACACAGAGATAGCCAGATGAACACAGACAACCCCAGGCCCGCAGGGACGCCTCTGAGGGCAGGATAATCAACCTCTGGTCTCAGGGCCTTTGCACTTCTGTCACAGGGACTGCCCCTCCCCGATTCTCAGTTTCCGCGTCCGTAAAATGGGTAGCACTTAGTCTATAGGGCTGTGGGGCCGCTCAGTTAATTCACCGACTTAGAGCTCGTAGCACGGTTCTGGCTCATACCATCCATCATTCATTCATGCAACAGCTGTGTGTGAGCACCTACTATGTGCCGGGCGCAGCTGTAAATGCTGGGTCTTCGACAGTGAGGGAGATAAAGATCTCGGTCCTCCCAGGAGCTCTCGCTTTGGGGGTGGGGAGGGAGGTGGTGAACAGTACAGGAGCGTAAATAAGTGAAGTATACAGCGCCCTGGAAAGTACTGAGCGCTGGGGAAGTGCGGAGAAAGGCAGGGCTGAATTGCCATTTTAAATAGGGTAGTCGGGGAAGGCCTGCAGAGAAGGCGATGTTTGAGCAAAGACCAGAGGCAGGTGAAGCGGATGCCATGCAGGCATCCGGCTAAGACGATCGCAGTCCAGGGGGCAGCAAGTGCAAAGGCCTTTAGGTGAGAACATGTCTGGTGTGTTACAGGAACAGGGAGGCCGGTGTGTGGCTGGAGCAGAGAGAACAAGGGTAGGGGAGTGGCAGAGACAGGGAGAGGGAGTAAGGTCAGATTGTGCAGGGGTTTATGGGCCATGGTGAGGCCTTTGACTTTGACCCAGAGCGAGTCAGGAGCCATGGGAAGGTTTTGAGCAAGAAGACGGGCATGAATGACTTTGGTTTGAACAGCATCCCCAGGTCTGTATGTGGAGAAAAGACTTTGGGAGGCAAGGGAGGAAGCAGGGAGACCAGCGAGGAGCCCCAGGCCATGGTCGAGGTAACAGGAGATGGTGACTTGGACTACGGGGCACGGGGATCCGATTCTGGAGGTATTTGAACTCGGAGCTGCAGAATTTGCTGCCAAGCACGTTCACAGCAAGCCTTCAGTAGATGGCAGTAGTTACCATAGTGTTAGTGGGTGTTCACAACCTCTCCATAGGAATCGTTATCATCCCCGTTTCACAGATGCAGAAACTGAGCCCCGAGGAGGTCACTCAGCTTGCCTCAGGACTCACAGCGAGATCAGGCTCCAAAGATGGTACTGTTGTCAAATTCACAACACCCTCGGTGCCTGGAGCTACACTCTAACTTCTCCATGTGAGCCCCAGGACCCCGGGAGCAAGATCCTCCTTGGCCGTACCCGGTGGGCTTGAAAGCGGTGACCCAGGAATAATGCTGCCCGAGTGGTGTTCGGGTTGTCAGCCAGTCACCCATGCTGGCCTGGGACACTTGCTTAGAGGCAGGCAGGTACACGCAGAGAGGGTGCACCCAGAACCTCCCAGCCTGGCATCTGCCTCCCACACTTCATCCCAGCGCTTGGCCCTGGCACACCCCAGCGCTGCCTGCAGCAACCTGCTGAATGGTCCCACACTCGCACGCAGACAGGGACGTGGCCCTCCACCGAGGAGCTGCATTTCCGGGCAGTGTGCCCAAAACATAGAATTTCTGTCCCTGGCTGTGTCTCTATGTTCCCCTATCTTTCCTCCTCTCCTTTGAACTCTATCCTGTTTCTCTCTCTTCCCGTCTCTGTCTTGTTTCTGTCTCTCTGACCCCACCCTCACCCCCACTCCGTCTTTGTCATTCAAATCGCCACCCTCAGGACCCTCTACCTGCAGTGGAAATCTCTCTAGTCCCCGGCCACGTGTCTCCGTAGAACCTCACCTAGTACATGGCGTCAGAACCTGGCGCTGGGACAGGTATGTCGGAGGCCCTGGGTCAGCAGTTCTGGCTAGCTGATCAGAAGCATCCGGGGAAGATCTCACAGGTTATAATCCCTGCCACCTCTTTCTGAGACTCTGACCCACAGCCTCTGGGTGTGGGACTGGAGAGGGCCACCTTTAAAAAGTTCCCTTGGTGACTGGGACCCCTGTTGGCCTGCTTAGTTACTCCACCTAATTTTGCACCCAGGGCATAGCAAAGGTTCAGAGACCAGAGGCCCCAACCCAAGGTCACACAGCAGTCTGCTCTGAGGGGCTCCGTGTGCTGTCCAGAATCCATGGAATCCCCTTCGGAACAAGTTTGGGAGTCAAAAAGAAAAAAGAAAAAAAAAAAGAATCAGACAGAGAGAGAGAGAGACCCAGAAAGGAGTAGAGACTCAGGATATAGAGACTCAGGAAAAGAGGGAGAACCAGGGGTAGGCAGAGACCCAGAAAGGGACTTAGGGGGAACAGAGACAGTGACAGAGATGCACAGAGATAGTGAGACAGAGACAGATAAGGGTCAGAAAGACGCAAAGAGGGACACACATGAAGAGGCAGGGACTAAGACAGCCATTCAGGGGGCTAGAGATACCCCAAGAGGGGAAGTTTTTCTTTTCAATGAGGCAGTATACACATGGCTCACATCTTATAGGCTCTACTTCCTAGAAACAGCCTGGGCCATGGTTTGGCAATTGCAAGCTTACCAAGCCAGGTCTCCTCCCCAGGCCCGGTATGTAGGATGCACGTTAAATGCATTTATATAACCTGCCCTCTGTGCAGAATCTAGGATCTTTACATAACAGCCCTGTGAGTCATGCTGCAGACATGGGGCACTGACCCGACACGCCCAACAAGAGGGGACCCCCTCACCCAGGACCATTATCTGGAAGTGATTCTGTGAGATGTGAGCGATCACACGTTTCACTGAGGAGGAAGTAGAGGGCCAGAGGGGAAGCAAGACACTTGCTCTGGGTCACACACACAGGATCCGGCAGGACAGGAATCGCAACCATATCTGCCTGATTCCATAGCCTTTGAAGCCCAGGGCACCAGAGAAAGATAATGACTCTGAATGCCCTCTGACGTGCTTCTTTCCAGAGGAGGAGAAATACAAACACTAGTAATAAGACAATGCCCCCCCCCCATGTATTGAGTGCACGGTGCTGCAGGGAGTACTTAACAAACACCATCTCATTTATTCCAAAACCCAGTGAGGTAGGGACAGACCCCAGTTATTAAATAACATCATTGTACCCGTTATGTACGGAGCACTTACTATGTACTAAGTGCTTAACAGGACTTCACAGAGTCTCAGTTCTGGAGGTGAATGATGTTATCACCTCCATTTCAGGAAGGAAAGAGGCTCAGAGAAAGGAAGTCACAGGCCAAGGTCACAGAGCGAGTATTTGAACCTAGGTCGTTCTGGCCGGTTATGGATGCCACCCATCCCCCCCCACACCCCGGACGTGCTCACAGTGCGCCTATGCACACGTGCGATCAGTCTAACATCTAACACTAATATCACAAATACTTTATTTTTTTTTTAAGATTTTATTTATTTATTCAACAGAGATGGGGACAGCCAGCGAGAGAGGGAACACAAGCAGGGGGAATGGGAGAGGAAGAAGCAGGCTCATAGCAGAGGAGCCTGACGTGGGGCTCGATCCCATGCCGGGATCACGCCCTGAGCCAAAGGCAGACGCTTTAACCGCTGTGCCACCCAGGCGCCCCATCACAAATACTTTAGTTCGGAGCTCCCGCCTCATAGTTTTTCTCTGCTCGGGAGGTTCTAACCCGGGCTCCAATCCCCTCCACCTCCCCGACGACTGGGGAGGGACCCTCTCCTCTCCTTGCAGCGCCTCAGTCTCGCCGCCGAGTCTGCGCCTGTAAAATGTTCCTGCCCCTTTAAGAGAGCGAACAGTCGGCCGGCGTTGCCCAGCAGCACCAACGTGGTTGCCAGGCAACGTCAACAAACGACGCGCCCGCCGTCTCCGCGCGCCCCCCTCTCGCCCGCGCAGACGCGGTGACGCGACGGGCTGTGGAACGCCGTCGCCTAGCAACGTGAAGGCTGTTTGTCCCGGCCGGGCTGCGCGGCCGCACAGGGCGCAACCAGGACCGGCCCGGGCGGACAGACGCGCCGACCGGGAGCCCGGGGCGGGGGGGCGGGGGGCTGCGGTGATGGGAGCGGGGGAGAACCGGGTCTCCAAATTGCCGGTTTCCCTTTAGACAGCCGCCGTCTACTTGTCGCCCGCTCCTCCTGTCTGACCCGGGACCGCCTCCGCCCGGGTATCTGTTCGTCTGGGCCCCCTCCTCCCGGGCATGTCTGTTTGTCCAGCGTCTCCTGCGCCGTGGCTGTCTCATATTCCCCCAAACAATAACAACCAAAATAGACACAAACTTTTGCCTCAGACTCCCGGGTTTCTGGGTGCACTGTTGTTATGGAGGTCCCAACCAGTGGAGACCAACCTGTACCCGCACACACAGTTGGAGCCACAGCCCGAGAGCTCCTTCCCGTTCCTTTCCCCGCTCCCCTCTCGGGTTCTGTTCTCTTGCCTGTCCTTGAGCCTCTTTCATCGGACAGGCAGCCCCGCGGTCCTTCCATCCTGTGTCCACAATGCTGTCCACAGCTGGGAGAGTCTAATAACTCATCCCCAACTCACCCCCCCAACACCCCCCATCCAGTAGCTTCATGTGACCAGGGCTGGGGCGAATCTCCAAGCAGAGAGAAGAAATTGGGTGTGTGACAGCGTGAATGGATGTGACTGGAGGTGCATGACTCGGCCAGTGACAATGTGTACGTCGGGTATTTCCTGTGTGAAAGCACGATCATGAGGGCTTCCTTTGTGTGTGAGAGCAACTAACTACCGGACTGAGAGTTTCCCCAGCTTGCATTTGTGTACCTGGTTATATGGGTATTTGGAGCCCTGCTAACTGTAGCTGTGGGTGTGTTTGTGTAGTTGCGTCTCTGCATGTGGTCGTATGTGAAACAGTAAGTTTGTGAGTACCTGTGCATGTGTATGGTTTTGCCTGTGGTTTGCATTTCTGGTTTCTTGTGTGTGTGTGTCATTCTGGGTCTCGTATATGACATCTGCATGTAACTATATGCAGGTCCCTGTTTTTGCGAGATTATCTCTAGAGTTCTCTCTACACCATTTATCACAATTTCTAGCAATGCCTTTGTTTGTCTACCATCTGTCTCCCCCACTGCACTGTGTGCCCCATGACGGCAGGGCCCAGAGCTGTTGTGGTCACTGCTGGGTCCCCAGCACTGCCTTGCACACAGTAGGCACTCATAATTATTTGTTGAGTAAATGAATCAATGAGTTGTGTGTGTCCCTGTCAAGTGCACACATCAGTGTAATTGTGTGGGTGGTCCAGTGCTTCTGGGTGGTGGTCTCCTGTGTGTGGTTCGGATCACAGGAGGGGGGACTGCGTTTGGCTGTGCGGCTCTAATTTGCAGCACCCACCACACTGTGTGACGCATAGGAGGGCCTCCGTCAATATTTATGGACTTGACCTGCGTGGTTCTCTCTGTTTTAGCGTTAGGACCTCTGCATACCTCAGTTTTCTCATCTGTCAAATGGGGATAATAACCGGCCCACTCATGGGACTCTTGTGGGGAGTAAATGAGTTCATCTAGAGAGCATTTAAAAAGTGCCAGGCACAAAATAAACATTTACCAAAATCTCACTTTTGATTGTCAGAAGTATTATTACTTCTTCTTCGTGTGGCCCTGGATGCAGAATTCAAGTTACAGACTCAGGTGTTAGCTAGTGAGTACCAAAATATTTCTGAGTCTCAGTTTCCTTCCTGTAAAATGGGCGTGATGACAGACCTCGTCCAGAAGTGACTGTGGCTAAATGAAGCTGAGTCCAAACGAACATGTCGGCTCTGGCGTAGGTATGCTGTGAGCAGTCGGGGTCTACAAGGCCCAATTACATTGTCACTGCCAAGCTCAGGTTCTGGGGAAGGCCGAGGAGGGGTGGAGCTTGGGGGTGAGAGGAGTAGAGGTGCAAATCCTTCAAGGGGACCAGGCACACACACAGTTGAGAAGAAAAAGCATCTGCTGAGGCAGGCTGGTGGACGGTCAGATTCCAGAAAGGACTTCTTCCAAAAGCTGTTAGGGGCTAAGGATTAAAAGAAGCTGGAACAGTCTGGAGGGCTGCCTGGAGGAGGAGAAACCAGCCTGAGTCTTGCAGGCTGGGGGAATGGAATTTGGAGAGGGGGTAACACTAGCACTGATCAAAAGGTACAGTGTGTAGACCCCGCTAGGGGCTTTGTGACAGATTTCTGTCTACAGTGCCTGACACAGGAGACCCTCTGAGTAGATGTGTTTGAACAGCTGACTGGATGAATAACATGAATGAATGAATTTCACCCCACAACAACCTATGAGTCTAGGTCTTGGGGGTAGTTAGGGAAGGCCCGGTGGGCTGGCAGGGCTGGAGCCGGGCCCTGAGCCTCCAGTCCCTGCGAAGGGCTACCCCCGCACACACACACCCGGCTGTTCCCACAGCTCAGGGCTGCGGAGGGCGTGGAAGGGGCCGGGAAGGGAGTGTCAGGCGGCCGGCCCGCTGCCCGCCCTGGACAGCTGCCCGGAGTGTCTACTGCAGGAGGGGAAGGGTAGCTCAGGCGCCTGAGTCACCTCAGAGAAACCCCGGGGCCGCATACCTGGCCGCTGACATCACCCAGCCAGGGCACCCCCCGGCCGCCCAGACAAGCTGACTGAATCACAGGCGGAATTCAGCCACCGCGGGCGCGGGCACGTGGCCTGCTGTGACCCCCACGAGACACCCCCGCGTGGCTGTCTGGCTGCGGGGGCCGGCAGGCCGCCTGGGGGTCAGTGAGGGAGCACAGGGCCTGAGTCAGGGACGGGGCGGCTACCGGCGGAGACCACCGGGGCCGCAGGCGTCCTCGAGGTGCAGGAGGGAGAGCGCGGAGCGCAGAGCGGCGGGGAGGCCCCGGAGCTGGAGGAGGAAGCCCGTGTGGGTGTGCCGGGGAGGCTGTGGCTTGTGGGCAGTGGCTCGATGACCTGCTGGGGTGGGGTGGGGTGGGCCAGGCTGATTGCGCAGAGAACCACGGGTCGGGTCGGGAACAATGGAGTCGCCACAATGCGCTAACGCAAGAACTCTCGCACGCGCACACACCCACACCTGCAGGCACGCACACTCAGAACCCCCGGTGGGGAGGCCCCTGCCGCCATCCATCCCGGGACTGCGGAGCCTCCCTGCCTGGGCGGGCGCCTGGGCCTCACTCCACACAAGCCTGCAAGTTGGGCAAGTTCCCTAAGGGCTCTGGGCCTTGCTTTCTGTATCTGGGGAATGGGGATAATAATTCTCGCCCGGAGGCGCCTACACTCGCGGGGGAGCATACTTTCTGCCAAGCACTGCTCTCAGCATTTTGCATATAAACTCATTTACTCCTAAAAACAACGCTAGGAGGGAGGTGCCCTTGTTCTCCCCACTTTATAGATGAGGACACTGAGGCTCAGAGAAGTTAAGTTACTTGCCCAGGGTCACACAGCGAGTGCCCTCCTTATAGTGTTACTGGAAGAGTTAAACAAGAAAATACAGTGGTCCTAGGGGGGCCTGGTAGGGTCCTTCAGTGGAGCATGTGACTCTTGATCTTGGGGTCGTGAGTTCCAGCCCCACACTGGGTGTGGAGCTTACTTTAAAAAAAAGAATATAGAAGATAGAGTAGTTCTGTATAATATAGCACCTGTCACATGGTCAGTTGTCTTAAGTGACTGCTGCCATATTATTACTACTCAGATTATTTTCATCCTAAGTCCAGCCGGAAAGGTCTCCAAAAGAGTCATCCTCAACACCTTGGTCTGGTCCTCCCTCTTAGCTTCCCACTGTCTCTCCTGCTTCCCCTTCTTTGGTCTTACATGTCCCTCCGGAGAGAGTGCTTTCAGGGACTCACTCCTTATCTAGATCTTTTCAGGACTTAGTGGTGGTCGTTCAGACTCACCTCCACCAGGAAGTTCTCCTGGCTTGCTCCAACCTCGCTGAACACTCCTGCCACCCCATGCCTGGAGTGATTATAGCCAGTGACACACCAACACACTGGGTGGGTCTGGGTTACAGGTGAATGAGAAGCGAGCCCCCACAGTGAGGGGGGTCCACAGCACCCTCGGCCCCAGGGCCTGAGACAGGCCAGGAGCTGAGAGGGGCCTCTGCTTATCTCGGTCTGCATGCCCGCATATGTGCAACTACGTGTGTGTGGTCTGAGCGCGTGCAGGAGAAAGCAGACACAGTCATGGAAGCTGGGCGTGTGAGTCTGTGTATCTGTGTGCCTTGTTCTGTTGGTTTTTATACAACTCTGAGCAAGTCCACGGAGGTTCTGTGGGCCTGTGCATCTGTGGGTGCATCTCAGCACAAATGTGGATATCTAAGAAATTCTGTGAGTCTGCAGCGCTGGGGTCTTACCTGGCGGCGGGGGGGCCTGGCTCTGCCGGTTTGTGCGTGTGGAGTTGTGCGTCCGTGCAGACCGACAAAGGAGTGCACCTGTCCGTATCTGTGTGGTTGGGTGTATGCGCACCTCTGCGATGTGTCCACACAGCAGCGTGGGTTTAGCTGTGTGTGTGTGTGATTGTGCATTTACTTCGGTGTCTGTGTATCCATGCAGACAAAAGTGAAAGGCGTGCGCCTGCCCACCTGCTTCGTGTGCGTGTCTTTCTGTCTCCACGGTTTGGCTTCTGTAAACCAAGCCTCCTTCTTCACACCCCTGAAAAATGTGTCTACCCCATCCCACCCCACCCCTGGAAAGACCCACGGTCACCAGCTCAGCTCAGTTCCCCCTTGGACATGGGCAGGAAGGACAAGGAGGTCGACTGTTCATTGACACCTGCAGCCAGGCCCTGACACCCATGTGCAGCCTCCCCACTTGTTAGCTGGTCGAGAACATCTTCCCCCTTCCAACAGTGTGATGGCAAAGGAACAGAGAGGCCCAGATATGCTTCTGTCTGAGACAATCTGTCAGAGTTTGAACGCACCAACGAGTGAATGGTGAAGATTCACTTAGTCCACAAATGTTTACTGAGCGCCTACGGAGTGCCCAGCACCGTGTGGGGACATGGCAGTGACCAGGACAGCCCCAGCCCAGGCCTCAGTAACAGTACAGCCCAGTGGGGGAAAGAGCCCCAGTCCCCAGAGAGTGATGAACCCAGAGAGGCAGAGCCTAGAGGGGGGCTGCCCCAGGGAGGGCTTCCTGGAGGAGGAGAATATAGGCTAAGGAAGCAACAGGGAGAGTGCTCCAGGCAGAGGGCAGAGCACATGCAAAGACTTGAAGACAGGGAGGGAGACCGTGGTGTCTAGAACATGGAGATTTGGCACAGGCCAGGTTATCCTGGACCTTGTGGGCCACGGTGAATGGGGAGTTTGAATGCAAGTGTGTTGGGAAAGTCAAGCTAGGGTGGGTGCCTGGGTGGCTCAGTCATTAAGCATCTGCCTTCGGCTCAGGGCGTGATCCCAGGGTCCTGGGATCGAGCCCCCACATCAGGCTCCTCTGCTAGGAGCCTGCTTCTTCCTCTCCCACTCCCCCTGCTTGTGTTCCCTCTCTCGCTGGCTGTCTCTCTCTGTGTCAAATAAAAAAAAAAAAACCCAAAAAAAAAAAAAAAAAAAGGAAAGTCAAGCTAGGAGGCCCCAGTCCGGACCACTTGGCTTCCCTGAAATTCCACAGACACCCCCTCCAGGAGGCCTCCAAGACTGCTTAGTGGGGATCTGGCCCAGCTAGCCAGTAACACTATTCAATGCTGGGTACCAAGGAGCCTGCAAGTCACCAACCAGCCTAGCCCTACAGTCATCGAGTTGACAGTCACAACAACAGGGCACACACCTGCACGTGCACCCCCTCCCAACTCCATTCCGCAGAAACACCCACAGACCTTCCTCTTGCGGCTGAAGCCCCAGCATCGCCCAGGGGCTTGCTTGCAATGCCAAAGGCCCCACCGGATCTGCACTGTAACCAGATTCCCCAGCTCATTCACGATCACACAAACAACTAAGAAGCCTTAACCGCCTTTAGTTTCTTTTCTGCACAATATGGATAATAACACAACCTCCTTAGGGGGCTGGCACGCTGTGAGTATTAACTGGGGTAACATGTGTGAAAGCGCCAAGCACAGCCTCCTAAGCATTTGCTTTTTTCCTCCTCCTTCTTTTCATTATTAAATTTCGGAGCCTGAAAGGACTCTCAGAGCCCACCATCATCCAGCCTTCTTGCTCTGTGGATGGGGAAACTGAGGGACAGGGTAGCCTGAGTTTTGCCCAAGGAAGGATGGAAGATGCGCTGAGGCCCGCCTTTGGCAGAGCTGACCCCAGGGCTGTTTACAGGATGCTCGGAGCAAGGGGGACTGGCACTGCCACCCCACCCCCTACCTGTGGGGGCAGAAGGCTGAGGACTCCCCCTGCCTCCTCCCCATGCAGAGCCAAGCCCTCCGGAGCCAGGGGTGGGGAGGTCTTGCCCTCTCCCCCACATTCCAGCCCTCGTCCTCCTGGAAGCTCCCTGGGATTGAGCGCCATGAAGAAAGACTTGCCTTGCCCACCTCATGCTCTGTGTGTACGGTGTGCATATCTGTGCATGTGTTTGAGTGAGACTGTGTGTGTGTGTGTGTGTGTGTGTGTGTGTGTGTGTGGTCACCAAAGCCAACTTTTCCCTTAGGCGCAGAGGACACAGTACTAGGGCCTATGATAATTTTAGGAGCCTACCAAAAATGTAATTTCTTTTAAAATCAGAAGAAAAAAATCCCCTGAGCTTCTAGGTAAAAATGTTCTAATATACCGTATTTTTTTTTAAACTCTTTTTTATTTATTTATTCGACAGAGATAGAGACAGCCAGCGAGAGAGGGAACACAAGCAGGGGGAGTGGAAGAGGAAGAAGCAGGCTCATAGCGGAAGAGCCTGATGTGGGGCTCGATCCCATAACTCTGGGATCACGCCCTGAGCCGAGGGCAGATGCCCAACCGCTGTGCCACCCAGGCGCCCCCTCTAATATACAGTATTATATGTCTTTATACCAATGCAGTCATAATTAATAATCCTATTTTATTATTTTTCTAAAGGATTTATTTATTTATCTATTTATCTATTTATTTATTTATTTATTTATTTATTTATTTGAGAGAGAGCAAGAATCTCAAGCAGACCCCTGCTGAGCGCAGAGCCTGATGTAGGACTCGATCTCATAACCCTGAGATCATGAACTGAGGCAAAATCAAAGTTGGACCCCCCAACGAAATTAGCCACCCAGGTGCCACATAAAATATATTTTCAAAGATGTCTTTATGGAGGAAAAAGACAATGAAAACAAAAGTATCTGTGGCTCAGGAGGGTCAGAACGTGACCTTGTGTATCTCTACTTCTGGCTGACATCTCTGCGAGGGTCTATATCGGCAAAGGTCCAGGTGGCTCTGTTTTAATAGCAAAACAAAATCCTACAACGTGCCAGGCATATTCCAGAAGCTTTCCTGATACTCACCTCACGCAATCCCCCACCAGCCCCATGAGCTGGGCACTACTCCTGTCCTCCTTTCCCAGGTGAGGAAACGGAAGCTCCAGACATCACTGACTCAGGGTCACCCAAGGATAAGTGCTGGGACCAGAATGTAAGCCCAGGCCCCCTAGATTCGGGGTCTGCCTGTCAAGGGCATAAATGCCCAGTGTCTGCATGAACGTGACCACCTGCACATGAATATATTGGTGTACGTAACTCATTAAATAATTAAAAGCACAGGCTCTGGATGCCTGGCCAGCTCAGAAGGTGGAGCATATGACTCTTGATCTCGGGGTTGTAAGTTCGAGCCCCACACTGGGTGTAGAGATGACTTAAAAAAAAAATCTGATAGGGGCGCCTGGGTGGCTCAGTCGTTGGGCCTCTGCCTTTAGCTCAGGGCGTGATCCCAGCATTACGGGATCGAGCCCCACATCAGGCTTCTCCACTGGGAGCCTGCTTCTTCCTCTCCCACTCCCCCTGCTTGTGTTCCCTCTCTCGCTGACTGTCTCTATCTCTGTCAAATAAATGGGTAAAATCTTTTTTAAAAAAATCTGAGAAAATAAATAAATAAATAAATAAATAAATAAATAAATAAATAAAGTAGACCCATGGGCTCTGGGGCTGACGTGCTGCATTCTTATCCCAGCTTTGCCGCTCATGTGCTGTGTGACTCTAGGAAAGTGACTTCACCTTTCTGGGCCTCCATTTCCTTGCAGGTCGAAGGACGGTTCCTACCTCATAGGAGTGTTGTGAGAAGGAAGGAAATTAATATGAGTGCTCAGGAAGAATTAGCCCTTGTTATAACTGTGTGAATGTGGGTCATGTGTGTTGGGGACCACATGACAGTGTGTGTTTCGACGTGTGTGGGGGGGTGTGTTGCCGGTCGGGGGTGAATGCCCACATGAGCCTGTGAGTACATGCCAGTGGCTGTGAGGACACATGGGCCACCTGTGTCAGGGTGTGAAGGTCTTTGGGCCACCAGGGTGTCTCCCATGTGTCTCCTTTATTCTGTGGGAGAGATGAGGGGCTTGGACAGGACAGGGAACGAGGGGTCACTCCCTGTCTGCTGCTGGGCCGAGTCACTGCCTGCTGGTGGTTGCTGTGTCATTCCTAGTCCCTGTCCCCACTTCCAGACTTGTGGCAGACAGAGGGGGCGTGGGGGAAAGAGGTGGAGGGTAGGCTGGAGGCTGGGCTCTTGTCTGGAAACCTCGACCTCCCCCGTTCCCCATGTTGCCCTCTGTGTCCCTCTAGCCTTCCACATCTCCCTCCCCGCTCCCCACGATCAAAGCAGGGAATCAAGATTCCGCTGGGAATCAGGGTCCACCTACCCTCTCCTGCTCTGCCTCGGACCTGCTGTGTGACCCTGAGCCAGGGCCTCCCCCTCTCTGGGCTCCAACAATCTCCAAGCGCTTCTCCCTCTGTGCCTAGGGCTAGGTTAGGTTCTGCATCGGGATGGATCTCTGAGATTTGTGAAGCAGCAGGTGGGACCCTTCCCAGTGGCTGCTTAAGAGTTGGAGACTGTGGCATCCCAAATACCCAAATTAAACTCTTGAACCCCGTTTCCTAACTGGGAGGCCTCAGGCAAGCAGCTCTACTCCTCCGAGACTGGGTCACAGCAGTGCGCGCTGGGAGCGGACAGGTAGGTTCGCGAGGCTTCGAAGCTTCCCCGGAATATCACCGTTACCATTGAAACAATCCCAAGAGCCAGGTTTTTCAGGGAGTTTCGCTGAACCAGGCAGTTCTCAGAAATCAGGAAGGGAGGAGGAGCTCTGGAGTTTAACCTTCTGGGTTTGAATTTCTTGCCATGGGATTCTGGGCAACTCACTTAACCTCTTCGAGTACTTTTTCCCTCTTTAATAAAGTGAAGATTTTCCTCCCTTAACCTTCAAACGCTGGTTTAAGGATTACAGATCTCGTGGTGAAAGGCTTAATACAGGAGCTGGTATTTGGTCATATTTAAATACACGGCATCTATTATTATTATTATTATTATTATTATTATTATTATTATTATTATTATTATCAATTCTTCTTCTTCACACACACATTCTTTACGTCTAAAGGTAGGATTATGAAGCGGGAAGGCGACGTTACCAACACCAGCAGCAGGGACGCTTCATCCTAAATTTCGTTCTCTACCCGCTCCAAAGCCGCATACCTCCCAAACGCCGGACTACGGGGCCAGCGGGGTCCAAGACACAACTGGGAAAACTGAAGCTGAAGCTCAGAGAGGGAAAACATTTCCCCGAGTCAGGGCCGTGAGGGCCTCCACCCCCACCTCCACTTTCACCCGGAGCATCACAGCCCCTCCCACTCCGCTCGGGACTCAGTTTCCCCGCCTACGTGACTACACCAACAGTAGCCAGGGTCTCTTTCTGGGGTTCTGACCTTCCTCTTGAGTGAGGGCGCTGCTCCACCGGGAGAACTGGGAGGGGCTGCCAGAGGTGAGAAGTACCCACTTAGCCGGGTCTTCCCCAGGCTAGTTTCAGAGCCTATTAATACCAGCCCCCGGGGCGGCACGGCACTGCGCAGGCGCGGACGGGTTCCGCAGGCGCGCGGGGTGAGCGCGCGAGCGAGCGAGGGATTCCCTCTGACGTAATTGCTAGGATACCAAACAAACACTCTGCCGCGCCGGCCGAGCTCCTTATATGGCTAATTGCGTCACAGGAACTCCTGGGAGGCGGGGCCGGGATCCCCTCCCGCCTAGGGCTCTGGAACGCAGCCCCCACGACCCCCAGGGCAGCGAGGGTGATGCGGGTGGACAGATCCAAGCTAGGGCAGACCTCTTGCCGGACGGCGCGGGGCTGAGTTCAGCAGGGCCGGAGATTTTAGGAAGTTTGTGGAGCTTGGGTCGAGTGACGTAAGCAAGGAGGCGGGTCCCGGGCATATAAATACAGGCTGGCGGCTTTGGGGTTCATTCATAAGACTGAGAGCTACGGCTTCGGCAGGGACAGGCGGAGCTGGGACTTGGGGACTTGATTGTTGTGGTTCTTTTTGGGGGCTGTGAAGTTCAGTTTATTTTTTTTTTTCCGGCGAGAAAGTTTTGGGGAGGATTCTTCTAGATAATTCTACATTTTATTTTGGAGGAGCGACTTACTCTTTTTGTCTTCTTTATTACTCCCCTCCCCCCGTGGGACCCGCTGGACCCGTGGAAGAGACCGCACCCGAAGCCGATTCTGTACAGCAAGACAGCGCTTTCCGCCTCTGGGGGAGCGATCCCCCCCACGCCCCTGGGTCCTACGGAGCCTGGACTTTCAAGAGACACAGCGGCATCTTGTGGGGGCCTGGGCACCGCAGAGGAATTGCACAGAAACTTTGCCATTGTTGGAGCGGGACGCTGCCCCCATCCCGAGTTTCCTCGGACAGCGCGCTTTGGGGACGCGCTCGGCTCACCCCGGACTCGCACCTTTCTTTTCCACCCGGCCAGAGCCTTGGCTTCCCGGCGACCTCAGCGTGGTCACAGGGCCCCCCCTGTGCCCAGGGAAATGTTTCAAGCTTTCCCCGGAGACTACGACTCCGGCTCCCGGTGCAGCTCCTCACCCTCCGCCGAGTCTCAGTATCTGTCTTCGGTGGACTCCTTCGGCAGTCCACCCACCGCCGCCGCCTCCCAGGTAAGTTCTAGAGGGCTGGGGTGCTGCTTTATGTTTTTTGGGTTTTCTTTTTAAATTCCGGGGAGGAGCGAGCAATCCCTCCACCCCCAAATAAAGACGCACCAAAACTCAGAATCGGAGAGGGAATAGGCTCACCGCGCACTTGGCAAACTGCAGAGTCGGGACGTGTTTGCAATTGGTGGTGTGCGTGGATCGCAGGGAGGGAACGTAGAGGGGTAAGCTTTGGGGGGTGGGGAGAATGCTCCGTTCAGTGCAACGTGTATGCGGTAGCAGTGCTGAGAACTTTTAGCTTGCTCCGGGACTGCTCCCGACTCAGGTCCTCAACCTGAAGCTAGCGCAGTTAGGCTGGTGGGGAAAATCCCGGGGAAGCTTCCAGTAGCCTTCTCCCTTTTCCTTCTCCATCGGAGCGCCTACTCCGGCATCGGGTTGCCCTCGATCCGGCGGGCAAGCCGGCCTCGAACCCCAGCTTGGTAGCTCTGCCTCCGCCTCCTGCGCGGAGACGTAACGGGGGACCCGTGCGTAACGGCTGACGCGCTGGAATCCTCCGTCTGACGCGGGGCACGCACGGCGCGCGGCGCCCCCTTCGTCCGCCCCGCCCCTGACGTCCCGGAGCGTTCTATTTTGGAACGCCGGGGCCACGTTGCTAAGGGAGGGGGCAGCCCGGCGTTCCGATTGGCCGCCGCGGCGCGGACTATAGCCAATCAACTTTCCCTTCCTATTTGAAGGGTGCAGTTCCCTTCCCCCCTCTCCGTCCCCGGAACTCGTGGTTCCTTGGCTCTGGGGTCTCTTTTACGGGCCTCTAAAGGCAGAGCGAGGGGATTCCTGTCGTGACAGGAGCAACCCTCTGCGATCCAATGGGTCCGCCAGGACCTTGCGGGGATCAGGACCCTCCGATCTCAGGGGCCGAGGGTGTCTGTGTGCCGGGGTCTCTTTGGGAGACATGGGTGGCCGTCACCCTCTTCTCCGGGCACACACAGACACAGTCCCAGTCCCTCTGTTCCGGACGCCCGAACCCTCCGCTGTGTCGGAAGACAGGGCTAGAACCGCTAACCCAAGGGGAACCAGCCAGGTGGTCTCCAGGAGCCCCGCCCCCTCTGGGTTTTCAGGACTCTGATTGGCCAGCGAGCCAGCCCATCCCTCACCACGCCCCCTGGGAGAGTAGTTAAGCCTTCCGAGCAGTCCTAGGATTCCACTTGGGGGTGGGGGTAGATGAGCGCCGCTTGGGCGCGGGGCCTCGGGACCTACACCGTTCTCCCTCCGTGGCAGTCTGAGGGAGCCCGGATCCTCACTTTTCCCTACCTGTCCGTGCACCGTAACCTGTCTCTTGTCAGTCTCACTCTGTGGAGAGACAATTACTTGAAACGTTGTTCAAAACTCCTAAGGCTGTCCCCCAACACCCTTTTAACTAAGACCCCCGCCCCTGCACGGAGGTCTCATGGACCTTCCAGTCGCTCATCCTCCCGGCTCAGAGGGGTGTGTGCATGTGTGTGAGTGCAGAGGAAGGCTTGGCCTAAGGCCTCTCCCTCTCCCTCCCCTTGCCTCTGGGGTGGGGGTGGGGTGTTGTGGCTGTGTGTGTGGCTGTGACTCCTTCCCGGGGGTTCTGTCACCCGGCTGTGTCCAGCCTCCTCCCCACCCCCCCCACCTAAGAGTCACCAACCCGGGGTGTGATTCACCACCCGCTGGAACCGTGCAACCTTTCCCCGAAGAAGAAGGAGGAGGTAGAAGCCAGTTGAGCAGAAATCCTCTCATTAACCACTGCGTCACGGTGTAGTGGAAGGGTGGGTGTTGTGGCTTTTTGCCTGTGACACACACATCCACACCCGCTCGCCCTGTGCTCACTCACGGGGTCGGTGTGTGTATGTGTGTTGGGTGTGTGTGTGTCGGTGTCTCTGTTTGTGTGTCTACGCCTGTGTGTGTATGTGTCACCCCGTAGGAGTGCGCCGGTCTCGGGGAAATGCCCGGTTCCTTCGTGCCCACGGTCACCGCGATCACAACCAGCCAGGACCTCCAGTGGCTCGTGCAACCCACCCTCATCTCTTCCATGGCCCAGTCCCAGGGGCAACCACTGGCCTCCCAGCCCCCGGCCGTCGACCCCTACGACATGCCAGGAACCAGTTACTCCACGCCGGGCATGAGCGGCTACAGCAGTGGCGGAGCTAGTGGCAGTGGTGGGCCTTCCACCAGTGGAACCACCAGTGGACCTGGGCCTGCCCGCCCGGCCCGAGCCCGGCCTCGGAGACCCCGAGAGGAGACGGTGAGTAACGGGCATCACAACTTGGCCTGGGAGTAGGAAGCAAGAGAGGCAGGAAATTTCTCACCAGTGGGGTGAGGGACCACCGAGGCCTTAGTGCTACAGAAGCCCTAGCGTCCTTGCCACTGTCAGGGAGGATTGGGTTCTGGAAGAAGAGGAGGTTTGGGATGGATGGAGGCGCGGCACCGGGTCCCCAAACCTCATGGCCTCTGTCTCCCCTACTCAGCTGACTCCGGAGGAGGAGGAGAAGAGAAGGGTTCGCCGGGAACGCAACAAATTGGCAGCAGCCAAGTGTAGGAACCGTCGGAGGGAGCTGACTGACCGACTCCAGGCGGTGAGCATGGGCCCCGGGGGGGGGGTGGTGGTGAGGGAACACCGAAGGAGGGCTCTCCCTCCTCCTCCACCCCTCGCCACCTGCGTCCTGGCCCGGGGCTGAGGGCCAGAGGAACTAGGTACAGGTGTGGCCAGACGGGGTAAGCCCAGGCGCACACACAGACCCTCACACCCTCCCGGCCATGCCAGCCCCGGTTTATGACCCTGCACAGAGGTCCTGTCCTTTCTTCTCCCTTTTGGGCTTGGGCAAGCCATAGCCCATTTTTGCCTCGGTGTCTCCATCTCTTCAACCCCTCGTGGAATCTTCCAGACTCCTTCTAGCTTTGACATTCTGGAGAGTCTGGGAAGCAAAATGCTTTGAGCCCACGTCAGTTGTCAGTTGCTTACCGCAGGCACTCAGACCCCTCAGACCGCAGGCAGGCGGCAACTGCCGACGCCCCCTACCCTTTTTTACAACTTACCTTGGTCTGGGAGTGGTGCCTGCAGGGTGACCTGCTGCCCCTAGAGGAAATCGGAGAAATCCTCTCCTTTCCCGCGCCATGGGGTCTCTTCCCTGGGAGACAGAGTGGTAAGGGTAACCGTGGGGAAGAGGTGGCATTAAAAACATAGAATGGTTGTTCATTCATTCAACAAACCTCCGAGTGTCTCTGACAACCAGAGCCCTCCATGGACCCCTGGCCCCTTCTCAGTTCCCACCGAACACGTGGGGCGGGGGGACAGGCTCCCGGAAGGCAAGACCCTGGCCCCAGTCCCATAACACAGCAGGACCCCATATCAGGGGGTCTCGCCGCTCCATCTGGAGCCGCCTTCCAGCCCCGGGGGCCTCATCAGCAAGAGTAAGGGAGAAGGTTTTAGCCCTGACCCACCTTCTCTGGTCGCTCAACGCCTTTTGCTCCTTCTTCCCTCTCCTCCATGACCGGACCTCAGGAGACAGATCAGTTGGAGGAAGAAAAGGCAGAGCTGGAGTCGGAGATCGCCGAGCTCCAAAAGGAGAAGGAGCGTCTGGAGTTTGTGCTGGTCGCCCACAAACCGGGCTGCAAGATCCCCTACGAAGAGGGGCCGGGTCCCGGCCCGCTGGCGGAGGTGAGAGATTTGCCGGGGTCAGCATCCACTAAGGAAGATGGTTTCAGCTGGCTGCTGCCGCCCCCGCCACCACCGCCCCTGCCCTTCCAGACCAGCCAAGACGCACCCCCCAACCTGACGGCTTCTCTCTTTACACACAGTGAAGTTCAAGTCCTCGGCGACCCCTTCCCCGTTGTTAACCCTTCGTACACTTCCTCGTTTGTCCTCACCTGCCCGGAGGTCTCCGCGTTCACCGGCGCCCAACGCCCCAGCGGCAGTGACCAGCCCACCGACCCCCTGAACTCGCCCTCCCTTCTTGCCCTGTGAACTCTTTAGACACAAAACAAACAAACCCACAAGGGAGAGAGATTTGGAAGAGGAGGAGGAAGAGAGAGAGGGGAAGAGACAAAGCGGGTGTGTGGCCTTCCTGCCTCTCCTGTCTGACTCTCTGCGACCACTGTCATCGGACAGGAGGACCTCCTTGTGTTTTGTGCCGCCTCTTGTTTCTGTGGCCCGGCGAGGCCAGAAAGCTGGTGACTTTGGGGGCAGGGGGTGGGGAGGGAATGGACCCCCGCCCCCAGCTGCCTGTTGGTCCTTTCACCTCAACCCAAGCTCTGGGGATGGGGGGGGCGGTGGGGCGCCTCGCTTTGGGCGGAGGGAAAGGGGTGGTGGTGGTGGGCTGCAGGGTGGGCTGGAGTCCGCTTCAGAGAGGCTCGACAAGGAAATGCCATAGACCATGGCCCCACGACCTCGACCACACCCACCCTTCAGGGGGTGACCAGGCCGGTTCTCCCTGCTCCCCCGACCCTAGCTTATTTATCCATTTCCACGTGGTGAGATCCTCCTCGGAATTGAGCCTCCCTTTAAGGGAAGTTGATGCCCTTTATGATAATCTCCTTCCCTCCCCCCCAGACTTAGTCTGAAATGTGAACCTCCCTCCCTGACTCTCCAGCCTCTTCCTCCCAGCAAAGGTGGCTCCGATCTGAATTCCTGGCCTCCTAAGGCTCCCCTCCCCCCCAATTCGGCCCCCACCCCTCCTTTTCTGATTACAGTGTTACCCCAAGCCTCCCAGCCTGGCTCAACCTTCCCTCCCGGCCTTCCTTGCTGGGCCTCTCTGATTCAGGCAGCAGGGGGCGCTGTGATGCCCGTCCTGCGGGAGTGCTTTATACTGTGAACCGAGTTGGCCGGATTGTTGGGGGGGGGAGGGGGGAGCCCGGTGGGACTGAACCCTTGGGGGGGAGCGGATTGTGCCCCCCACGCCTCAAAGCCTTTCCTTGGTCTCCCCCCGCCCCAGCTGCCTCCTTCCTCCCCTCAACAGTGAGTTAGACTCAAGGGGTGACAGGATCGAGAGTGGGGGTGACAGTTACCTATTCGCGTGGCCTCTGTCCTCAGGACCCCCAGCCCCAAGCCCTGGCCTTTTTCTTTAAGGCCTGTCCCCCTACCCCGGCCTAGGACGCCAACTTCTCCCTCCCCATGGCACCCCTACATCCTTTCTAGAAAGGGAGCAATGGGAGGTTGCCGGGGGGCCCCTGCCCCAGTATTTTTTTTTCCGGAGAAGATTTAAAGGCCGAGGCTTTGGCCCCCAACCCCCAATATTTTCAGACTGGCAAACTCGAAGGGGCGGGACTCCCGCGGTCCCAGTTCCCCCTCCGCAGCCCCCCAAGCCCCGATTCTTGGTTGGGGCTCCCCGCCCCCCCTTCCCCTGTGCTTCACCTCACGAGAATTGTATCGTGAGGCGGATTGATATTTTTTAACTTCGGGTGGGCCACGCCGCCTTCTGTGCTGCATGGGAAACATTCCACGTGCCCCATCCCGCGCCTCCCGTCCCCGTGGCTATTTATCCCTTTCCTGGTTTCCGAAAGGCACTTATATCTATTATGTATAAATAACTATATTATATATGGGTGTGTGTGCGTGTGTGCGCGTGAGTGTGTGAGCGCTTCTGCAACGTCGGCCTAGGTCACGTTGGCCCCCAAAGCGGTGCCCGTGGAATCGGAACCACTGCTTCTGGAAACTTCGAGTCAGCCTGTTCCAGGCTTTCTTTCCTCTGGCTGTCTCTCGCTGTCTCTCCTGATCGTCTTGGCCCCTCTGGGGGCTTGGGGCAGTCTCTGGCCGTCTCTTTCTCCAGCGTCTCTCCCACCCCGTCTTTTCTCTGCCTGTTTTTCACCGGGTCGTTTTCGGTCTGTCTCTGTGCTGACCGTCCCCGAGCCTCCAGCTGTCTCCTGACTCTGGGTTTGTTGGGGACCTGAGATTTTATTTCTGTGAGCGAGCCTGAGGGATCATAGACTTTCACAATCTGTATCTTTTAAGGATTCTGGGTGTGCGTGTGAGACTGTGAGCAGGGCCTGTCCCTGCAGGACCACAACTTATTGAATCCCCCAAGCACCCCCCCCCATGCTGTATTTGTGATTCTCTTTTTGTATTTTGCACCTGACCATGGGGGGCTGGGGCTGGCTGGCACTGGGCCACAACCCTCCCGCCATGGTTCTGCACTGTCGCCAATAAAAAGCTCTTAAATATGAGTCTGCCAAGCTGTAGGGTCTGTTTGTTCCCGATGCCCGGCCCCTGCCTGCCTTTGGCAGGAGCGAATCAGGTCAGATCGGCCGAGGGGGCTGTACACACGCACAGTGCCTTCTGGGACTCCCACCTGTGAATCAGTCGACAACAAGACAACAGGACAGAGGTGGCTAGGCAGTCAGAGGACCTCCCACAGGGGCTGCCTCCTCTTTGAGGGGGTGAGGCAGAATAGTGGGCGTGAGCTACTGAAATGCCAAAGGGGGTTTGGGGAGGTTTCTTGACAACAGAGGAACTTATCCAGACCCTGCATGTTCAGGATGACCTGAGTGAAGGTTGAAAAGGTAGAGAAATTTGAACCACGCACGTCCCACAGTACTAAAGATCAGCAAGGATTTGTCAGTCCTCAGGGTCACATGAACCACAAAAACATGGATCACTTTACACTGAAGTTGACTTTCCTTTTGTGTTTTCCCACCACCATATTTTCTGGGTTATGAACCTATAGGAGCCAACCTAAAATGGACGGAACCAAAAATATTGCCTCCCTTAATTTATTAATCAATATGAAACATTTCCTAAGTACCTACTGTGTGCCCAGTCCCGTGCTGGGCAGTGTTGGGGACATGGTGGGGACTGAAACAGCTCCAGGCTCTCCCCTCCGAGGGCTCACAGTCCAGAGAGGGACACAGACCTGTCGAGGATGATCTCAAGTACACAGGGTTGGGGGGATCCATGGATCTGGGAGAGCCCAATGGGCACACATAACCTGGTCGGGGAGTCAGGAAAGACTTCCTTGAGGAGGGATGGCTGAGCTGAGTCCTGGAGGCTAAACAGAGGACATAGAAGGGGATAGAAAATTACACAGTGCAAAGAGCTGTTGGTGGGGAGAGGGCTTGATACATTTAGTGAGCTAGAGGTTCACAGAGCAAAAGGCGTGGAGAAATTGTTTAGCAAGGACCAGATTCTCCAGGCTTAAATTCCAGACTAAGAATTCATATCTTTTCTTGCGGGCACTGGGGAGCCACAGCAGGTTTTGAGAGCAAGAAAGGCAGGGGCGGGCTTGTGCTTTAGGAAGACCTCTTTAACCACCAAGTGGAAGGTAGCTGGCAGAGAAAGGGGCAAGACTGGGGCAGGAGACCAGGGAGGGGTCTAGGGTGGGGACACTGGTATGTGTTGGGGAAGCCTGGGACAGGGGCAGGGCTATGAGATAGAAAGGAGGATTGGAATTGAAAAGACAGTAGGAGGCAGAACAGACAGAACTTGGTGAAATGCTACCGTCAGAAAGACAGCACAGGGCAGGAGTAAATAGCATGGGCCAGTGGTCTGAGCCTACCAAAGCTGTGTGACCTTGGACAAAAGGCTTCATCTCCATGAACCTCAGTTTTCTCAGCTGCAGAATGGGGCTATGAGGAGTCAGGGAACTTATGCGTGCTGCTGCTGAGTGCAGAGCGAAGGTGCGGTTATCACCATCCTCACTGGTGTTTATTGGGGCCACCTTGATCCCTAGCCTGGAATATTTCCCCCTTCTGTTGGCTCATCTGCTCTCATCCTTCAGGTGTCTGCCCACATGTCACCCTGACACCGCATCTGAACTCAGGTCTCCCTATTAGATGGCCTCTAAGATCAGTACTTGCCTTCCCAGTAGTTACCACCTTTGTAGTTGTTCATTAAATGTGTAATTAATGATTGTTTAATGTTTGTCTCCTTCCCTGGACTGGGAGCACCATGAGGCCAGGGCGGGGGCTGCGATCAACACTGTGTTCCCAGCGCCTGGCACGAAACAAATACTTTGTTGAATGATTGAATGACTGAATGAATGAATGACTATTTGACCTATGAATAAGTCCATGCGTAATTAAATACATGAGTGGGCAAGTGACTGAGTGGGAGAATAAGCAAGGGAAGGGGAGAGATCCAGGATGATTTTCATCATCTTTTAGATCATCTTTGATACTCCCAGTGTAAGTGTAACCGTGGGAAAAGAGACCCGCGTGACGGAGATTCAATTGTGAAGCGGAGGATCGCAGCGATGTTATTAGGCGCTGGCCCGAGGGTCGTTCTCACCAACAACCCGCTCTAATGTCCAATCCGATGGAAATATAAAAAAGGAAACTAGTCGCCCGAAAGGTGGAATTGAACCACTCTGTCGCTAGACAGCTACAGGTTTGAAGCCTGCACCCCAGACCACTGAGGATCATTCGGGCGAAATTCATGTCTTCCCACACAGCTATATAAAACCCAAAAACTGCTAACTTCTTACAGTTATGGTCACATAATTTGGGAGGGTGTGAGATTGTTGACTCTGATATCTATAAATTCTCCCCAACCACGACATATATCCGTTAAGAATGTTACCTTTTTCTTGCATGGGCATGAATCATCCTCCCTTTGGAAACCGTCTTCATTTGCATAGCGCCGCGCATTCTGGGAAGCGGCGTTCGAGGACGGGGCCCAATTGCTTCTAGATGTTAAAGGGCCCGAAGCTCCTTTTCCCAAGTGAGAAGTTTGTTTTTTAAGAGAAGATAGTCATAAGTCGGCTTTCAGAAGCCCCTTCCCTGAAAAAATCCGAATTCGAGTGAGCGAGTTCCTTCTAGAGTTTGATTTAGCCCAACTCCGGAGAGTCGGGGTAGGCAGTTATAGGGCTAGTGCGACACCTGCTGTTGATTTGTGGAACTTCAACGACCTACAGAGTCCCACGTTCATTGAACTATTTATCGAGCGCCTACTAAGTCAGTCCCAGGCACTGTCTTAGGCAGCGGGATGACAGAAATCCTGCCCCTACTGAGCTTAAGACACTAGAGGTCATCAATTTCTGACCATATTTTATGGCCAAGGAAACCAAGACTTAGAAACGGGTAGTACTGTACCCCAGTTCTCACAGCCCATCCGCCTGGGGGAATCAAGCCTGCACCATTCTAATTGTTATTACAAAGAAGGTGGACCCTTTTATAATCTAAGTCAGAGATCCTTTGACAACACTATCGTTCTGGACCACATGAAACCTACCCAGGGCTCCCATCTCAGAGCAAAAGTCAAAGTTCCATGGTCCTACAAAATGCCTATGTTTAGGGGTGCCTAGGTGGCTCAGTTGGTTAAGTGTCTGACTTCTTACGATCCCAGTGCCCTGGGATCCCTGGGATCGAACCTGGAGTGGGGCTCCCCGCTGAGCAGGGAGCCTGCTTCTCTCTCTTTCTCCCTCTGCCTGCATCTCCCCCTGCTTGTGCTCTCTTTCTCTGTCAAATAAATAAAAAAAATCATTTTTAAAAATCCCTATATTCTAGTTC
Source organism: Ailuropoda melanoleuca (assembly GCF_002007445.2). Lineage (NCBI taxonomy): Eukaryota > Metazoa > Chordata > Mammalia > Carnivora > Ursidae > Ailuropoda > Ailuropoda melanoleuca. The sequence goes on along the minus strand of NC_048229.1, from coordinate 33,351,908 downwards.
CTTTCACTCCTCTGACTCCATCTCCTATTCTGCTTTTTCTCATTTACTTGGCTTCTGGCATACAGATCTGCTGCACACACCAGGCATCAGACATGCTTCTTTCTCAGAGCCATTGTGTTTGCTGATCCCCCTGCCTGAATTTCCTTTCCTCCATGTGTCCACTGACTCACTGCCTCCCTTCACTCTGGCCTCTGCTCAAATACCACCACTTGGTGAGGTCTTCCTTAACCACTCAGTTTAAAATAGCAAGTCCTGTCACTCCATCCGCTTACACTGATGGACTTTTTCTCCATCCCTCTGAGCACCACCTGCCATATACTATGTCGGTTTGCTTGTTCTCTGTCTGCTCCCACTAGAATACTACTTCCATGAAACTATGGACTTTGTTTTGGTTTCTTTCTGGCCTACTGTCTAAAGAGTGCTTGAGAACTTAGCACGTGCTTGGTAAAGGTTTGTAGGATGACTATAAGATGATTACATTATCCTTCTCTGAGCCTCGGTTTCCCCACCTGGAAAACAAATTTAGTACAACTGATTTCACTGGAGGAATCGCAATGAGCAGATGGATGTAAAAGTCTGGGAGGCACTCAATAAAGGCTGTTTCAAATTCCAGCCTCTTTCCAGCTTCTAGTGAGGGTGGGCTCACTAGAACCCAAGGATGGGCTTGGGGGCTTTAGCCATTCTTGGACCCATAATTTCAACCAGTCCCTCTTCCTCCATCCTTTTTTTTTTTTTCCAATAGTTTTTTTTTGGGCGGGGGGGGGGAATGCCCAGGGACCCAGTTGGTTAAGTGTCTGCCTTGGGCTCAGGTCATGATCCCAGAGTCCTGGGATCAAGTCTGGAGTTGGGCTCCTTGCTCAGCAGGGAGCCTGCTTCTCCCTCTGCCTGCCACTCCTCCTGCTTGTGCCCGCTCTCTCTAGCAAATAAATAAATAAAATCTTTTAAAAAATAGTTTGTTTTCTTTTTTTAATTTTACTTTGAAGATTTTATTTATTTATTTGACAGAGATAGAGACAGCCAGCGAGAGAGGGAACACAAGCAGAGGGAGTGGGAGAGGAAGAAGCAGGCTCATAGCAGAAGAGCCTGATGTGGGGCTCGATCCCGCAACGCCGGGATCACGCCCTGAGCCGAAGGCAGACGCTTAACCGCTGTGCCACCCAGGCGCCCCTAATTTTACTTTGAAATAACTCTGCTCCCAATGCCGGGCTCGAACTCACAACCCTAAGATCAAGAGTGGAACACTCCAATGAGCAGGCCAGGCACCCCCTCCCCCCTTCTTCATTACAAAACGACACTATCTTATGGAAAGTGCAAATAAAAGCATCTTTTGGAAATTTGGCAATTTTTTAATTTGGAAATTGAAAACATAGTCCGTGCTTGGCAGATCTGGATACAAGAGAAGCCCCCTTAAGCCCTCTTTTCTTTTTCTTTTTTATTACATAGCTGCTGCTAGGCAACCCCTGCACACACAAAGACGGGCTGTAAATACTTGTCCTGCAACATCATTATCTATCTCCTAAAATGTGACATGCGTCGCTAGAGGCAAGTGAGATGATTTTAGGTGCTGCACGAACAAACAGTTTAAATGTTAGTAGTTTTGTGTTTATTTTTACTGTTACCTTCTATTCCTGGCAAGTGATACTGACTTCCTTGGTGGCGAAGTAACATTTCTTTTTAAAAGACATTTGTTTTATTTTTAATGAACCAATTTAAAGAAAAATATTAGATGAAAAGCAGAATGGGTGCTAGAAAGATCGTGAAGGTCACGAGGGGATGACTGAGATTCGGGAAACGATGTCATAGCCCACAAGCAGCTTCCGTTTACTGAGCATTTAGCATATGCCAAGGGCTTTACAGGTCGGCACAGTTATGGTGAGTTTTCCATTTGAGGAAATTGAGGCTTCGAGAGGTGAAGTCACTTGCTCAAGGTCACACAGCCAAGAGGTAGTGAAGCCGGGATTCAAATCCAGGTCTGTGGGTCGTTAGAACCCAGTCCCCTGCCTCCTTCTCCCTAGGTTTTGGAACCTGAGGCCCAGAAAGGCTATGAGGCCCTTGACTTGGTCCCAAGGCAAGTGGATAGAGAGAGGTGGTTGGGTGAGAGACATTTGAGAGAGGATAGACATGGCTTCCTGACTTACTAGATGTTGGGGCTGAGGAAGTAGGAATCCAGGGCCATACCGAGGTCTCTAGCCTGATGACAAAGTGGAAGAGCGGACATCCCTGAGCTGGAAATCAGACAGGACAATAAAAGGTTTGGAAATGTTTGTGGAGGGAGCTGTCCAAAGGCACTTGGGCACAGATCTGGGGCTCAGATGAGAGGGCTGCCTGGCAGACACAGTGTGGGGCTCGACTAGTGATGTCTGCCTTGGGCACAGGCATGGAAAGCGGTTGTCAAAGGCCTGGCTAGCCCTGGGACAGAGGGTCTCTCATCTTCCTCTCAATCATTTCATAATATAAACAGATTATTGAGGGAGCTTCTTCTGGATAGATGGGGAAGGTTCCTCCTTGAATACCACTTAGGTGCTTTTCGGTGTAGGAAGGTGAAAGCTGGAGGAGGCTGGAAGCACAGGAGGCCTTGGGTTTTCCACAGGAGTCTTTATTACAGTGTAAATCCAAGCTCAGGCCTCCCCTGGGCCCCATGCAAAGCCCTGGCTTTGGGGCTAGTGGCGTCCAGGAGACACCAATCTCTCACGGCGCCTCCAGCGGCGGGGTCACGGAAGTGCAGGGCGGGTGCCCTCTCTAGGCAACTACAAATCCCAGCAGGCGCCGCGGCCAAGGTCCCTCGCCTTTCCGGGACTCCTAGAGCAGAGCCTCTTGGGAGATGTAGTCCTGGCCGCTCAGGCAATTTGCACAAACTCCCTGGTGCGAGCGATCCAGACACCCGCTGGGAAATGGCTCGGGCGGAGGCGGAAGCGGAGGGAGGGTGGGGATGGAAGGGAGATGGAGCTGGGCAGAGGGCTGCGGGGGGATGGGGGCAGGCGTCCCGAGGGCAGAGACACCCCTTTCATTCGGCTTTGGCTTTGGATCCAGAGACTGCGGCTGCTGCCGAGGCGAGGGCTCCGGACCCTGGGATCTTAGCTCGGATCCTGAGGGAGAAACAAGTGGAGTCACGAGTTGGGGCAAGCGACCCATAGAAATCTGAGAATTAAGGGGAAATCTGGAACGGGGCCGGGGGGCAGGACACACACTAGCTGAGTGCCCAAAGCCAGCCCCTGCCCTCCACCTAATGGCCTGGTTGGAACTGTCTTTGAGGAGGGGGCATTAACCCCACAGAGATTTAGGGACAGGTACTATCTGGGAAAAAGTTCCTCAGCTTCCCCCCTCCCCATCCCCTCCATCTCCATCCCACTCCCTTACTTAGCTTTGATGTGGCTCAACTGATTGGTCACCAATCCCACATACTGGTCCATCTGGGCCTGGGGAGACCGAAGAGGAGAGATGGGAGGGGTCCTTCCCCACGATTCATTCAGGAGGCTGCTTCCTCCCCCACCCCCGAAGGAGAAATTGGGGGGAGCGGTGCACTACTCCACCTTCAACTCTAAGCCTAATAAAATAGCCTTGGAAGTCAGAGGTTCAAGCTAAAGTGCCGGTGGATTGGGCCAAGTTCTGCGTGGGGAATGATGTCAGGTAGACACACAGGAATTTGCCCGGCAGTCTGTTTCCTGGGCATGACTATTAATCTTCGAGTGAGTTGTACGTGCGTGTGTCTGTGTGTGAGTCAGGTGAGCGTGTGGGGCATTGGTGTTGGTTGTCAAGTCCCTGCGTGGATTGACTTCAGTACTGGTTTAATTCACAGCGTGACCACCTTTGAGCGTCTTGGGGATTCCAGCATGTGAGGGAGTTTGTACTCTCCCTGGCAGGCGTGCGTATCATCTGGCTTTCAGCTGTGCCAGAGAAGGGACTGTCAGCCCATCTGCCCGTCTCTGGATAGGATATATGTCAGTTGGCCTCGGGCCTCTCAGTGTTCTGGGCAACAGCCGTCCCACCCCATGTTGACTGTCCTTGGCAGTTTCGGGGTGAAAGCCATCGGTTAGTCTACCTGCCTTGGGTTGGGGCATGTCAGTTGGATCCTGGCTCTGCAAAGGGGACACCAGTCAAAATGCTTATCTGTGGCCATTGAGACATATTCGTTAGACTCTAGCTGCTTTGAGGAGGGGCTGCAAGCAGACCACCTGTACCCCGCTGGGACATCTGTCAGTCAGACCCTGACTCTTCCAGGGGCGGAAACACAAGTTGATCCTCCTGTCTCTGGCAGGGACATCTGTCAGTAGGACGCTGCTTGTGGTGGGGGGTGGGAGTCAGACCACTCATGTTTGGCTGGGACACTGCCAACTGAGAGCCTGTCACACCCACCTGGTGTTGCCGGTACAGCAAGGGGACAGTGAATAAAATGATCACTCCTGTAGGCACAGAAATGGGGATCAGGGTTCTCCCAAGAGATGAGCAGTTCTGTCTAGAACCCTGTCACCCACTAAACCCCGATGACCCACCTCCCCACCCCGCCCCCCATGGCCTTCCCAGCTCACCCAGAATGAGAAGAGTCAAACCATTGAAGACGGCACCCACGAAGGTCAAGATGTAGAAGAGAAGGGCCAGCTAGGGGTGAGGGTCAGGGTCAGGGTCAGCCGAGCCTACAGGGCACTCCCCAGGCTGTGAACTTCCCCAGCAATGGCCCTCCTACCCCTCAGGGGCAGCAAGGCGAATTCCGGGAACCCAGGAAGGAGTGGGGGTTTCGGGCACCTTGAGAGAGTCCACGAGGTCTTCTACCAGGAAGAAATGCCGCAGCTGGATGGCCACAGACACCACTCGGGAGGCAATCTGCTGGGACAAACGTTCCATCTGCTCCTGAGTCAGGGTCAGGTCCACATCCAGATAGGCCCTGGGAGGACAGAGGGGTGTCAGACACCTCAATGTGTGGACCAGCCCAGGCTGAGGGGTGTGGCTGGGACGAAGGCAAGAAATAGGGGTTTGAGGAGATGGCCAGATGTAATGGACTAGGGTCAAGGTCAGGGGCAAGAGATGGGATCAAGGATTAAGGGTAAGGGGTTAGGGTCAGAGGTTAGAGCTGGAAGTCAGAGTCAGACTCAGAGTCAGGGTGGAGTCAGAAACAAGAACAGGATGGGTCAGGGTCAGCATGAGGAGTGCCTGACTGGAGGTCAACGGTCAGACCACCCCTTCGGTCAACACTGGGGTCTAGACAGAGGTCAAGGCTAGGGGCCAGGGTTCTCACTGGAAGGGGTTGGCACCGTCCCCCCGGTGCACGGCCTGCAGCACTTTTCGGTAAACCCTGAGAGAGATGGTGCCACAGAGCAGCAAGACGGCCACATGGGCGGTCACGGACACGATGCTAAAGTGCAGGAGGCAGAGCAGGGAGGCCATGAGGCCCGTGAAGACCACTCCTGACGTCCTCGTGTCCTTCCAATACAGCAGGTCCGCCACTGTGGAGGGAGAGGGGGACCAGCGGTCAGGCTGGGCTTTGCACCTGGCCTGGCTGAGCTCTTGACCTCCCACTTCCCGTCTAGGGCTGAACCTTGACCTCTTGACATACCTGGCCTGCACCTGAATTCAATTTCCCAATTTCTACTTATCTTCTTTGATTCCCAGCTGCTTCCCCTCTTCTCCTGGAAAACCCAAGTTAACCGTCTAGCAAGTGCCCTTAATCTCAGTCCTGCCGTAGATTATGTGTGGATACAATTTTTGGTCATTATTTATGAGAAATGGAATCATCTATACATTTTTCTGCCTCACACACATCCCACTCTTTTCCCTCCTAGAATTCCCTCCTTGTCAGTTGGAAGAGCTCTTGATTCATCCTTCATAAGAGCGCCACAAGATTCTGTCGTGTGGCTGTCGCATCGTTCATTTCATTCAATATTGACCTATTGCTGGATCATTCACTTGCTTTCTTAACCTCCATTCCTCAACAGTGCTGCAAGGACCAGCCTTCTACAGACATTCTTACCTCCCTGCAGGGAGGTTCTATTTCTGAGATAGAATCCCAGACGTGAAACAGCTGGGTGGACGAGCTCTGTGTTTCTGAATGTCATAAACGTTAGCAGATTGCTTACTAGCAAGACTGTTAACAATTCTCATTTCCGTGAGCAACTTGGGCATGATCTTTTTCCAGCATCCTGCCCAACAATGGGTGTTATTGTTCTTTTTCTTTTTTGCCAACCTGACAAGTGTAAGTGGTATTTTCTTGATACTCCCACCCGCATGCACTTTCCTAAGTCTTAAATGTATTAATAACACCACCCACCTTTCTATGCCCTGATTCAAATTTCTGACCCCTTTCTGAGATGCTACATTCACCTCACTAGCCCTTCCTGAGCCCTGACCTCCAGACCCCAAAGTTTCTTTTTTTTTTTTTCCCAATGGGCTCTGTGCCCAACGTGGAGCTTGAAGACACGACCCAGTATCAAGAATAGAGAGCAAGAGTCACATGCTCTACCCGCTGAGCCAGCCAGGTGCCCCTCCAATATTTCATTTTGCCCATCTAAATGTTAACAGCTTTTCCAAAAAGGTGATCCCATCTCAGCCCTGAACCGGTAGGCCAATACCCCTCCAGACCCTCCACCCTCCCACCGTCACTCTGATCAAATTCTGACCTGACCGGTCCCCCTCAGAGTCCCCCCCCCACTTCTATATTGTCCTTACACACACCCTCCCATCTACCTCTAACTAGGGCAGGCCTCCCCCTACCCGCAACGCAGGGCCTTCCCTTGCAGCCTCCCCAAGGCCAGTGCCAGTGGGTGGGGGAGGCGCCGGGTCGCCTGAGGCGGGGTCTAAGTTTAGGCACGCTGGGGGGAGGGGGGGGCCTGGCCCACAGCTGTGCTGGCCTGTCCAGGTCCTGAGTGACAGCGCCGCCTGGGCCTGAGACTGGGGGAGGGGGCCTCCCTGCTCTCGGGCCCCAAAGCCTCGGCTCGGGGGAGAGGGGACCCCACGCTCCCTCCACTCTCTCTCTAGACACCCCCGCAACCCCCCCAGCTTCAGCCTGCAGCTCTGGGGAATCTGGGACCAGTAGGAAACATACCCGCAGCTTTGAGGGAGATAAGAGAGAATCTGGACCCATTTACGCCATCCCCCAATCCCGGTCCCACCAGCCCGCTCCGCAAGCCCACCTTTACTCCCCATCTCCGCTCCGAGTGAGAGGCTGCGGACACCGCTACTTCTGAGGGGCTTTGCCCACTTCAGTGGAACCCGGAGGGAGGGAGTAGGGGGCGGGGCCCCTTTGTACCCAGCCAATGGCTCTCCATAGAGGAGGGGACAGTTCCAAAAAGGGGTGGCTCTCTTTGTAAACACCCAAAAGCAGTGATGTCTATAATCACCGTGGCCGTTCGTGGAGGCTAAGCGTATTTTAGAGGAAGGCGGGCTCTATTTGCAACTGGCCAGTGGATGCGGTCAGGGAAGAGGAGCGTTTTGAAGAGGCGTGGAGTTTACTTTTAAGTGTCCCATGACCACAACCAGAAGACGGCCTTATTTTTTCAGGGATTTGTCCTGTCCAAAATCAGCCTCTAGGAGGCGCACACCAAAAGAGGGATTATTTTTTTAGCCATCAGCCAATCCTAATGCTCAAAGGAAGGCTCATGCCTCAAGTGGGAGGGAGAACTACAGAAAGAGCCATTGGTAATCTAGATAACGGGGGGGGGGGGTTTAAGGGCGGAGTTTATATCTAGCCAATAGCAATACCTCCTCTTCTCCACTCTCCTCACTTCCTTCGCGAGGCTGGTCCCCTTAAATTCCAACCCTCCTGTAACTATAGCTCAAAGGAGCACCTTCACTCACAAGCTTTACTTAGAAGGAGTGGTTCCAATGTGAATTCTGATTGATCCGTGCTATCGAGGCACTGCCCCGTGATTGGCTCCCGCTCCAGGTGCCCTCGCGGCTCTTCCTCCTTCTGGTCCAGCGAGGGCTCATCAGGCCAAGAGTTCGAATCCCGGGATCGGGGTGGGGATGGGGTCCCGGCCTGGGGGGTTCCAGAGCCAGGGCTGGGCTGCGGAGACAAAACTTCGGGCGGCGGTGCGGACTGAGGGAGCCCGAGTTGTAGGTCCAGTTCTGGCGCGTTAGAAAGAGAAGGCCGTGAGCTTTCACCTTGGAGGTGCCCTGAGGAGAGACCACCCACCCCTTGTGGCTTCGGTCCCAGCACTTCTGACATCTCACCTTTCCCAGCCTCTCCAACCTCCGACCCGTCGGGCTCCTCGTCCTCCAGCGGGGTGGAGCTACTGGTGGCAGAGTCTTCTCCGGACCCCGCTCCCCGGGCTGCCCAGCCCAGCTGGTCCAGCTGGAGCCCTAGGTCCTCCAGGGGGCGTACGGCCGGAGGGGCAGTGTCGGGTTCACCGCGGCGCCCAGGTTCTGGGGATTGGCTCAGGCTGGGGATGCTCTCCAAACTGTCGCCCAGGCCGGGCTGAGGGGGTGGGTCTCGCGGTTCTGAGACTGAGCGGCCCTGGGGACGGGGACGGCGGGCAGCTGAATCCCGGCGCGCTCCAGAGCCCACCACACCGTCGAAGGCGATGTAGGAGAAGGTCAGCTCCCGGGGGGTGCCCCAGTCCTGCGACGTGGTCTCTTCCTCGTCGTCCTCCGAGAATTCTCGGGCTGTGTGAAGCTCCCGAAAATCTGAGTCGTCATTCCCTCCTACAGTAAGCAAAGGAGGGTAAGAGCTACTCTAAGCGGGACCCTGACCCACTCTTCAACCCCCCTACCCAGCAGTAAGCCCTTTCAAGTTCTGCTCTCACATCCTCCCCCTCTACTTACCTTCTGTGGAGTCAGGGGTAGAGGACGCTGTAGATGGAGCTTCTTCTGCGAGAGGGAAAGAATCGAAGATTCTTAGAAGCTTAGACTGTTGGAATCACAGAAGTGTGCCAGTCCCGGAAACTTGGACGGTCCGAATTAAGGAATCAGAATATTTGAATCACAGGACCTTTAGAACATTGTATATACAGACTGTAAAACCTTACTATAGTGCTATGAGAAGCTCAGCCTTATAAGATCAAATCGAGGAATCTTAATCTTAAGAGTCTTCAAATTAGGAATTTTAGGAGGTTTCAATTAGTTCATTCTTTCAAAAACCATGTACTGGACACCTACTACGTACCAGGCACCGTTTCAAATGTGAACAAAACAGACAAAATCCCTGCCCTTGTAGGGCTTACACCCTACAGGCAAGAAAGACAACACACAAATATATGATGTTGGGTGTTAAGTGTGCAGAAAAAAATAAAGCAGGGTAAGGGAAGAGAAAGTGAGAGGGTGCTATTTCAGACAGGGTGGTCAGGAAGGCTTCTTTGATAAGATTACACTTGAGCACAGCCTTGAATGAAGTGAGGAAGCCATGCAGATGTCTAGGGAAGAGTCTTTCAGGCAGAGAAAAAAGCCCAGTGCAAAGTCCCTGAGGCAGGCACTATGCTTGGCAAATTTGGGGAACATGAAGGCATGACTAGAACAGAGTGACTAGGAGGGAGAGGGGTGGGAGATGAGGGCAGGGGGTGGTGGCGGTAGGGATCATGTAGGGCTTTCCTTTGTAAGCGGAGGTAAGCACAAGATCTTAGAATGCTGGGATGATACTCTTCAGTGTTGAAATAACAAATGCTTAGAAATTTTGGCATCTGGACTCCTAGGACATGCAAGTGGCCAGATCTGAGAGTGTTGAAATTCTCAGTTGCGGGAACTACGGGGGTGTGAGACAGAAAATGTTAGACGAGGACTGTTCAAGCCCTGGTCTCAGAGATCGCAAGGATCAGATAAGGTATTTTGAATTGTGGAACCTAGCTTCTCAGAGGTAGCTTGGGGCTTTGCCTACAATAGATGCTCAATACCATTTGGAAACTGAAATCAGATGCCCCCCTCCCCGCCCCCACCTCGTTTTGACAACTGGGGGATCGGAGGCCTGGAATCAGAGGCCCGGAGTAGGATGGGCGTCTTTCAGGGTTACTACTAATCAGTGGTAGAGCTCAGTAAGGACCCAGGAGTCCTGGCCCTGGGGGGGGGTGGCTGTTTCCGAGAGACAGGGTGTTGGACAGTTTGGGCGAGGTCGGGGCAGCCTCTGAGTCTGGGTAGAAAACGGAGGTGGGATGCGAAGACGGATGATAGGGGGTGGTGGTTAGATCCCTCTTCTCTACCCTGGCTCTACCCCTCCATTCAACTCCCCTCCCCGCCGGCTGCAGCCAGCACCAGAGCGAAGGGACAGCTTCCGGAGAGCTTCTTCATCCCTGGGTGGGGTCCGGCGCCATATCCCAGAGTCCGGCGCGACCCCCGCCGGCTATCTCAGTGCTCCCCACCTCCGCCTTGACTCACTCAGGTCCTCCGGGTCAGGTCGCCCCCATCGCCGCTGGAATGCGGGGGGAGGGGAGAGCTTCCTTTGTCTCCTTCGCCTCCTCCCCCAACCCAATCCTCCCGCGACCTGGTACGGAGGGCTTACTGGGGGGCCCACCTGGGCGTCTGGGCCCCACACCAAGCCTGAGTCTCCCCCTACTCACTGCAGTGGGCGAAGACCGGCAGGACCTGCCCCATGGCCCTCCTCGGGCCTGCATCGGGACCCCCGCCCACTCCGGCCACGCCGCCCTGGGCCTGGGGCCGCCGGCGCTCATCTCCGCCGCGCCCACGACGCCGCCGCCATCCTCGCCGCCTCCACCTCCCGGGCCGCTCCAGCAGCAGCAGCAGCAGCCGCCGCCGCCGCCCTCCTCTCCGCACGGCGGGGGCGGGCGGGGCCGCGATGTGGAAGGCACTGCAGCGCCGGGCCGGGGGCGGGGCCAGTGGACCAGAGGGGCGGAACCTAAGGAAGGGAGGTGGGGGCAAGGGAGGGGCGTGGCTTTTTCACGAAAGGGGCGGGGCTAGGTTATGCTACTGGGCGGAAACGGCGCGGAAGGCGGTCCGAAGGGCGGGGCCTGATGGAAGAAGGCGCGGTCTCTAGCGGAAGAGAGGAGGGGCCTAGGGTAGGGCTGGGGGAGGGGCTGCCGGAGAGAATGGTGAAGACGCCTAGGATGAGGGCGCGGATCTCAGAATGGGTTGGGGCGGAGCTGGGGGAGGCATTCAGGAGAGGGTATAAAGACTCTTACCGCTCCGAGGCTAGGGTCCGAGTTGAGAACCTCAGAGGGAGTGGGATAGGGGGCAGAAAAACTACTCAGAAAGTTTGAGACAAGGGGAGGGGCTCAGATATGGGTGAGGTTTAAATTGGGCGGCAGTTGGGCGGAGTCAAAGACCAAGGAAGTAGAGGTGTGGCCTAGAAAAAATAGGAAGCACTGGCAGGGGAGGGGGCGCGGCCCAGAAAGTAGACTTAACCTACGGAGAGAAAGCCCGGCTCGCCAGAATGTGGGGACTGGGACCGTAGTTAAGAGGCGGAGCTAAAACTCCGAAAATTAGGAGCGTCTGAGGCTGTGTGTTTGAATGGATGGGTAAGACCTGGAAAAGAAGCGACTGAAACCCCAGGGCAAGACCCAGAAGTGGAGAGGTCGAACTGAAAGCATAAAGGATTTAAAGATTTTGAAACTGGGGGCGGGACCACTGAGGTGGGCGGATCTTAGAGGGAGTAAAGCTGGGCACCCGAAGCTGAGAGTGTAGAGAGCATGAATTCTAGAGTTCATTTCCCTGCAAAACTTCTTTTATGACTCAGTTTACTTTTCGGTAAATCGGAGATGATGTAAAATAGTGGTAGCACATGGTGAGTGCTGTTTACTATTATTTTTCCGTAACCTAGGCCCCAAACATCACTTTGAAGGTGCAAGAGAGAGGACACCCAGGAGTCCAATCTCTTCTGGTAGCTCGACTTGAGTGCAGGTCAAGGGCACAGGAAGGAGATTTAGGTGGTTTAAAATCTCACAGTGGAAGGGATTAATGAAGTTGGGGCCGGGCAGGTGCAGAGGGTGGAGGCTTCCTGATCCCAGGGCTGAAGGATGGCTGCCTTTGCCCGCCTGCTGGAGCGTCTCCTCTGGCCAGCTCGCAAAAAACAGGAGTCAGAAGAGGAAGAGGAGGAGGGGCGCAGGACTCACCACGGGCTTCAGTCGCTCCTGGACGCGCCGCGATGCGTCCAGCGGCCGCACGGGGGTGCGGCCGCATCTTGGGGACTGCGCTTCGGGGCGAGCGCTGTGCAAGGCTGGCGCGCGCACATGGAGGACGCTCATTGCGCTTGGCTCGAGCTGCCGGGGCTGCCACCAGGCTGGGCATTCTTCGCGGTCCTCGACGGCCACGGCGGGGCGCGAGCTGCCCTCTTCGGCGCGCGCCACCTGCCGGGCCACGTGCTCGAGGCTCTGGGCCCCGCGCCTGGCGAACCTGAGGGAGTGCGCGAGGCGCTACGCCGAGCCTTCCTGAGCGCAGACGCAAGGCTGCGCGCGCTCTGGCCTCCGGGCGAGCCGGGGGGCTCCACCGCCGTGGCGTTGCTCATCTCCCAGCGTTTTCTGTACCTGGCGCACTGCGGTGACTCCCGAGCGATGTTGAGTCGCGCTGGCGCGGTGGCCTTCAGCACTGAGGACCATCGGCCCCTCCGGCCCCGGGAACGCGAGCGCATCCACAACGCGGGAGGGACCATTCGCCGCCGGCGCCTCGAAGGCTCTCTGGCAGTATCCCGAGCCCTGGGCGACTTTGCTTACAAAGAGGCTCCGGGAAGGCCCCCTGAGCTGCAGCTCATTTCCGCGGAGCCTGAGGTGACCGCCCTGGCTCGCCAGGCTGAGGACGAGTTCATGTTATTGGCCTCTGACGGTGTGTGGGACGCGATGTCCGGCGCTGCCCTGGCGGGACTGGTGGCATCGCGCCTCTGCTTGGGCCTGGCCCCGGAGCTTCTCTGCGCGCAGCTATTGGATACGTGTCTGTGCAAGGTCCTGGGGGCGGGGCTTGGAGTCACTGAGGGGAAGAATTAAAGGATCTAGGGAAGATGGATTTTGAGGGGGAGGCTCCCTCAAACTAGAGAAGGGGGTAAGACTCCACTAAAGGGAGTGGCCTGCTAGAGTAGGCAGGCCAAAAAATGGAGAGGGCGGAGACGGAGGGCTGTCTTGAAGCAAGATGGGAGAGCCACGTAGTGCCGGGTAGGTGAGTGGGAGGGACTTAAGAGAAAGGGCGTGGTCTTTTGGAAGAGGACTGCCCTGGGTTTTCGGAGTGGGTCCTGAGGCATGATTAGTGCCATAAGAAAGAGCAACGGGGCAGCAGAGTGGGAGGAGCTTCGGCGAAGGGGCAGTTTCTCTGTTAGAGTGAGGCGAGGACGTGAAAGGGCGTGGTCTGGTGACTGGTCCTGCTGGGAGCACTTAGTTTAGATTGGCAGATGGGCAAGACTAGAGAGAAATGGGCCTAACCAGATTGGGGAGGAGGGCACTAGAACGCTGAGATTGTTGGGAAGCTCCGCTTCCAAGGGCATGGAGCCCCGTGCTGAGGCATTCAGCCGTGTTCCACCAGGCTCCCTTTTCTCCACTTTCTCCAGGACAGCCTGGACAACATGACCTGCATCCTGGTCTGCTTCCCCGGGGCCCCCAGGCCTTGTGAGGAGGCGATCAGGAAGGAGCTAGCGCTGGACGCAGCCCTGGGCCACAGGGTCGCCGGTGAGCAGGCTCCAGGAGCGTAGCGGGAGGGGTGGTCAGCGGGCAAGGGCTCTGCCATAATCCTTGCCTCCTTCTCAGAGCTGTGTTCCTCTGCTCAGGAGCCCCCCAGCCTGAACACGGTTTTCTGGACTCTGGCCTCAGAGGACATCCCAGATTTACCTCCTGGGGGAGGGCTGTACTGCAAGTGAGTGGGGTGGGGAGCGGTGAGGTGGGATGGGGGGAAGGGGTGGTGGAAGGAGGGTCCCCTCTCGAGGGCCTCTCTCTGCTCTCCAGGGCCGCTATCATTGCTGAAGCTTATTCTAAGCTCTGCCAGGCCTCAAGACGCCGCTGGCAGGTAAGGACCCTATGTTCTTGAATGTTTCTCTTGGAAGCCTGTAACCCAGCCCTCCTACCTTCTTTAGTGTTGGATAACTTGAGGCCAGAGGAGACAAGGGATTTGCCTGATATATTAATATATTCTCACTCCTGGCCCTGAAGCATTGTGCTGGACATGACGGGGGCAGGTGAGGGGGAAGCAGAAGCAGAGAAGAGACGGATCCTCTTGAGAAATGTGTCCTCTGCATTACTGCATTACTCTGTTAAGCCCCGTCAACCCAAGCACCACCCCCTCCATCCGTAAACAAGGCAGAAAAATTCCAGGAATGTTTATGACCAATCCCAAGACCTGAATGCACATTCACACATGACCACTGGGACATCTCTGAGAATGGTCTGGGTCTTGGATGAGAGAAGTGGTGAATTGGGCCCAGACAGAATCTGGAGCTGCCCAAAGAGGTGGTGGGTGGACCCACATAAACTAAGGCAGGGGATGGGAGTCAGGGAGGAAATGGGAGGGAGGGAGCTGGGACTCAAGCCCCCCTCCAAGGGAGTTGGGTTATTATCACCGAAGGGATATCACCGAAGGGAGGGGGGATTGCTGACAGTTCCTCAGCAGCGGTAGGAGGGATTTGTCAAGATGGTTTGATTGGCAATTGACAGACACTCAATTCCACCTGGGAAAGCAAAACAGGGAACTTACTGGGTCACGTAATTGAAGAGTTCAAGGACGGAAGGCATGACCACTGCAGTTGTCAGATGATGTCATCAGCAACTGTCTCTTAGTTTTACTTTCTCATCACTGACTTCATTTGCAGGCAGGATCTCTGCATGAGCTAGCAGAGTTGCTGCTCTAGCCTCCAGTCCCAGGAGCCCAACATCCCCAGGGGAGAGAGTTCACCAGGTTCCTAGTAGTGGAAGCCCTGGTCCCACAGCTGGTTCTCATTGGCCACACTGGATCACATGTCTGACCAGTCACCTTGTCTCTGACTGGCCAGGCTGTAGTCACATGCCCACCCCTCAGGCTTGGGGCTGAGGTCCACTCCACCCAAACCTGATGGACTGGGAGATGGAGAATGGCGGCCCCTCAAAGGAAAACAAGAGTGGTGCTTCCAGAATGTAGGGGAGCCGATACTGAGAACCAAGAAGAAGTTCTTATTAGCCATTTCCCACCTTCTTGTTACAGAAGGGCCCGAATGGGGCCGGAAAGCCCACTGGCACCCACTGACACCCACTGAGACTCTTCCTTGGACTTGGAGGCCTGACAGCTGTTGCCCTTTGGGGACCCTCTGCCCAGCCGGGGCCTCAAGGGAACTAAGGAAGAAAACTGCCCTTCCCCAGCTATACAGACCAGCGGAAGGAAGACAAACGGATGGAGGAACCCCAGAATGCTTACTTCCCTCTCACAGAAAGTCTTGTGAGAGGGGAAATTCCACCCACCCTCTGAACAACAACAACAAAAAAACCAACAAAAACCCCAAAACCAAAAAACCACCCCAAACCAAATCAAGTGTTTTTGAAATATTTTGAGCTGAATGGACCCCTTCTGTGATCACCCAGTTCAATAACCTTCTCTTCCCTTCCCATTTTTCATCTGTTTTGGGGGGAGTTAGGGGAGAGTATTTATTATTAAATTTTAATGATATATAACTCAAAATAAATTTCTCTTGTAGAAAAAAAAAAAAAGCCACCCAGACGTTATTTGCCTTGTCATTTGACAGATATGTACTGGGAATCTGCTGTGTGCCAGACCCAGCTTACAGCCATCAACCAGGCAGAAACACTGAGATCCTGCCCCTCCCCCCCAGGGGGGGTGCATCTCCCAGTGTGTGGGGAGACCACGAACAAGGGAACTGATAATATCATCTCAGATACTAAATGTCTCAAGGAAAATAGAACAGGGTGGGGGCGCCTGGGTGGCACAGCAGTTAAGCGTCTGCCTTCGGCTCAGGGCGTGATCCCGGCGTTATGGGATGGAGCCCCACATCAGGCTCCTCTGCTGGGAGCCTGCTTCTTCCTCTCCCACTCCCCCTGCTTGTGTTCCCTCTCTCGCTGGCTATCTCTATCTCTGTCGAATAAAAAAAAAAAAAAGAACAGGGTGATAAGATGTCTAGGGGGGCTACTTTTTAAAAAAATTGTATTTTTTTTCTGCAATGGGGAGAAAGTTCACTTGGTTCAAAATTCAGAGGGTACAAAATGGTGTACAGAAATGAAAAGTCTTGGGGAGCCTGGGTGGCTCAGTCGGTTAAGCATCTGCCTTCGGCTCAAGTCATGATCCCAGGATCCTGGGATCTTGCTCAGTGGGGAATCCTCTCCCTCTGCATCTCCCCCTACTTGTGTGTGTGTACGCATGCACTCTCTGTCAAATAAATACATAAAATCTTTTTTTTTAAAAGATTTTATTTGTTTATTTGACAGAGATAGAGACAGCCAGCGAGAGAAGGAGCACAAGCAGGGGGAGTGGGAGAGGAAGAAGCAGGCTCATAGCAGAGGAGCCTGATGGGGCTCGAGCCCAGAACGCCGGGATCACGCCCTGAGCCGAAGGCAGACGCTTAACCGCTGTGCCACCCAGGCGCCCCTAAATACATAAAATCTTAAAAAAAAAAAATCTTTCCCCCCCTACCCCTTAGCCACTCAGCTTTCCATCTGGGGTTTTAAACAGGGGGATCAGGGAAATCTCTGAGAAGGGGCCAGCCATGCAAATATCCCAGGGAAGAGTGTCCCAAGGCGCAAGGAATAGCCTGTACAAAGCCTAGAGGCTGGATGGTACGTGGCATTTTCAAGGTGAGGCTTGGGATGTCTTGAGATGTCTATGACCATCAAATGCCCATTCTCTATCCTATCAGTAACCACTGTAATAGGTTTGGAGTGGATCTTTCCAGACCTTTTACTCTGCGTGTACACAGATGTATGTGGTACCTTTGGTGTTTCCTTGATTTTTTTTTCATACTGTGTATCACTTGGCAATTATGTTTTCCCCTCAGTGATACCTTGGAGACTACTTTCATGCCATTTACGTGCCTCATTTTTTCCGTTGCTGCTCAGCACTGCAGACAAGGGGATCTACCACGGTTTTCGTTATCCATCCTCCTCTTGATGGACATTTTTAAAAAAGATTTTATTTCTTTGTTTGAGAGAGAGAGTGAGCGAGCATGAGCAGAAGGGAGGAGCAGAAGGAGAGGGAGAAGCAGACCCTGCTGAGCAGAGAGCCCCATGTGGGACTTGATCCCAGGACCCCGAGATCAAGGTTTGAGCCAAAGTCAGACGCTTAATCGACTGAGCCACCTAGGCGCCCCTTGATGGACATTTAAACTATTTCTAATTTCTTGCTCTCACATCGCTGCTGCCACAAAGATCTTTGATCAGGCTTCGTGATTACATATGCCAGTCTCTCTAGCGTAAGGGTCCTGCCACCTGTTTTGTACAGCACCTGAGCTAAGAATGGTTTTTACATTTTTAAAAGGATGGGAGGAAAAAAGGGAATATGTGAAAGAGACCCTATGTCTGGTATGCCCCCAATATTTACTATTTGGACCTTTATAGAAAACGTTGCTGACCGAAGTGCAGGTGGCACACAGAAGCACCAGCCCTCCCATTTCACAGACGGGAAAGCTGAGCCACAGAGAGGAGAAAAAAGTTGCCCAAGGTCACACAGAACTGGGGTTCTCATTCTGTCGGATAAATATGTGTTGAGCTGCTGTTCCGGGCTTGGCTGGATTGACTGAGGCACAGAAACTGATCACGTCTACCCCTGTCCCCAAAGAACTCACAGCTGAGGAGACACAGCGGGAAGTAATTATAACCTAGGCGGATCAGCGTTCAAGATCTCCCAGAGCAGGGTACAGGAGGGGAGATTACTCAGTTCTTTAGAGGAGAATTCATGTCAGAGCATGGCCTCGAAGGATGAGGTGAAGGAGGTCAGAACAGCATCCAGGTAGAGGGCCAGGCTTGAATAAAGGCTGGACAAGGTGATTCCCTCACTCGATCACTTGGCTCTGCGAATTGTTGGTTTTACACTCCTACCTCGCACCCAGGCACCACTATGATTCTGAGGGCTCAGGCAAGAGGGCTACGGCCCAGAGTTATTCCTTACCTCCAGGCCTCAGTTTACCCATTTGTGAACGTTGAACTGATGATGTCCCAGGCATCCTACCCACGCCTAGGGCACCTGACCCCGGCCAGGTGGCGCTCTACGGGAGGGGAGTGGCCACTAGTGGCGTCACATGGGGCGGGGCCTGCGGGACCCGCTGCGGAAGCCTGGGAGGGTGTTGGGGCTGAGCCCCAAGCCGCCGCTTGGGGGAGGGGGTTCCCAGGAGCCAGCACTAGGGTGGGTGCCCCTGCCTCCGCGCCCTCCTACTTCTGGATGATCCCCCCATCCTCTGCGGGCGACACTGAGTCATGGCGAGGCATGCGTGGAGAGAGGTTCAGGGGCTTTACCCACATGGGAACCTGGAGTCCCATCCCCACCCAGGTCCAGCCGCACCCCCACCCCCACCCCTCGGCTGTGAGTCAGCGGCCGGCCGCGCCCCCTCGGCCCACTTCCTCCTCACCTTCCTGGGGCGGGCGGGGGGCGGTGAGAGGGATGGGGCCCTCTCCGCCCATCCCCCTCCTGTCCTGGGGAGAAGGGGTTCACCCCTTAGTAACCCTTCATAAATTGGCAGAGAAGAGAGACGTTGTGGGTCTGAAGGTAGCATTTAAGGGAGAAAATTTGAGAGAATCTATGCTTAACCAGAAGATCCTCTTCGCACCCCCCCAACTGAGCAGAATGTGAAGAAATGGAGAAGTCGCTGGGGAGGGTGAGAAGAAATTGTGTCCCCATTAAGATCCTCCTAGGAATTTCTATCGTGGGAGAGAACGAGGGATCAGAAGGATCCCTTACCCTCCACCAAACTTGCCCCCTAATTTGGGGGTGACCCTCGGCGTGCATCCCTAGCAATAAGGTTGGGGAAGAGGTAAATAGCGGAAGTCTAGGGTTCCGCGTTGCCCTTTTAAGCGCCCTTCACCCCCCCACCCCACTGTCTTGAGGTGTCCGCGGCCCCTTTAAGGCGCAGGGCATTGTGGGTGCGGGGAGTGGAATTTTGGAACGAAATGTAGCGAAGAGAAGTACAGTAGTAAGAGTAACATTGTACCCGCCGCCGGCCGAGGGGGCGCGCCGGGGACAGGACGCCGCACCCCCTTTCTGCAGCAGGGACCCTCGATCAAACCTCCAGAGGGAGGAGGCGCCTGAGGACCCGCCCCGGCCCCGTCCACGTTCCCCCCAGGAAGCCGGACTCTATGGGGCGGGACCCTGGGGGAGACTGAGCAGAATCTGGAGCCAGCCCCGAACCCCGAACCTTGAGCCAGGGCCGCCCCGGGAGCACCCACCCGTGGGTGCGCCGCCCTCCCGCTGAGCAGCCATGAGGTGAGCCTCGAACTGCCTCCAAACCCTTCCGCGCTCCGCGCGGGCTCCCCGCCCCGCCTTTGTCCCCCTCCCCCAGCTTGCTCCGGGCTGGAATTTGGGGACAGGGCACTGGGGGCCTCGGATTTGAGGCCGAGGCCCCTTGGACGAGTTCCAAATACTGATCACTTCGCCATGACTCTGAAGGCTTGGGGTGGTGCCTGTGAGGTTCTCTTGGGAGCCCTCAGATTTGGGGGCGCTCCGAGGACTCCCGAATTTCTTAAAGACTTTTCAGAGGACCTCCAAGTTGGCAGATACTCCCTGCATGGAGCCCAGGATTTAGGCAGGGCACAGACTCCCCAAATCTCAACTTGGGCTCCGGGAGGGATGGCGGGGGGACCGGTTTGGGGGTCCCTGGGACCTGGAAGAGACATTTGCGACGTAGACCTTGGTTTGCGGGGTCTCCCTTTACGTGGCGATGGAAAAAGCTTTCCCAAGTGGGACCTCGCTACTTAACTTCGGGGGTACTTAACCCCCTAAATTTAGGGGGCTCTCGTCCTCCTGTGGAGGTTGGTGCGGACGGACCCACGGACCCAGACGCAGCCTCGAGGGTCTGGTTGGGACTCCCCTCCCCCGCCGCTCCCCACCCACACTCTGCTTAAAACAAGCGGTGCCTAGGACGGAGCTCCAACGCTCAGCACGGAGGGCGGCTCCCCGGCCCGGGGCCAGAAGGGCGGCCCCTCGCCCCGACCTGCGCCCTCCTGGGGAGGGAGGGGGCGCGGCAACTGGGGGTAGAGGGGCCTTTGTCTTCCTGACTCACCTGTCGAGACAGCTGGTGTGGGGGGGCGGGCAAGGAGCGCTGTGGGCCGGCTGCTTTCCCCACCACGCGCCTCCCCCTGCTCTCACCACCGCCCCCCTTCCTGGCCATCCGGTGCTGTGGGGTTGGTGGGGGGGGGCGCGCTGTAAAGCCTCAAGGTCACAGCCCTCTCCCCCTGGGATCCATGGTTCCAAGATAGTTCCAGCTATCTTCCCAGGAATTTAATCCTGGGGGTGGGGGGCCCAAAGGACCCAGGCATTTTGTCTTACCCGGTCCTCCCGCAGAACTCCTGGGCTCACCTGAGGGCGGGGCCGGTGTGGGCTGGGGGACCGGAGTAGACCCTCCCCCACTCTCCCCGGCCCCCCATAATCTCTCCCCTGGGGCCTGAGCTTGACAATACTATCTCCCTTCCTCCACTCTCTCAGGGACTTCCTGCCCCCAAAGCCCCCAGCTTGAGGGGGAGGCCCCTGAGGAGGACTGGGGATTAACTCCCTGGTGCCCACATCCTCCCACTTCCCCCTACGTTCTCAGGCCTCTGCCCTCTGACATAAAGAGTGGCATTGCTTTTTATGACCATTAGACAGTCCCCTCCGCATGTGTTCCTTCTGATGTGAAAGTGTTGGAAAATTTGGAGCGAGGGGGCACCACAGACACCCTCAGGGTCTCCTGCCTACCCCCATTATAGCAACAGCTCTTCAAGGCCTGCCCCAGAGAGGGGGCATTTTTCGGGAGCCAGGCTCTCTTCCCTCACCCTCTTCCCAGGGGACTCAACTCTCCCACTGCTCCCCAGCCCCGCCCCTCGCCCCCCCCTCGCGTTTCCGGTCCCAGGCACCGTGGAAGGCGGATGGCGGATGTCCGAGTTAGTGCTGCCTCACTCACTGTGAGACCGTAAAAGGGCAGGAGCAGTGTCTGGGACGGCCTCCCGGCCCCCCTCCCCCAGTCCCGGAGGCCTTGGTCCTCCCACAGGGCCCCCCTACTGTTGGATGCGGCCAAACCTCCCACCTCCTGGGGGGTGAACAGGAGTTGAGCTGCTGCGTGTCCCACCAGAGGGTTACTCACACCAACCCGAGGGGTCTTCCCTGCTGGTGGCTACACCCAACTTGCTGGGCTGTGCCCCCTCTTCCAGGACAGCTAGGATTCAAAAAGACCCTTGATGAGGTCAGCTGGGGAAACTAAGTCTGAGAGAGACAGGTCTGGCCCCAGATCCCTCAGCAATTCACAGGCAGTGTTGAGGGAGGGGAGGGGACTGGGATCCTCTGATTTCTGTCTGGTTTGGCTGGGGACAGCCTTGGGGGCAGTAGGAAGAGAGGATGTTAAAATGGAAAATTACAAGATATGGTTCTTTTTCTCCCAGTTTGACAAATATTTGTTGAGTGTCTGCTGTGTGAGAGGCTCAGCTGGAATTCTGGGAAGGCTGAGAAAGGGGGCAGAGGTCTGAGAATCTCAGGGCAGAAGGGACTTGAGAAGTATTTGGATCCATTTCTTTACTCTTCCAGTAATGGTAATCATTGTTACCTTAAACAAATTTTTAAAAAATAATAATAAGAGACCATTTGATCAAACATCTACTCTGTGCCAGGCACAGTGTCGTTATGACTGCCCCCCTCCATGGGACAACTGAGACACAGAGAAATTAAGTAAATCACCTATTAAAGTCAGTTTGGAAGTAGGCAACTCTGGATTTGAATTTAGGGCAGTCTCCAGACTATGATGCTATTATTACAGAAAAAGGAAAATAAAACCTTTAATGGTCTTTA
The DNA here is from genome assembly GCF_002007445.2 of Ailuropoda melanoleuca. NCBI lineage: Eukaryota > Metazoa > Chordata > Mammalia > Carnivora > Ursidae > Ailuropoda > Ailuropoda melanoleuca. The sequence goes on along the minus strand of NC_048229.1, from coordinate 33,330,125 downwards.
AAAAAAACAAAACAAAACACCACCACACGTAACATGTTTTTCCTATATGAACACTTAAGATAATGCAGATAAGCAAAACAAACCCTTTACCTTCCGGTTCATTTATGGGAAACTGAGGCTTATCGGGGAGGAGGGATTAGAGTGAACCCACACAAACCCAAAGACCCTAGATCTGGTTCCCCCAGGCTTGCTTCAAAGACTTGCCGTTTGCAAGGGTTGTAGTGGTGTGTGCATGGGGGGCTGGGGGGTGGATTACAAGTTTTATGGTTTAAAGAGGCTGTGGGGTAAATCCTGAGCGGGGAGGGGGGATGAAGGGGTGAAGGAAGGGCAAGCCACTAATCTGGAAGGCTTGAGTAAACCGGAGTGACTATGCTTGATTGCCTCCAGTGATGAGAAACCCTCTTCCTCCTGTTTTGACGCTCAGCTGCCTGTGTGGCGTCTGTGCCAAGTTCCAGGTCCCCAGCTTAGGGCTTTTCTTATCTCTTTGAATCCTTACAGCAAACTCAGTGAATTCTGGTTTCCAGGGCTGGAAACTGCAGCTCAGATTGGAAGCCACATAGCCTTTGTCATCCACCACATGTTGGAGAGTTTTCCCGAATGCAGGGACTTCTGGGGGAGGTGTGGGGTCCTGGGCTGGCGAGGGGAGCCCATGGGAATCAGGCACACCCCTGTTTCAGCCCCACTCCCTGCTTCCTGGGCTGTGGGATTTTTCCATTCAAGCTTTTGCCTGGTTTAGAGTTTTATTTTTTGAACTTAAGTAATGAATTAGTGTTTTCTAGGTAATACAGGCCCGTGGTTGGAAAAGAGGAAAGAAATAAGCAGTTCAAGAGGGTAAACAGCACCAAACGTCCATTTCCTCCCTCCTTCCTCAGGCCCCGGTCAGCCGCCCTCCTCTGAGGCAACCCCAGTTAGCCTCCTGGGAAGCTGCCTCTGTCCATATCACCTCACCCCCTTGTGTGCGGGTGTATTTATAGCCCCTCACTTTTTTTTTAAACCGCTGATACACATCAGTTTATACCTCGCCTCTTAAAAAATTCAGCTTAGCTCTTTCCTCATCTTTAAATGAGGTTAAGAACGTCGGTAGACCAGGGTTCAAATAGGAGCCCCTCCGCGTACTTGCTGAATGACCTGGGACAAGTGTCTTCAGCTCTCTGTGCCCACGGTTGCTCATCTGTTAAAAGGGTAAGCACTAGAGCCCCCGCCGTGAGGTCATGTGCAAATTGGGGCCCAGTACCTAAAACAATGTCCAGGACAAAAGCTGACCCATAAACGACAGCGCCTTTGTTGAGAGTTTTTCCTTTTAAGGATGAACAACGAATTGGCTACTACTGAGTACCTACTACTGCCAGGCACCATTCTGGGTTGTCAGGACACAGCAGGGAACAAAAAGAAAAAGAATCTCTGCCCTGACCCTTTGGTAGGGGAGGCAGGGACCCATCAGGCAGGAGCCCTGCTGTGGAATGGAACTTGGGACCGGAAGGAGGAGTTTTTCCAGCTAGGGTAGTCAGGGAGGGCTTCTCAGAAGAGGCGACATGTAAGCCGAGACCCGAAGGAGGTGAGAATACAGGTCGAGGGAAAACAAATGCACAGGCCTGAGGGGGTAATCTGTCTGGCATGCTGAAGGAGCCGCGGGGAGGCCAGTGAGGTTGGAACAGAGCAGTGGGGCTGGAACAGCAAGCCTGAGGGAGGGAAGCATCGATGAGATCAGAGATCACACAGCTCACGCAGACCACAGAGAGAACTTGGCTTTTAGTCTGCGGGGAGCCACGGGAGCTTTCCGAGAAGAGGAGGGACACAATCTGACTTGTGTTCTAACAGGATCCTTGTGCTGTAATGGGGACACTGTGGCCTGGAGAGGGGCAGGACCAGCCTGGGGTCACTCAGCAAACGCCCAGTTCTCCAGCCAGGCCAGACACTCAGCAGGGCAAGGCTGCTTGGGAGAGCAAAGTGCAGCCAGGGTGGGGTAGCAGCTCTAGCCCCGGGTGCCTGACCAGAGTCTGCCCTGGGTGTGGGTGGCAGGTGTGGGCGAGGCCTTAACCCTGCCCTGCCAGGGGCAGCGGGAGCCAGAAACAGTCCCCGAGGCTGCACTTGTCTGGAAACAGCACCTGATATTTGGGTAGGGCCCACGCAGTCTCCGGTGGTGGTAAAGACCCAGGACCTGAGAGCCAGGTGGCCTGGGTTCAAATCCTTGCTCAATTGCTTACCACCTGTGTGATTCTGGACAAATCCCTCAACCTCTCTGGGCCTCCATTTATAGTCCTCACTTGCCAAACGAGGATGAAAATAGTGCCCATGTTGAAGGGCTGCAGTGAGAATGAAATGAGTGTCCCTGGAAAGGGCTTCAAGAGCCTGACTAGCTATGGTGCCTGGTAAGAGGGAAGTGCCTCAACTGTATAAACTTATGGGGAGGAACGGGGGCTCAGCTTCTTGCCCTAGGAACTGGGTCTGGTGAGGGGCTTTCCCTGCCCTGTCTTTTACATTAGCGTCACGCCCCAGCCCCCAGCCCTGGCTGAGACAGAGCCATCGCTGGTATAATTAATCTCCCCGGAAACCCCTGACCACCAACTTCCTCTTTTTAGGAAAAAGTCTGCTGGGGGGTGGGGTGGGGTGGGGACTAGTGCTTCCCCCTGGTCTGTGTGTGACCTTGGGCAAGTCACTTCCCATCTGGAAGCCTGAGTTTCCTCACTGAGGGAGGGGGCTTGGAACCAACCCAGTAGGACTGGTGGGGGTTTCGGAGGGATGTGGCCGTCTGACTCCCCAGTGGTGTCTTCTGTTCAGGGTGCTGTGAAAGGGATGCTGACAGTTACTAAGCACTCAGTACGTGCCAGGCACTGTGCCAAGTGCTTTCTGTGACCAGACTCCATTTACTCCTCCCACTGCCCTGGGAGTCCGCTGGAAGATCCCCACTTTGCAGGCGAGGAAGAAGAGTTACCTGGGTGGGAAGGTGGTTTCCCTGAGTCACATGGAGTAGATGTCTCTGAGGATCTGAACCCAGGTCTGTGGATCGCAGATCCCGAACTCTAAACCAGTTTCCTGACCCTTCCCTGCCAAGGCCTTCTGCAGGAGGCCTCCCTGACCCCCAGGACAGGGCAGGTGCTCCTTCTGGGCACCCCAGCCCTGGCCTTGGGTTGGCACTGTCTGGGGACGGGATGTTCTCCTGCCCTGGAGGGCGGGGCCAGGGCTGTCTGGATCATTGCCCAAGACTTCGGCCTGACAGAGCAGGGAGTGTCTGCTGATGGCTGCTGGTGGGGAGCCGGATGGATGGGGCGGAAGAGCCCGGGACCTAGCATCCATGCCCAGCATCCTGCAGACCTCACCCTTCCCCTCCCTGAGGCTTGGCTTCGTCTTCTGACCTGAGCAGGGAGTGGGGGCTGGGGGACTGGTGAAGCACCCTGGCAGAGACAGGGAAACCGAGTCTGAGAGCACCAGGCAGGGGCTAGTCCCCAGTGTTGCCCAGAGATCTCGCTGGGTCCCCACCATCCCGCTTCTGAGTCCCCTCGTCTGGCTGTCTCCCGACTCTGTGTTCCTCCATCTGCCTATCTTACTCCCTTCCGTGCTTATCTGTCTCCAGCCCCTGCCTTTCCACTTGTTCCCTCCCCCATTCCCAGTCTGTCTGTCTCTGTCTCTCCCTTCTCCCCGGTCTCCCCACATCCATCTGAATGTTTGTCTCTTCCCGTCTATCCGTCTGACTCTTCCTCTCTCTCACGTTCCCAGTTCTCCTGTTTGTCTCCCTTCCAGTCTGTCTGTCTCTGTCCCACCTGGCTGCTTCTCTCTCCCATCCTCTACCTGGGTCTCCCCATCTGCATGTCTCTGACCCTCTCCCCTGTCGGGGTGTCTCCCTCCCCCTCCCATGCCAGGAAGCTCTGAATGTCCCTGGGAGACCCGGATGCAGGTGACTGGCCACTTTGAAGGTGGGGGCCGTGCTCCCCTCCGCTAACCCGCTGTTCGCCCTGCCCTCTCCCCGCAGTGAGACGGTTATCTGCTCCAGCTGGGCCACTGTGATGCTTTACGATGACAGCAACAAGCGATGGGTGCCGGCGGGCACGGGCCCTCAGGCTTTCAGCCGAGTCCAGATCTACCACAACCCCACCGCCAATTCCTTCCGGGTTGTCGGCTGGAAGATGCAGCCAGAACAGCAGGTGAAGCCTCCCCCCTCTCCCCCTCTGGGCTGCGGGCCCCCGCNNCCCCACCATCCTCACCCGCCCTCCCCCTCCCGCCAAGGTGGTCATCAACTGTGCAATCGTCCGGGGTATCAAGTATAACCAGGCCACCCCCAGTTTCCACCAGTGGCGTGACGCCCGCCAGGTCTGGGGCCTCAACTTCGGGAGCAAGGAGGACGCAGCGCAGTTCGCAGCGGCCATGGCCAGCGCCCTGGAGGCCCTGGAAGGTAAGAGAGGGGGCCGCGGGGGCCCCCTGCACTTTACCACTCTCGAGTTAGCCCCCGTTCTCATTGACTGCTACTGCACGGCTACCGTGGAGAGTTATGGTGAGGACTTCGGAGAGGCTCCTGGGTGCCCCACGCGCACCCGCGTATTTCTGCAGGGGATGTTTTTACACATGCACCCTCCCAGGTGCCCACCTCCCCGATCCAGATCCAAATCCAGATCCTTCCAGCCCCCAGAAGGCTCCCTGTGACCTTTCATTAGATAGCCGTTGTAGTGATGGGTCATGAGTTAGTTTTCCGGCCTCGCTGTTAAGAAAAAGATCTCCAGTTGTATTTCTTAGACGTGAGCACGCACACACATCCTCGGGGCCGGTGGGCCAATCAGTTGGGCCTGGGCGCACCGGAGCCTCTGCATTTGTAACCAGTGCCCCTGTGATGAGGCTGCCAGTCCACCCACAGTACTCTGAGGGGTGAGGCTTTAGGAGACTGCGGTGCACTAGAGTCTGGGGGGGACTGCTGTCAGACTTCACATCCCCCCAGTGACAGGCATTTGAGTGCCAGTGGGGAGGGCTTGCTTGGCTGGGGGCATAGAAAAGTACGGTGGGTGGTTCAGGTTGTGGGGGCCAGAGGCCTGGAGGTGGGTGAGGAAGAGGCTCCCAACCTTTCTAGCGAGTTCTGGGGCTGGGGTCTGAGTGGTGGTGACAGTGGTTAAGAGCCCAGAGGCTAGAAATCAGCCTGAATCGGTCTTGTTCACGCAAATTCTAGTCTGCAAGACATGGGGCAAGTGACTGACCAGAGGCAAGTGACTGCCTGCCTCAGGCCTTCGCTGGGAATCATCACAGCACCTGCCTCGTGTCTGCTTAGTCAGCGGAGGCTGGTGCGGGACCTCATCCCACACCCCAGCCTGAGGGTCAGGGTCCTGCAGGAGGAAGGAAGAGAGCGCCTCTGGGAGGGATTCCTGGGACAGCTGAGACACAGTGTCACGGGGTGGGGCAGAGTTCTGGGGTTGACTCACCATGGTTTTCTACTCCTGCCTTCTAGGAGGGGGGCCTCCGCCACCGCCACCACCTGCGGCACCTTCCACCTGGTCTGTCCAGAATGGTCCCGCCCCAGAAGAGGTGGAACAGCAGAAAAGGTGGGGCCAGCCTCTGGGTGGAGAACCTTACCAGCACCAGAGTTCTAGGATGTTCCAGAACCCCTACCTCCCAGAGTCCAGAACGCTCCAACATTCAGTTTCCAGAATGTTCCTACTACTCCCAGCAGGCTAGAAATGAAGGGCTTTCCCATCTCCGGGAGTCTGAGAAACTCCCACACCCAGAGTTGCAGAACCTTCTGACCCCTCAAGTCCTGGTCCCCCACATTCCCAGAGTCCAAAAGTGGGTTGTTTAAAAGATCTTGGGCATTTTGTAATTCACATGTTCTTGAGAGTCTGATGACTCGAATGCTAACATCTTGTCCCACCCTGACCCTGCCCTTCTTCCCATCTCTTCCTGGGCCCCTGGGGGAGGAAGGCAAGGGCGGGGATTGGCAGTCACCCTCCCAGGAGACCTGGGAGGGGAGCCGGGAGGTTGCTGGCCATCCTTGGGCCCCTGAGTGACAACAGCTCCATCACCCCTTCCCAGGCAGCAGCCGGGCCCCCCAGAGCACATGGAGCGCCGAGTCTCCAATGCAGGTGATTGCTCGGTGGCCTTGGGGGTGATGAGGACCAAGGGTGAGGGGGGCTCCCCAGGGAGGGGGTGGGCCAGCTGGACAGCAAGGAGTGAGTCTTCTCTCTTAGCACCCTCCTTTTCTGTGTTCTTCCAGGAGGCCCACCTGCTCCTCCAGCTGGGGGACCACCCCCACCTCCAGGACCTCCTCCTCCTCCAGGGCCCCCCCCACCCCCTGGTGCCCCCTCAGGGGTCTCAGCTGCAGGGCATGGAGCAGGGGGAGGCCCGCCCCCTGCACCCCCTCTCCCCACAGCACAAGGCCCCAGTGGTGGGGGAACAGGGGCCCCTGGCCTTGCAGCAGCCATCGCTGGAGCCAAACTCAGGAAAGTCAGCAAGGTGAGGGGGCCATGCGGGGCAGGACGTGGGGTGACAACCCTGATGGAATAATGGGATGAGGCCAGAGTTGCTGGGGATGGGGGTGTCACAGGAGGGCTGGGGGGGGGGCAAGTGGCCTGCCCATAAAGCCCCCTTCTCTTTGTAACTTCTCCAGCAGGAGGAGGCCTCAGGGGGGCCCCCAGCCCCCAAAGCAGAGAGCAGTCGGAGCACGGGTGGGGGGCTGATGGAAGAGATGAACGCCATGCTGGCCCGGAGGTGAGCCTGAGCCTGGAGCCGTCAATGCCTTGGAAAGCTCTGGGAAGAAACCCCTCAGACCAGCAGTTGCCACCTGGAGATTCCAGTTCAGGGGGCGAGGTTGGGGGAGGGCTCAGATTCCCATTTGGTTTGTTTCTTTGGGTGAAAGTTCCCTCTCTGACAGACAGATTTGGGATTTAATGCTGGAGATTACATTCTGCTGTAGGTTTGGAACATACAGCTGAGGTTTGGAACCACCTAGGTAGCTTCCGGAATGTTCTGAAACCCAGAATTCTAGGACCTCAGGAGGTCTCCCTGTAGGAGATCCTGCCTCAGAATCTTGGAAACTCAGATTCCTAGAATCCCACCTGTCTAAGACAGAGACCTCTTCCCACCCTTAGAATTTTGTGATTCCCAAATGTGAGAATCGTAAGCCCCCACCCCAGTTGGAGAACAGCCCTCTCGTTAACTTCTAAAACTCCAGTTTCTTTAGCTTTGGAGACTTCCAGAACTCTACACCTTAGACTCCACCTTTCTAGAACTCTGGTAAGAATTACCGAGTGGCTGAGGGAGGGCTGAAGTCATCTGTTTTTGCCTGTCCCTCCTGCAGAAGGAAAGCCACACAAGTTGGGGAGAAACCCCCCAAGGATGAATCTGCCAATGTGAGTTAGGGGCTCTTCCTGCCATACGCACCTTAGGCTGTACCATTCGGGCAGGGCTACTGGGGAGGGCCGGGGGTGTGATAGGAATGGGCGGGGTTTGAAGCCGGAGGAGGAGAAAGAGCTGGTGGTCTCATGACAGTTTTACTTCCCACCAGCAGGAGGAGCCAGAGGCCAGAGTCCCAGCCCAGAGTGGTGAGTGAGCCAGTCTAGCCTTGGAACTACAAGTCTCAGGGTGCCCTGTTCTCACGTGGAATGCCCCCTCATGGGGGAGTCTGCAAACAATGCTGGGGATTGTAGTCTCCTAAGAAGGTTCTTTGAACAGGGGGTTCTTTGAACAGGGGCTGATGGGGCTCGGGGCGGCGGTGGGGGGAGATGGAGGTGGGACATTCCTTGTCCCTGATCTTCCTGATTTGTCGCCTTTCCCCCAGAACCTGTGCGGAGACCCTGGGAGAAAAACAGCACAACCTTGCCAAGGTGGGCCATCCATGCTGCCTGCTCCCCCCCCCCACCAATAGATGGGATTTGCCAACTTTGTAGGAAGGAACACAGTGCGACCCCTGGAACGGGAAGCAGGGGAGGCAGACCCTCTCTCTAACCTCATTTCTGTTCCAAACCACACCGACTCTCTTAGGATGAAGTCCTCTTCTTCCGTGACCACTTCCGAGGCCCACCCCTCTACACCCAGCTCCAGTGATGAGTCAGACCTGGAGAGAGTGAAACAGGTAGCTTCGAGAGGGGCCCAGGGGTGACGTCTGGGGGCTAGAAAGGGGCCACAGGAAGAAAGGAGATCCGGGTCCAAACTCTAACACCGACCTGTCCTCTGATTCTATGAAAAGGCCTCAGAAACCTCAGTTTTCCAGCCTGAGAAAGGGAGAGATTGAATCAGATCAGGGATGACACACATAGCACAGCCTCCTATTCCAGCTCTGATAACAGACCTTACTAATCTATCACTGCACTCATTCGTGATGAGTACCCAGAGTCCTTTCCAGCACACTGGCCCCAGACAGCCAGCACCACCTGGAATTGGCAGGAGACTGGAATGTATTTGCCAGCCCTGGTCCTGGATGCTCTCCAGTCCTTTTCATCTGGCTCCAAGGATCCAGAATTTTCCCCTAGAATTCTCCAGTCACTCTGTGGCCTTATCAGTGATGTCACTGTGTGTGTGGGTTGGGGAGGGGCAGGGGTGAGTCTTGAACCTTCTTCCTCTGGCCCTTCGGTCATTAAGAAAGGGTGGCTTCATTTCTGTAAGTCCAGGCACCATTCCTGATTTGTTGCACCCCATTATTTCCAGGAGCTTCTGGAAGAGGTGAGGAAGGAACTACAGAAAGTAAAAGAGGAAATCATTGAAGGTGAGGTGGTTTTTTATTTTAAACATTTGTTTTGGAGGCATCATGTCTCCTGGAAAGGGCCCTGTGTTGGAAGGGAAGGCGGAAGAGGCTCTGCCCCTGACCCCTGCCCCTTGTTTCCTTCCAGCGTTTGTCCAGGAGCTGAGGAAGCGGGGTTCCCCCTGACCACAGGGCCTGGAAGATACCATATCTCCTTTCTGCACACCCCGCCTGTCACCCCGCTTTCCCTGCCTCAACTTGGAATTGGCCGAAGACTACACAGGAATGCATCTTCCCTACTCCCCGTCCTACTTGGAAAATTCCAAAGGGGTGTGGCTTCCTTGGCCCCACGCCCACACCCATACTGGCTGCTGATTGGCTGGGGAGGCCCCCACCCTTTGCTCCCTTTGGTCCTTCCCCTCTGCCATCCCCTTGGGGCTGGTTCCTCTGCTGGGGATGTACCAATTAACCCCAAAGGAAGGGGGAAGGAAGGAGGGAATTTCACATTCCCTTGTTCTAGATTCACTTTAACGCTTAATGCCTTCGAATTTTTGTTTTTTAAAGAAAAAAATATATATATATTTAGGTTGGGGGGAGAAAGGGAAATTTTGTTTCTCTTTGGTTTTGATAAAATTGGGACGTGGGGAGTTTTTAAATGCTGTGCCCCCAGGCTTGTCCCATCTGGGGCAGCTATTTAAGGGGGGGGGAAATGTCCCACCAGGCTGGGGGGCATCTCCTCCACCCCCACCCCAGGGAACTCCCTTCCCTTTGGCTCCTTCCCCTTTTCTATGTGGAATTAAGATGCTATAACTTTTTGGAACCTCAGTTTTTTGGTTTTTTTTATTTGGGTAGGTTTTGGGGTCCAGGCCATTTTTACCCCTTGGGGATAATAAGATGAGGGAGAAAGGAAAAGGGGAGGAGACCTCTCCTCTCCCACCTTCACCTTTAGCTTCTTGAAAATGGGCCCCGACGGAATAAATCTGCCAGTTTTTTATAAATGTGAAGATTTCTGGATTGATTTGAAGGGCTGCTCTGATGATGATGATGGGGGTGTGTGCCCCTCGCACAGTAATCCACCTTCCCCTCCTCTTCTTCCTTCCCACCCTCACCTCGTCCAGTTCCCACGTTACAGCAACCAGTCTACCACCCTGAGAAACCTAAGGACAGTCCCTCACTGTGTGGCACTGGACAAGTCCCTTTGCTACCCCAGGGCCTCAGTTTCCCCATCTGGGAAACAGCTTATAGGATGACTCTGCCCCGTTCCTTTGGGAATCCTCCCAGCCTCTCTGCTAAAACCAATGAACCTTGAACGCATTTTGCAGATGAATGCCATGGTTCTCAGACACATTCTTAAAGATGACTTCTTTACCCCAGAGCTCCTTTAATTGTAAAATACAGTCTTAAAAAAATAGAATTCAGAAATCACAGAGCTCATACACACCCCCTTCAGCGGTTCTGTGGGTTGGCAGCGGGTAGGTGGGGTAGATAACCCTGCCTGGTTGGAATAGTCCGTTTGGATGGTGGTGGGGAACTTTAGGGCTGAGGGGCAGGTGATCCCACTGGAGGAAGCCTCTGTAGGAAGGAGGGTGAGGGTGGGCTGGGTGACCAGTCCAAAGGCAAGAAGGAGGAAGGAATCCCTGAGTACTCAAGCAGGTTTGGATGGAGTTGGAAGATGTGACAAGTGCCCCACGTAGTAGGGGAACAGGCAGGGGTTCCTGTGAGGGGCTAGGAGAGGACAGTGGACAAGGACAATAGTAGGCCCAGAATTTCAGACAGGCAAACAAAGCTAAGACCAAAACAGAATGGTTCATCCCTAGGCAGGGCCGATTTTTCTACCCCAAAGGGCCAAGTCCTGCTGGAACAGACCACAGAAGGTGGGGAGACCCTGCACAGCCTTTCCATGGGTTATGGCACAGACTAAAGTGGGGGTGTGTTGGGATGACCCACTTGCGGGGATGACCAATTGAGGTACCAACGGAGGGCGGACTGAAGGCAGGAGCCACGGGGGTACTCACTGGAGCTAAGACAACAAGATCCATCCTCCTGTCCCCTCCCAAGTGAGGTAGATGGAAAATGATGGGGTCCCCAAGTCCCCTGGGAGTTTGCATTTTTGTTACAATGGTCTTTACCAATGAAGAAGGGGGAAAGGGTGTTCTGGTGTAATGGGGGCAGGAAGCCCCTCAGATAAGTGGAGGTGTGAGTGACAAGAGTGAGTTAGCTAAGGTCCATGTGTCCCGCTGGCCTACCTAGTAGTGGGTGGGTGGGATCCAATGGAAGACAATGTCTTACCATTAGAAAGTGCTAAGTCAGTGGACTGGGCCGGGGTTTGGGGGTGGGGGGTAAGGGGGGGACTCCTGTTGGAACGTTCCACCGGTGGGTGAGGAGTCCCCGTGGAAGGTACCACTGGGCAGGTTAGTAGGGTGGTGATTAAAAGCCTGGTTGCCTCAGCCCCAGTCCAGCCTCCCTTCTGCCCCTAAAAGGACCCGGTGGTATTAGCTGGGCCGGTTCAGGAAGGGACAGTATGGACAGAAGGACACGTCAGAGACGGCATCACAGCCCAGGGCACAGTTACATTGAAGACCAAGGTCTACGGCCCCCTATTCCTTGGGCGTTGCTTGGGGCGCGGACGGCGGGTCGCGGGCGCAGAGCTGGGCACGCACCTCCCGCATCTGCGCCTGCAGCTCCTCCAGCGCGCTCTGCAGCGGCGCCGCCTGCACGCGATCCTGCAGGGCCTCCAGCGCCAGCGCCAGGTGGTCCACCTCGTCGCGCATCGCGTTCCAGGCGGAGTGCCGCTCTCGCTTCTTGCGCCGCTGGTGCGCCTGGTGGCGCCAGTACTCCAACACCAGGCAGCCGCAGGCCACGACGAAGATGGTGGCCTCACCCAGCAGCTCGGCGCCCAGCTCGGCGGCCGCGTCCTCGTTCAGCGGCTTGACGGCTTGCGCATTGAAGCCCATGAGGCGCATCTTGGCCCGCATCTCCGCCCAGTGGTACACTGCGGGGGGAGAGGGGTAAGGGATCTTTTGCGCGGGAGCCGCGGCAATCCCCGCCCCTCCACGCCGCGGTGTCCCGGCTGGAGCAACGGGGACACGGCAGCCAGAATTGCCGGCGTTAGGGAGTGGGCGCCTTAAAGAGGGCCGGCGCGGGGGCCGAGTGGGTGATCTGGCCTGGGGACGCTGTTTTTGAAAGCGTCCAGAAGATGAGAGATGCTGCTCTGGAGGGGAGGTCCTGAGTGGGGGCCGCACCTCTGGGGTGGGGGGGTCACAAACCCGGGGCAGGTGCACAGCTTGCTGCTTCAGTGCGCTCGAGGGCCCGCCAGGAGCCTCCCCTCCTCCCCTGAAGGTGGAGCTGACACTTCCGATCTCCCGAGGCGCGTGTTCGCTATGGGGTTTGGGGCTTCAGAAGGAGCTCGGGGCTTGAGCCAGCCTGTGCTAACAACTCCTTTACCTAATCACTTATGCAGGTGAACAAGGACTAGGAGCATTCATCGTTCATAAACACAACACAAGCAGAGCTTGGGTGTTGAAACCCGAGTCACTCCAGGAATCATTAAAATCCATCCATAAATACATAGATACTGACCGGGAAAACACGGGTTTCCCGAGCTCATTAAGAAATGAATTTCTGAAAACATCTTATACTCCACCCCCCCCACCCCACCCCTCAGCAGCCAGCCTGACACGATTACCTTCCTTTCCTTTTAGATAGGAGACTAGCACATGCACATGGGGGGAATCATTTAGACTACGCGCAAGGGGGTAGACTGAAAACCTGAAGTCTGCCTTCCTGCCTCCGACTTCAGTCCTGCTCCCACTCCAACCACTTTTGGTCTTTTCTGTATTGGTTTCTTCCAGTTTAACCCCACGATGCCAAAGAACAAGCTTTTACCTCCATTTCTTTTCTTTCTTTTTTTTTTTTATTAAAGATTTTTATTTATTTATTTGACAGAGAGAGACAGCCAGCGAGAGAGGAAACACAAGCAGGGGGAGTGGGAGAGGAAGAAGCAGGCTCCCAGCGGAGGAGCCTGATGTGGGGCTGGATCCCAGAACGCTGGGATCACGTCCTGAGCCGAAGGCAGACACTTAACGACTGCGCCACCCAGGTGCCCCTATACCTCCATTTCTTGACTTACTAAGTTGGATTTTTAAAGATATTCTGTGTCTATTTAAACATATTCTATGTTCTATTGACACCCGTCCCGTATGTGACTTTATCACATCTTCTGTATCCTGTCCTTCCCCCTTCTCAATTTTTACAAGTGATTTAATTTTTTACTGTTTATCAGTAATCTTTGTCATTGTAGATAATATGCCTATTGCCTCAACTTCCTGACAAGTGTACCCATAAGCATATTAACTGCCCCACCCTGCCCTCCACTCCCCCACCTCCTCCGGTCACTCCCTCATACTATTACTTTTTTTACATTGCCATGGTGTCTTTCTTTCTTTTTTATGATTTTGTTTATTTATTTGAGAGAGAGAGCACAAAGGGAGAGGGAGAAGCAGACTCCCCGCCATGCAGGGAGCCCGATGCGGGGCTTGATCCCAGGACCTCGAGATCACAACCTGGGCCAAAAGCAGCCACTTAACTGAGCCACCCAGGTGCCCTGCCATGGTGTCTTTCTAAGGTTAAAATAAGTCTTCAGTGCTTTGTCCATAGACTGAGTCTCAAAGGGAAAATATAGAGTGTGTATAGAATTAAGGTTATGTAAATACTAATCACTGTGAACCCATAATGAAGACGTAATTTTGTTTCTGCATTCTGAGGCAGTAACCTCTAAACATTGCTACATGTCATGCCACTTTTTAGTCTTTTCATACTTATTTTTTATCTATCATCTATCTATCTATCTATCTATCTATCTATCTATCTATCTATCTATCTATCATCTATCTAAGTAAACTCCATGCCCGATATGGGGCTTGAACTCACAACCCTGAGATTAAGAGTTGCACACTCTTCCCACTGAACCAGCCAAGCACCCAGTCTTCTCATAGTTCGAGTTTTATTTTACCGTATGAAGCTTTTAGTTTTCCCTAGAGTGGTGTTTCTCACCACAGATGCCAGATATGATCCAGCAACGCCTAGCTCACCATGTGACCAAGACCATCCAGCTCTTTGCTCCTATTCTCTCTCTCTCTCTCTTTTTTTTCATATTCTCTTTATTAAATAGTCAGCTGTGCGGGGCACCTGGGTGGCACAGCAGTTGAGCATCTGCCTTCAGCTCAGAGCGTGACCCCGGCGTTATGGGATCGAGCCCCACGTCAGGCTCTTTTGCTATGAGCCTGCTTCTTCCTCTCCCACTCCCCCTGCTTGTGTTCCCTCTCTCGCTGGCTGTCTCTATCTCTGTTGAATAAAAAAAAAAAAAAAGTCAGCTGTGGACCTGTAAGCTATTTTCTGGGGTGCCAAGGGGCTGTCTTCTCATCCTGTTTTCACATTGCTCTCCTTCACACTGTTCTTCCTCTCGAGGAACTGACTCTTTGTGGAATTCCATTCTAGGTTGGCTGAAGTATCTCCTTAAGTACCTTTTTCAGAAAGAGTGGTTGGTACATAAGTATTTTGAATCTTTGCATATCTGAAATATCTTTTTCCACTTTCACCCTGGACTAGATAGACAATAGTTTCTAGGCCAGAATTACTGGTTCACAATCATATTCCTGGGGCACCTGGGTGGCTCAGTCGGTTGAGCGTTTGCCTTTGGCTCAGCTCATGATCTCAGGGTCCTGGGATCAAGCTCCACATCAGGCTCCCTGCTCAGTGGAGAGCCTGCTTCTCCCTCTGTCTCTGCTGCTCCCCCTGCTTGTGCTCTCGCTCTGTCAAATTAATAAATAAAATCTTTCTAAAAGCCACAAAAACCAAAAGACAAAATCATATTTCTCAGCAGTTTGGAGACCTTCATTACCTGTAATGGGCAGATGGGCTTTCTTGTCATCCCTGTGGTACTGACATTGTACCAGAATGGGCCTATGAGGAAGTTTCCCTTATTTTATACCCTTCTATCTGAACCCTGTCTCTCTCTATATTCCTAGGAATTTTTCTTGTCGTGCATGTAAGGATTAACCTTACCCAAAAAGAGATCTGGTCTTTGCCCTTGGAATGTCCCGCCAGATAAGAGCATCTTTGCTTACCTGGAGCCTTGGGCCAGGCCAGATAATCCATACTAGCAATGTAATTTATGGTGGGGGCATTGGGCCGTGTAGTAGGTATCAGCTCAACCTTCAGAAGGGCTAGAAACCAAAGTCAGGGGCGCCTGGGTGGCGCAGTCGTTAAGCGTCTGCCTTCGGCTCAGGGCGTGATCCCGGCGTTATGGGATCAAGCCCCACATCAGGCTCCTCCGCTGTGAGCCTGCTTCTCCCTCTCCCACTCCCCCTGCTTGTGTTCCCTCTCTTGCTGGCTGTCTCTATCTCTGTCAAATAAATAAATACAAATCTTTAAAAAAAAAAAAAAAGAAAGAAAGAAACTAAAGTCAGCTACGCAGGTGGTAAATCTGTTCTGTATGTCCCATCCCCACTAAAACCCCTGGATGCCATGGCGCAAGTGAACTTTCCTGGCTGGCAATACTCCATGCGTTTGTTACTCATTGTTGCTGGGAGAGGTTAGTGCTGTCCAAGGCTGGAAGCTCACACTTGCAATTCTCCTGGGCTGCGTTCTCTGTGCCTCTTCCCTTGGCTGATTGTAATCTGTATCCTTTTGCTATAATAAACTGTAACCAGGAGTGTAACAGTTTTCAGTGAGTTCTCTGAGTCCTTCTAGCAAGTTATCGAAACTGGGGGGTGTTGTGGGGACCCCAGAACTTGCAGTCGGTGTCAGAAGTAAGGGTGATTTTGATGAGTCCCTCACTTTGTACATCTTATGCATTTCCTGCTCTCCATTTCCCCTTTGTGTCTTCTGGCACTTGTCCCAGTCTAGGCGCTGCCTGCAGTGACCCTCCAAGCCTCTAGATGTCCTTCTCCTTGTTTTCTTCCCTTTCTTCCTTCCACATTCTGGTAGCTTTCATTAACTTTCCCTTTTAGTACATCTATCAGTTTCAGGGGGTTTTGACAACCATATTTGTGATTTTCACAGTCTTTCTTTATTAAAACATTGTATTATAGAAGATCCAAACACACAGACAAGATGAGAGTCGCCACTCAGCTTTATCACATCTCTATCTTGGTAAGTGAGCTAAGTGAGAACTCTGAGGATGTGGACGCATCGTGTTAACTGGAAAGCTGCAGCTGAAGTTATGGTGCAGGGAATGGGGGGCAGGCCCTGCCCAGCCAATGTCAAAATGGAGGCACGATTGACACCAGGTGCTGACCCAAAGGTAATTTCTCTTCTGGGGCCTTCTACGTCCTCCTTTCCCTCCCTGCAGCCCCTGCCCTGATCCAGGCCTCTCCTCTCCCACCCTTTCCCCCTCCAACATAGTTCCCACAAGGTGGTCAGAAGAGTCTTTCTAAAGCAAAAATCTGACCATGACCTTCCCCTGCTCAGAACATGCTATGGCTCACAGTGTCCTCAGCAAAAAGCCAAAGTCCTTAGCATGATTTTTAAGGCCTCTGAACATCTCTCCAGGGTGATCTTTGGAAACAACTCACCCGCGTCCAACCCCCTACCAACCTCTACTGTTTTCATACAGACTGTTTTATTGTCTGAAATTAGTTTTTAAATGAGCAGCAGACATCTTGTGATAGAGGTGTGTGTTGGTTCCTTTCACCCTGAACTGTTGGGGCAGGTAACTAATCAGGGGCAGGACGCTGATCTGGGATACCTGCAGGAAGTCCCCATTCCAGAGCAGGCCAGGACGAGTTTCTGTTGAGAGCAAAGCATCATTGAGGTATGTGAATTCGTTTTTGTCTCTGGTGGGCATGGTCAAGGTGAAAACCTTGGGACTGGGTCATAACAAGGTTTAACAAATGCGACCATTAAATAGCAGGCAGGGTGTCTTCTCTGACTGTGATCTGGGGACAAATCAGACTTCATCCTTGTGAATTTCAGAATCAGTTTATTAATTCAAACATGTGCATACAGACATACACACAGCTTTTGGGATTGTAATTGGGATTGCCTTGAATCTATAAATCAGCTTAGTAACATATGACATCTTCACAATATTGAATCTTCCAATCCATGAACATGGTATCTCTCTTCATTTCTTCATTTAGGTCTTCTAAAATTTATCTCAAGGGGCGCCTGGGTGGCTCACTCAGTGGAGCATGAGATTTCTGATCTCAGGGTTGTGAGTTTGAGCCCCACACTAGGGGTAGAGATTACTTAAAAATAAAATCTTAACAAAAAATAATAATGTTTTGTAGTTTACAGAGTAGAGGTCTTATATATATTTAGTTCTGTTTATAACAATATATTAGATATTTTTGATACTATTTTGTTTTTGTTTTTGGACAGAGAGAGAGCATGAGATGGGGGAGCAGCAGAGGGAGAGAGAGAATCTTAAGCAGGCTCCATACTCAGCATGGAGCCCAATGTGGGGCTCCATCTCACGACCCTGAGATCATGACCTGAACCAAAATCAAGAATCTGATGCTCTACTGACTGAGCCAGCCAGGCACCCCTTTTTGATACTATTTGATGGCATCACTGTAAAATTTCATTTTCTATTCGTTTGTTACCAGTAATGATGATAGGAATAAATTGATTTCTGTATAATGACCTTCAATCCAGTAACCTTAAAAAATTCTTATACTTCTTATTCTTGTAGTTTGTCTGTAGATTCTTAGACTGTATGTATCTAGTCATCTACAAATAAAAACAATTTTTTCCTTCCCAATTCTTTTGCCGTTTATTCCTTGGCTCCTTTGAGACATCAAGGGAGAAAGTATAATATTTGCTCTAGGATTCTATCAAATTGAGGAAGTCCCCTCTTTTCCTAGTTTTCTGAGAGTTTTGTTTTAAATCCTGAATGGGTGTCTACTTTCATTAAATACCTTTTCTGTACCTACCTAAAGGATAATAAGTCATTTCTTCTTTTTATTCCTGTAAATATAATGAATTACACGGACTAATTTTTTTTCAAAATGTTAAGATTTCTGAAATGATATATTTTCTTTTTTTATATATATTGTTGGACTTGATCTCCTAGATTTTTTGAGGATACTTGTGTCTTCTGTGCATGAGAGAGCTAGACGTTTGTTTTTGCAAAGTTCGTATCAGGTTTGGGTTTCATGGTGATAGTAGCTTCATAATGCAGATTGGGGTGTGTTGACAATTTTTACAATCTCTTCAGAGAGGGTTTGTGGTGACTTGGAATCAATGGTAGTGTGAAAATATCAACTTTTCCTGAATTCATCCACAGCTTGGTCCAACACCAAACAAAGTCTAAGCAAGTTCCTTTGTGGAAATTAAGAGCCTGATTTTTAAATGCATACAGAAATGCAAAGAGCCAAAAAGAGTACCCTTGAAGAAAAACAAAGCTGAAGTCCTTATACTACCAGATATAAAGTTAATATAAAGCTATAATCACCAAAACAGTGTGGTATGTGCACACGAACAGAGCCACGGCACAGAACAGAGAATCCAGAACTATCCACCCATGGATGGTCAGGTCACATGACCTGTGAGAAAAGCAACACTGTAGTGCAATGGGGAGGGTCTTTTCAATACACGCTGTTGGGTCACCTGGATATACCCAGAGGGGAAAACAAATAAACTTTGACATCTACCTCACATGGTAACACAAAAATCAAGTCCATTGAGATCATAGATCAAAATGTCAGAGGCACGGGGCGCCTGGGTAGCACAGTCGTTAGGCGTCCGCCTTTGGCTCAGGGCGTGATCCCAGCGTTCCTTCCGGGATCGAGTCCCGCATCGGGCTCCTCCGTTGGGAGCCTGCTTCTTCCTCTCCCACTCCCCCTGCTGTGTTCCCTCTCTCGCTGGCTGTCTCTCTGTCACGTAAATAAATAAAATCTTTAAAAAAAAAAAAGTCAGAGGCACAAAAATAACACTTTTAGAAAAAGCAGAGGAAAGTATCATCATAACTCTGACCTGGATGTGAAGTATTCACTAGCATCTGCTAAATAAAACATAAAAAGGACTAGCCATAAAGAAAAAGTTTGACGCATTAAAATACACTGAAATTAAGCGGCACCTGGCTGACTCAGTCGGAAGAGTGGGCGACCCTTGATCTCAGGGTTGTGAGTGGGATCCCCACGTCGGGTGTTGAGATTACTTAAGAAAATAAATAAATAAACTTAAAAATAAATAAATAAAATATATTGAAATTAAGAACTTCCATTCCTCAAAAGACACCAGCAAGAAAAGGAAAAGGCAAATTCCAGACTGGGAAACATCATTTTCCACACAGCTCTCTGACGAAGAACTCAGATTTGGGCTATGTAATCACTGAATCAGTAAGAGAAGGGTGGACCACCCGATGGAGAAGGAGGCTGACATCTGAGTGGCCATGAGACAGACCCGTGAAAGGATGCTGAACTCCACTACACATCAGGAAAATACTAATTAGGCTTGGAGGTGGTCATTGAGGACACTCACCCTGGAAACTGGTTGCCAGTGACTACTAAGGCAGCTGGGTGGCTCAGTGGGTGGAGCATGCAACTTTTGACCCCGGGGTCATGAGTTCGGGGGGCCCCCGTTGGGCACAGAGATTACTTACTTACTTACATACATGCATACATATATACATAAATAGAGGAAGACTCTAGGACACAATGACAGCACATTCCTTTCTTATTTAAAAAAACAAAATTTGATGAATGGTTAAGAGGGTCTACAAAGTTTCAAAATATAATTTTAGAGTGTGATTTTTTTCCCACAATCTTTTTTAAAAGTTCAAATTTCATATGTCTGTGTCCTCCATAAATCTAAACGTAAACAGTCCCTTTTTTTTTTTTAAAGATTTTATTTATTCATTTGACAGAGATAGAAACAGCCAGCGAGAGAGGGAACACAAGCAGGGGGAGTGGGGAGAGGAAGAAGCAGGCTCATAGCAGAGGAGCCTGATGTGGGGCTCGATCCCATAACGCCGGGATCACGCCGTGAGCCGAAGGCAGACGCTTAACCGCTGTGCCACCCAGGCACCCCTAAACGTAAACAGTCCCTTAAAGGTAAAGGCTCGAAATGGAAACTCAGCCTAAAATGGAGGGGGCCTTTATGTCACAATCTGTAAGGTTGTCAAGCACAGTAGCTAAAATGATACAATGCAAAAAATGGTGAAATCACTCATGTTTGGTTTCCTGGCGGTGACCGACATCCACAGGCATGCTTTTGCCAACTGACCGTCAATTCTGAAATATTTCACTACTACCAAATGTCATAATTTCAAAAGAAAAATAAAACAAAAAGAGTGAAGGAGCTTTCAAAATGGAAAAATGAATTTCAAAATGGAAAAATCCCCCAAAACATAATATGGAGTGAAAATACATACAAGGTCCAAAAGATACATACAGCGCGATAAAAACAAGAATGTGCACGGACGACGGACACATTCACATCTAGGAAAAGTATAAAGTCTCACGTGGAATAATACTCAGCACCATCAGGGCAGGTCGGGGAGCTGGGGGGTGGGGACCAGTGAGGCTTTAGTTTTATCTACTAAAACACAGGAGCACCTGGCGGGCTCAGCCAATAGAACATGCGGCTCTTGATCTCAGGGCTGTGAGTTTGAGCCCCACGTTGGGTGTAGAGACTATTTAAAAAAAAAAACAAAAAACTTTAGGGGTGCCTGGGTGGTTCAGTTGGTTAAGCATCCAACTCTTGGTTTCAGCTTGGGTCATGATCTTAGGGTCATGAGATCGAGCCCTGTGTCAGGCTCCACACTCAGTGTAAAGTCTCCTGGAGATTCTCTCTCTCCCTCTTCCTCTGCCCCTTCCCCAACTCATGCTCTAAACAAACAAACAAACAAACAAACAAATAAAATCCTTTTTTTTTTTTAAAGGAATTTTAGGGGCACCTGGCTGGCTCAGTGGATAGAGCACACAACCCTTGATCTCTGGGTGGGGTGTTCAAGCCCCACACGGAGCATACAGCTTAGTTCAAAAAACAAAAAGGAATTTTATACCACTAAGTAAGAAGGCAAGCCACAGACTGGGAGAAAATATTTGCAATAATATATAATATTATTATATATTGACATATAGTAATATATTTATTATCTAATAATATAATCTAATAATAATTCAATTATTATCTAATAAAGGACTTGTATCCAGAACATATAAAGAACTCTTAAAACTCAACATTAGGAAGATAAATAATCCAATTAAAATGGGCAAAGGGTTTGAACAGACATCTCACCAAAGAAGACATACAATGGCCAATAAGCACGTGAAAAGATGCTTGACACATCAGTCACCAGAGGCACAGAAATCAAAACCACAATGAGATACCCTCACACCGACCAGAATAACTATAATCAAGACAACAAAAAACCCCAAGCGCTTGCAAGGCTTCAGAGCGAAAGCAAGTCTCATCTGCCTCTAGTGGGAATGTCGAGTGGTTCAGCTACTTTGGAAAACAGTTTGGCAGCTGCTTAAAAAGTTAAACACCAATTTACTGTAAGAGCCAACAAATCCACTCCTAGGTATCTACGTAAGAGAAACACCGTATGTCCACACACTCATGCGCGAACTTTCCCAGTGGCGTTATTCACAAGAGCCAAAAAGTGGAAACCACCCAGTGGCCACTGACTGGTGCGTGGATGAATAAAATGTGGTGTGTTTATTCAGTGGAGTATTATTAATACATAAAAAGGAGGAAAGCAGTGATCCATCCTACGACATGGACGAATCCTGAAAACATCATGCTGAGTGAAAGAAACCAGACACAAAAGACCATATAGTGTATGGTTCCTTTTATACCAAATGTCCAGAACAGGGAAATCTATAGAGACAGGAAGTAGATTAGTGGGGCCTGGGAGGGGGTAGGAGGTAGAGCAGGGGGCGAGGTGGTGAGGGGGCGAGGGTGTTGGGGTGTGGGGAGTGACTGCTAATGGACACACGGAATCTCTTTAGAGTGATAGAAATATTCTAAATTTGAATTTTGGTCATGGTTGCACAGCTAGATAAATTTACTAAAAATAATAAAAAGTGTCCACTGGAGACAGGAATTTTGCGACATGCAGATTATACCTCAATAAAACTGTTGAAACAAACACAATGACACGGCAGGGTCTCAGAGCGTCTGCCACTGAAAGGGGCAGATGCTGTCATGAGCAGGGCGCTCGGACTGATGACAAAGGGTCCTTGCTGAGCCCAAGGGGGACCCTGCCAAACAGCAGTGGCCTCAGGAATGAGTGCTTGTATCTGTGGGGTGTTCAGTTTTCCAGAATCGAAGCCCCTCTCCTGGCTCGGGGATGTGCCACTGCTGTCAGCCAGGGATGGACATAGAAACGAGCATCTCCTGGCTTCCCCACATGGGGACTACTCTTCTCCCACAGCCACAGGGTGCGAGGACAGCAGCCGGGGCTGCCGTGGTGGCCCCAGGATGTCACCAGGCACCCAGGCTCCCTCTCTCTCAGCCTTACCTCCCTCACGATGGGGACTTTAGCCATATGCCCCAAAGATGCCTGCTGTCCTGCTGGGGGGCCATATCCTCCTTCTGGGCAGTGGGCAGGGCAGGGCTGGTCAGAAAGCCTGTGCATCTGATCTGTCCCTTCTTATGAGGAAGCCACTGGATTTCCCAGAAACCCCATGGAGCAGACTGGCCTTCGTGTCATGGAGCCACCCTTCCCTGTGGGGGAGTTCAACATTGTTGGCTGGCCACATGATTACGCCTAATCAAACAGGGGCTCTCATGATGGAGAGGTGGGGGAGAAGGGCGACTTGGCAAGAACCAGAGGGTCTGCCAAAGTGAGTGTCGCTGGTGGGCCCTCACCTCTCTCTACAGCCCCCCGAAGACTCTTTGCTGCTGTCCCGCCCTGGCAACCAGTTCTCAGGCTTGTGGGCCAGGTTTCCCGGCCAGGCTTGGCCATGTTTCTCCCTCTCCGGACCTGAAGTCCTTGAGCGAGGCTTCAAGGATGTTCCTCCCACTCCCGAGCTACACTCACTGCAAGAGGCCACAGAGAAAACACAACATGCCATCCACAGGCTCTTCAAGCTGGCATTTGTGGTGGGTACAGAGATCTGGAAAGCCGAGAAGTGGTTGCTTGGGGGAGGGGAGAGGGGAGGGCTTGAGCAAACCTGGGGACTGATGACATGTGCTTCGTATCTCCAGCATGGAGGTGGTCAAAAGTCAAGTTACACACTTTATATGTGTGCGTTATTTTGTGTGTCACTTACACCTCACTAAAGCTGCTTTAGGAAAAAAAACAAGGTAAGGCAGGATAAGCAGCTTAGAAACAGATAGAAGGACTGAGAGTTTGTTGGTCACAGAAGAAGTCCTGACTCTTTAAAAATGATCACAAGGCCGCCTGTGATCTCTCCCATCGCTGATTTTCTGACCATTTCCAATGGAACCTCCTTCTGTGCTCTCAGCCCTCTTTGCTCTCTCTCATCTCTGAGCCATTGCATATGCCCTTCCCTCTGCCTGCAACACGCACTCCTTCCCACACTCACCCTGGATTTTCAGGTCCTGGCTCAGATGCTTCCTCCTCTGGGAAGCCCTTCCTGACCACCCAGGCCGGGTCTGTTACCCTCTGGGAACGCTATGCCATCCCAGCTCCAACCACGTTGGGTTGTCACCATCTGGGAAGCGGTCTGTCTCCCCCATGGACTGGGAGTCCCAAGAATGCAGGGCCAAGAGTGTCTTGGTCACTCCTGTATCCCCAGCACAGCCTAGTAAGGGGCCAGGCACAGAGCAGGTACTCAGGGAATATGTACTAAAAACATGAATCAATCAATCAGTCAGTCAGTCAGTCAACCAAGGAATAAATAACCTCTTGGCTAATTACAAAAGAGCAAAAGATACTTTTACAGTGGACAGACCCGGTGGTCACCACTTAAACCAAGTGGTCAAACTCAGCATCATCTATAATGGGACAAACTGACATCGTGACTGGTTGAAGGTGTCATGGGACAGACACAGCATCACCCACAGTTTTCCTGCTGAAAATGTCCACTCTGAATCTAGCCAGGAGTCCAGAGTGTGGGTCATTTTCTGCAGGACAACTGAGCTGGAAGTTTTCAAAAATCCAAAGTCGTACAAATCCCAAAAAGGCAGAGCTGTCCTAGATTTCACAAGATTAAAGAGATGACTATAAAATGTAATGTGTGGGCCATGACTGAATCCTGGGTTGGATAGAAGAAAATCTATAAAAGATATTTTGACATGTTAGAGAAATTTGAAAACAAGCAGTTTCTTAGATGATATTATGAAATTATTAAGAATTTTCTTAGTGTAGGATGCCTGGGTGGCTCAGTCAGTCAAGTGTCTGCCTTCAGCTCAGGTCATGATCTCAGGGTCCTGGGATAGAGCCCCACATCTGGCTCCCTGCTCAGCCGGGGAGCCTGCTTCTCCCTCTCCCTCTGCCTGCCGCTCTGCCTACTTGTGCTCGCTCTCTCTCTCTCTGTCAAGTATATAAATAAAATATTTTAAAAAAATAACTTTTCTTAGTGTATGATGGCTTTTTTGGATTGTGTGGGAGAAGGTCCTTACTCTTAGAAGACATACACTTAAATTTTCAAGGGTAAAGTGCCATGACATCTGCAAATTACTTTCAAATGATTCAGTGAAAAAAAAAATCTGGGTAGCTATGGAGACACAGAGATGTAAAGCATTATGGACTACATGTTCCTGTGCCCCCCCCACCCAGTACATACGTTGAAGCCCCAACCCCCAATGTGATGGAATTTGGAGGTGGGGCCTCTGGGAGGTAATTCGGTTTAGATGAGGTCATGTGGACAGGACCCCCAGGACCGGATTGGTGTCCTTATAAGAAGAGAGAGACACCAGGGGGCTTTGCCTCTCTCTCTCTCTCATATGAGCACAGCGGGAGAAGGCAGCCGTCTACAAAGCAGGAAGTGGGACCTCAACAGGAACCGAATCTGTTAGCGCCTTGATCTTGGACTTCCCAGCCACCAGGATGGTGAGAAAATAAATGTCTGTTGTCTGAGCCCCCCAGCCTGTGGTATTTTGTTACAGCAGTGAGATCTTAGACTCCTAGACATAAGCACGCAGATCCAAGCTCTCTGAAGGGCCCAGACAAGGCACAATGTGAACGAGTGGTGACTCTAGTAAGCGCCTCTGGGTGTTCACTGTATAGTTTCTTGCATTTTTCTGTAGGTCTGACAATTTTCCAAATAAGATGCTGGGGACGGGGCGCCTGGGTAGCGCAGTCGTTAAGCGTCTGCCTTCCGGCTCAGGGCGTGATCCCGGTGTTCCAGGATCGAGTCCCACATCAGGCTCCTCCGCTGGGAGCCTGCTTCTTCCTCTCCCACTCCCCCTGCTGCGTTCCCTCTCTCGCTGGCTCTCTCTCTGTCACATAAATAAATAAAAAATCTTAAAAAAAAAATTAAAAAAAAAAAAAGATGCTGGGGAGAACTAAAATGCAAAAAACAAAAAACAAAGAAAATATACCAAAATGAAACAAGTGTTGATGATTTCTGGCAGGTAGGTTTTACGACGGTCTTGATTTTTAAATTTTCTCCTCTCAATACTGGGGACTTGCTCAGTTCAATAAGAGAGGAAAACCCAAAATGTACATGTGACCAGATCCAGCAGCTGTCATTTCAGGAGTTATTCTTAAGAAACTAACAATGGGATGCTCGAAGATTTAGCCCAGGGCCCCTGAGGCCCAGCACGGCTCTCTGGGGAGGTCCTTTCCTACTGACTGCTGTGGTGCCCTCCAGGGCAAGGAGAGGCTGTGCCATTGTGTGGCGTGTGATGGGTCCATCTTCTCAGTTTAAAGCTCAAAACCCAAGGCCCCCTGGCTGGCTCAGGCGGCGGAGCATGTGACTCTTGATCTCAGGGTCGTGAGTTTAAGCCGCACATTGGGTGTGGCGATTACTTAAAAAATAAAAAAAATGTAAAAACATAAAAATAAAGCTCAAGACCCGTGGGCAAGTCCGAGGGGTAGGTTCTCAGGTGCTGTGTACACTGCCTCCTGTCTCCGGCAAGGTTAAGCACCAGATGCCCCAGAAGTAACCTCCTCACTAACATACCTTATAAAGACGTCCTTCCTCCTCTCACTTTCCTCCAAAAGGACATCTTGTTCCTCCCCCTCAAACAGTCAAAGGATAGCAGTAATTCATTCTCCCTGTAATTTCTGAAGAGGGGAATAAGGGGCCCTATTTGTAGCAAAAAAAACACAAAAACAACACTCAGTTGTTTCAGAGGTACTGGGTTTCTCTTTGGAATGATGAAAGAGTTCTGCACACAGAGGGTCGTGATGGTTACACAACACCGAGTGTACTTAATGCCACAGAACTGTATACTTAAAATGGCTAAAATGATCGCTTGTATGGTATGTACGTGGTGTCAATTTAAAAAGAACAGATAATTTGGTAATGAGGAATGAGCCTAGGTGCTGCTGTGTCTCACCCCCGACTGGTCAACAGGTATGGTGTACTGCCATGCGATTCTGGCAGCAGTCACTCAGAGTTAGTACAGACTCCACAGGGTGAAGGCCCACTCCCACAAGACGGCTCCCGCTCCAGTAGCAGCCATGAGTGGGGTTCCCAAGCCACCTGCACTTCTGACCAACTGGCGACAGACTCGGGGGCTCCCACAAACCCCCTCAGGTTCAAAACTTTGCTAGAACTAATGAGGGAACAGAAGGTAAGTCCAGGACAAAGCAGAAGCTGACACCCCATAACCGCCCCCTGCCCCCAGATGGGATACATGCGACATTCCTCAGGCACTCCTGGCTGCCCTAAAGCTAAGGAAAGGAAAACCAAACATTCAACTTATAGAGCTCACAACCCTGCAGGACCTGAGTCTCCCTCAGTTTCCAAATGTCTTCACGATCTGCAAGAACAAAGCATTTCTATCAATAACCTAGCTTCCAGAAGGAAATGGAGATACAATTAAATGTCCTTATAACCTGCGGCCCATTGACAGATACTTGAACTGGGCAGAGTATAACGTTCCCCCAGGAAGTTCGCAACTATCTTCATGTTACTGTCTTGCTAGAGGGAAATATTAACTTGACAATGGCAAGGCCTCCAGTATCCTGGGAGTCTTCTTTAACATATGAAAATCCTTTCTCAGCCTCCCTTTTCCTTACCTCCCCAACCCCATAGTATATAATCAGCCACCCCTCAAAACCCCGGGGGCAGCAGCTCTTTCTGCCCACGGGTCCTGTCCCCCTGCTTTAATAAACCACCATTTTGCACCAAAGACGTCTCAAGAATTCTTTCTCGGTCATCGCTGCGCACTCCACCCCATTGCACCTCACCTGTATTCCACGACCTCAGCAGAACCACTCACAGAATGCCCCGGAAACGTTATATCTACAACTGCAACAGGTAAGATGTAGGAGGGATTGTGGGGCGTCCACGGGCCCTGCAAACATGCCTGCCAACCAGGAGGTGTCTCAGGCCCCACAGGTGGGCAAGAGGGATGGGATTGCTGGCTGTGTGACTGAACTAGAAAGTCAGGCTGGCTTGGTCATAATCTTATGCTAGGTTTTTCCACCAGTAGCTTATCAAAGATACACTTAACCACTTAACGAATTTAACAAAGGCTTCTGAAGCAACCTGGGACCGGTAAAATTGGTTAACAGATACATTCTTTATTACCCTACAAAAACTGAGGGAGGTACTCAACAGACCTTTCCCCCCAGGAGCTGTGGCTGCTGTGATATGCACCAACCAGGGGCAGCCGGATGGAGGCCAGTGTCCTGGAGCAGTGGCTGCTGGGAGTCCCGACTCCTCATCGTCTTCCCACACCTGTCTCTTCCCGAGGGAGGCTCCCCCACCTTCACATCTCTCTCTTGCAGCTCTCTTCCTCCTGCTGCTCCCATTCCTGCATGGAAGGCTCCATCCCTCCATAGGTGAGCATGGGGGGTGGGTGCAGGGAGGTCTGACCCCTCTGGGGTGGCAGAGGGTGGGAGGGCTTTCTGGGGAACGTCTCAGAGGCAAATATGAACTATCAGCCAGTTCCATCGAGACACTGCGTGATGAGCTGAACCTCAGTCTCTGGAGGGGCCGGGAGCCCCGGGTAGGGGCTGAAGGGCTCCAGCCCCCTAAGAAGCACAGGATGTGGTCTCTGGAGGGGACCCTGCCCAGCTGGCTTTGCATGGGTAAGTCAGGGAAATAGCAGGAGCCAGGGTCAGAAGTTTGGGGCTCTCACAAACCGGGACTGTGCCAACTTCAAACCCAAACCATAAAGGTAGAGGGGCCGGCTCTAGGACAGAGCTGCCATTTGAGAACCCATCCTCGGCCCCCAGGGGCCTGGACCATGAAGATGGCTGGTACTGCGTGGGGCCCAGAAAGGAAGGGCAAGGGTGTTGCCTACGGAAAGGCTGTGCACACCTTCTCCCTTAGTGCTTCTGCCCTGCCAGCCTCAGGGCTGAGTTCTGACCTGCCTCCCACTGCTCCCCACTTCGGGTTCTGGGGTAGCCCCTGTGAGGATCCCCCCTTGAGCTGCACGTGGGTGCTGGGGGCAGGGAGCGCTTCTTGGGCCAGAGCAGAAACGGGACATCCGCTGGGCTCGGAGGGAGAAGGGGAGTGACCGGCTGAGTCAAGAACCAAAGTCAAGAGGCCCGTCCCACTAGGGGCCCAGCTGCTGAAGCTTTTCTATGAAAACTCCTGTAGTTCAACCCCACTTGGCACCTTGGGGGGAAAAAGAGGGCAAGGGCAAGAAGGAGCGGGAGAAGGGCAGAGGCTGAGCCGCGTCTGGCCCCCAGGGGAGGTGCTGATGACAAGAAGGGAGCCTTGGCTGCTCTGTGGCGTTGTGGCCCTGGACCCCAAGTACTCCGAGTGGACCTGCTGCAGAGACTTCTACCCTTCCACCGCCCCACGCAGAGGTGCTGCCAGACCTGGGACAAGCTCCTCGTCATCCTCACGGACCCCCAGAAGGAGGCTGAGAACTGCAGGACGTACACCCAGGAAACCCGAGGTCGGTCCTGGCCCTGCTGGTGGTTTCCCCTTCTGACGCTTCTGCTCTCTTGGGGACACAGAGACCCCTTCCTCTTTCCTTCCTTCCCAGGAGCTCTGCTCTCCACAGAGACATATGTTACCAGATGGGGGTGGGGTGGCGTCTGTGTCTCAGCTTCCCACTGTGTGACCTTGGACGAGTGTCCTGCCCTCTCTGGGCCCAGTTTACCTGTCACCAGGTGAAGGGGATGCAGAGGAACTTATCCAGACAGGTGAGCTGGGGCTTTTGTGGTCCCTTCCTACAGCCCCCCGAGTGACACTCCTGGAGAGGAGTTTCCCCTCTGTGTGCAAGTCAACGGGGTAGCCCTTCTTGCGTCCTGTCCTCTTCTGAACCCTTCCCCTACCACCAGGTCCCAGATCCCCATGCGTGTGATGGAAAATCCCCTGGGTATCCCGCGAGAATGTCTGACTCCACAAGTACACAGGAATGGGTGTGCGGGCAAAGCGGAGAGGCTCATCTGCTTGTTGGAAGTGACGGCCAAGTAGAAAACACCCATGGCCACCACCCAGCAGCCGTGCCACCTGCTGCCCCTTTGAGGGTCTCACAGGGGTATTTCAAGGTCAAGGGAAACCCTGTCTCCAAACCTGGACTGGTCGTGACCAGGGTGTCTGGGTTTCTCTTCTCTACACATTACAGAGTAAAATGAAAATCAGTGTGAAGACCTGTGCCCATTCTCGCATGAAGATATGCCGATGGCATAGCGTGTCAATGGCGGGCATCCATTATGAACCGGTTTTAATGAAAAGCAAATTGTACTGTTATTTCTCCTGGGTGGTGCGTCACCGATAAAAAAGCTGTCCTTTGCTCAGTGTCAGCCTTTTATTGGCTTGCTGCACGTGGTGGGGACGAACTCGTTGGCTTTGGTTACAGTGACTGGCTGGGCTTAAACGTTCAGCACAAACGGGACAGGCGGGGTTCTGCTCCAGAGCAGTTGGTGTTGGGGTTCCTGGTCTCATGCTCCCCCCAAAAAAGCTGAGGACCGCTATGGGGCTATGCCACTTCCCTAAGTACCCAGACCCACTCCCTCCATTCTTGCCAGTCCTTGTCTGCTCCCAGGAGGCTGAGCACTGGGGAAGGCAGCACCACAAACTGTCCTCTGGAGCTGGTGGGCACTCACTTTGGGCAGCGCCCACAAGAGAGGAGGGGGATAGGAGAAAGCAAGGGTGGGGGACATATCTCCTGTCCCCCCACAGGGCCGCAGCGGCCTGTGCCCTTGACCTGAGGTTGCAGTTCTTGCACCTGCTCATCTGGGAGGGGCTCCTGGTGCCCTGCAGAGATCTCAGGATGGTTATCAGCTTGGCTGGGTCCACTCCCTGGTCAGCATCCTTCCCTAGGTCCCTTCACTGACACTGCCATCCTGCACCGAACTCTCTTCAAATAACCAAAACTAACAAAGGAAACAAACAGGAAAAGCAGAGCTCCCTAGGGCTCTGGCGGACCACTCCCCGTGGCAGTCGAGTCTCGGCACATTCTGTACCTTTTCTGCGGACACCCTCCCCTCTAGTGCTGCAGCTTAAGCCAGAGCTCCTCTGGAGGCCAGTTCATAAATCAGCTCTCACCTGGCCAAGTGTGAAGCCCTCTCCTCTGAGACTCTTTACCGGTCACTTAAAAGACGGATATGGAACACTCGATAGGATGATTCCCACTTTGCACGTATATGCATATCTACCAACATATATGTTAATGCATCACTTTTTCTCTCCAGACGCCCACGCACGCGTGCCCCCACGCGCATGCGCCGAGGACATGAAACACAGCTAGACGTGAACACTGATCATCTCTGGATAGTGGGATGACAGATGATTTTTATCATTCCATTTTATGTTTTTCAGCGTCACTGAGTTTTCCATAGGGAGCCTGCCATGCCTTCAACTATGCAGAAAATAATGATTGGAAAACAAAGAAATGACCCGAATGGAATTCATTTCTGGACGGACCAGTGTTCACAGGTGTCGGGTCATGCGGAGCCTCCCTTCCCTGCATGCCCTCCAATCTATGGCCCAGAGGCTGTGTAACCTGGTCGCCGACCCCTCATTCCTGCCACACTATGCTGCACATTCTAAGCTCCGGGAGAGGAACATTTATAAAAAAAAAATTTTTTTATGACTCTCCTTCCCACTGGAACCTCTGGGCCTTTGCACATGCTGTTCTCTATGCATCTGGTCTCCCCTGGACTTCCCTGCATGCCACTTTTCCCTTTGTTATTTCAGTCTGTGTCCTCACACTGGAATCAACATGAGTATATCAGTTTTCTGAGTCCTGCGAGTCCTGGCAAATCACTGAGCCTGAGGGTGGTTTGGGGGACCCCCAACACAAGGAGTTTCAAAGATTCAAAGATGTGGTGCTTGTAAATCCTTCACACAGTCCCTGCAACCCAATAACTGTGAAATCTAGGAGAATCATTTCCTCTGTGCCTCAGTGTCCTCTTCTGCAAAATGGGGGGGGGTCATAACCATCCTGTACTCTTAGGATGGGGATGTTTATAATTTGGGGTGAAGAAGCTCTTCCCAAACAAGGGGATAAAAGTAAGAGCCATAAAAGAAAAGATGGGAAAATCTGGCTTGTCAAAATTAAAAAAAAATTTTTTTTTGTAGGACAAAAGACACCCTGAACAAGCATTAAGGACAAGTAAAGCAGGCATTTGTCACAGGAATTCAAGTGTCCAATAAACAGCTGAAAATATGCCGAGCCCGCTAGGGGTCATCAGGGAAGCACAGACCACATCCCCCATGCCAAGCATCTTACCGCACGGCTCCAGTGAGAGGTTTGCCAGAAAGCCTCCCCACCTCAAACACAGTTCGCAGATTCTTTGCAGAACACCTCAGATCACCAGGAGAGAAATGGAGCAGCTTACAGAAAGTGCATGTGGGACACTGGATTATGGTTCCCCAACATGTCTGTACCCCAATGCCTGGAACCTGTGGGTCTTACTTCATACAGCAAAAGGGACTTTGCAGATGTGATGAAGTGAATTAAGGATCTTGAAATGGGGGAGATTATCCTGGATTACCCAGGCCCTAACCCCAGTGACAAGTGTCCTCATAAAAGGTGGGAGAGAAGACACAGATACACAGCAGAAAGCCATGTGAGGACGGAGGCAGAGATGGGAGGGATGTGGCCATGAGCCCAGCAGTGCTAGGGGCCACAAGCAGCTGGCTAAGGCAAGGAACAGGTTCTCCCCTGAAGGGAGGCAGGACGAGGTGCCTGGGTGGCTCAGTCGGTTAAGAATCTGCCTTCGGCTCAGGTCACGATCTCACGGTCCTGGGATCGAGCCCTGCACTGGGCTCCCTGCTCAGCGGGAAGCCTGCTTTCTCCCTCTTCCTCTGCGTCCCTCCTCGTGCTCTCTCTCTCTCTCTCTCTCAAATAAGTAAATAAAAATCTTTAATGAGGAAAAAAAAAAAAGGGAGAGAGGACAGCCCTACCAACACCTTGATTTCAGTGCAGTGATACTGATTTCAGAGTTCTGGCCTCTGAAACCGTTGGAGAACACATGCGCTTTGGAGTAAGCCCGTGAGCACAGCAGCCACGGGAAACTCACCCAATGGACAAAAGGACTGAACAAACACTTCACAAAGGGAGATATTAAGAATGGCCAATAAGGGGCGCCTGGGTGGCTCAGTCCTTAAGTGTCTGCCTTCGGCTCAGGGCGTGATCCCGGCGTTCTGGGATCGAGCCCCACATCAGGCTCCTCCGCTGTGAGCCTGCTTCTTCCTCTCCCACTCCCCCTGCTTGTGTTCCCTCTCTCGCTGGCTGTCTCTATCTCTGTCAAATAAATAAATAAATAAAATCTTTAAAAAAAAAAAAAGAATGGCCAATAAGTTCACATGAAGATGCTCGATGCCATTACTCATCAGAGAAAGACAACCTGAAACTACAATACAATACCTCTACATACTTACCAGGATGGTTAAATTTAAAAAAAGAAAAGAACAAAAGGAAAAAGGCAAAACTGCCAATAAGGAGCATTGTCAGGAACACGGAGCTGCTGGAACTTTCATACAAGGTTGGGGTCGGGGAGGAGTGGGAGGAGGTCATACGATGGGGTCCATTATTTTTTTTTTAAACTGGCAGTTCCTGGGGTACCTGGGGGGGCAGTCGGTCAAAGCATCCGACTCTTGGTTTCCGCTCAGGTCACGATCTCAGGGTCTTGGGATAGAGACCCGTGTCCACATTTAGCGTGGAGTCTGCTTCTCCCTCCCTCTCTGCTCCTCCCAACTCTCTCTCTCTCAAATAAATAAAATCCTAAAAAAAAAAAGAAAATCTGGCATTTTCTTCAAAGGGTAAATACTCAGGATGCCTGGGTGGCTAGTCGGTTGAGCATCTGCCTTCGGCTCAGGTCATGATCCCAGAGTACTGGGATCGAGTCCCACGTCAGGCTCCCTGCTCAGTGGGGAGCCTGCTTCTCCCTCTGCCTCTGCCTCTCCCCGTGCTCATGCTTGCGCATGCTCACGCTCTCTCTAATAAACAAATAAAATCTTTAAAAAAGGGGGGGGTGGTTAACACTCTCATCCTATGACTCAGCAGTCTCACTCCTGGATACACCCAAGTGCAATGCCAGCCAAAGCCTTGTGCCAGCTCGGTCCTGGCAGCTTTGCTCCTAACAGAGACATGCTGGGTGCTGACGGATCGGTAAACACAGTGTGTTACAGCCGACAGTGGAATACCGCACGGCAACAAAAAAGAACAGAGGATTACAACACAGATGCATCTCCCAGATACGATGTGGAAGAAAAGAAGCCAGATCCAGAAAAAGGACATTCCATACCAGTCCACCAGACACAAAGTTCAGGAACTGACAGATCTGATCGACAGTGACAGATTTCAGAAGAGTGGCTACTGCTGGGAGGGGGTGTTGCTGGGAGGCAGCAGAAGGGAGCACTCCTGCAAACGCCCTGGCTCCGTCTGGGTGCTGGTTAATACGTATATCCTTTTGTAAGAATTCATTGAGGCATTGATACCAGTGCAGTTTTATACTTTACTGTATGTTTATTTTATTTCAACTAAAACCATAATGAGAAGAAACAAGAAACACACATCCAATAAGGAAAATGACCCAAGGATAGACACAAGACAATCTGGAATAAATAAATTGCTCAGTAAAACGTAGGCCAGTAAAGGTAGGATTACTTTCTTTTTTTTTTCTTTTTTTTTTTTTTTAAGATTTTATTTATTTATTTGACAGAGATAGAGACAGCCAGCGAGAGAGGGAACACAAGCAGGGGGAGTGGGAGAAGAAGAAGCAGGCTCATAGCGGAGGAGCCTGATGTGGGGCTCGATCCCACAACGCCGGGATCATGCCCCGAGCCGAAGGCAGATGCTTAACCGCTGTGCCACCCAGGCGCCCCAGGATTACTTTCAATATATAGTACTTAAACGTGCTGTCAAAATACCCATGCCTTTAGTCGAGAAATTCTTTTTTCTCCCAGGCAACACAGCAGAAAGCCACACGAAGTGTCCGGAAAATTCGGGTGCTCCACTCCACCAGCAAAGTGGAGCAGGCTTGTTCTTCCTTTGGGCGGTCAGAGCTACTCGGGGTGAGTCGTCAGAGACACCGTGGCACCGTGGGAGTGTATTAGTCTCGTCCAGCTGCTCTAACATACTACCATGAACGTGATGACCCAACACAGAAAGGTATTCTCTCGCAGTTCTGGAGGGCAGGAGTCGAAAATCGGCATCACTGGGCCTCGATCAAGGTGTCAGGTGGGCTGCAGTCCCTCCGAAAGCTCAAGAGGAGAATCGGTTCTCTGCCTCTTCCAGCTTTTGGTGGCTGCTGGTGTTCCTGGGCTTCCGGCTGCCCCACGCCAGCCCCATGCCATCTTCACGTGGCCTCCCCTTCTGTGTGTGTGATCTCCCTCTGACCATCTCTCAGGAGCACACCGTGATGGCACTCAGGACCCAGACGGACAATCCAGAAAAATCTCTGCATCTCAAGATCTTTAACTTCCTCACGTCTGCAAAATTTTTATCACATGAGGTCACATTCACAGATTCCAGGGACGAGGACCTGTGCTCTTTGTGGGGGCGGGGGCACTGTGCATTCCATTCCACCTATGCCAGGGTCAGGGGAGAAGGGCCTGGAGGCTACGGGCTGGCTGGGATTTGGCCAGGTACCTAGAGATTGTCATGGATTCACTGACTCAGCAAATGCAGGAGAGTTAGTGAGTGATAGAGGGAGGCAGAAAGGATCCACACTAGAGAGATCCCGTGGGGAGAAACTGAGGCCCCTGCCAACAGCCAGCACCAATTTGCTGGCCTCGTGAGTAAGCCTCCTCACAAGTGGACTGTGCACCTGTCGAGTCTTTGGGTGCCTTCAGCCCCGGCCCGAACCTCATGTCAGATCCAGAGCCAGACCCCCCAGAACTGCCCAGCCAAGCCACTCCTAACTCTCTGACCCCCAGCAACCCTGTGAGGCGAAAAACATTGACTGTTGCTTTAAACTGCTCACGTTAGGGTCAGCTGAGCAGTACTAAGACATGTGGCTGCAACAGGGCCCTCCAAGGGACTTCATCCTTACCCCAACCTCCTTGTTCTCAACAACGATGCATTTCTCTGGTTTAACATACCTGGAACTTAATTTAGGAAAGCTGCAGAGAGCAGAGCGCTCATCCCCTACCACCATCTCCCTGCTCGGTCATAACCAGCCAGGCACCATGTTTGCATGGGACCGCAGGTGCCCGCAGGGAGATGCACACATGGGGGGGTGACACAGCACCCGGGGGCATGTCCCTAGGAGATGCTCATGCTCGTGCAGGACCTGGTAATCCTGGGCGTGCTAAAATCTGGAAGACAAACTCTGACCTCCGCTTAGATGCCCCCCCAACTCCAAACCAGCAGATTCGCCACACACAGCACCCCCACTCCCCCCGCCGGAACACCTTTTAAGATAATACATGACATTCACTGCCAGATGGAAAGACTGACGCTGGCTCTCAGTCCCACCAGCAACACTCCCAGCACTCCAGGTTGCTAGGCAAAGCTCAGTGGTAGAGGGATGGTGGGATTAGAAGGGTCTGCGACGAAGAGCCCTGAACACCCAGCTAGGTACTAAGCACTCAACAGATTGATGCTTTAGTTATTATTTTATTCCACAGAACCTAGCCGTTCTGCAGGAAACATGACACCTAAAACAAAAGACAAATTCTCCCCCAAATCGGTCTTGCAACATAAAGAGCAAATTTTTTCAAGGCAGTGGAAAAGCTGTTACAGAATTGCACTTCAACAATTGGGTGAGCGGAAATATAAACTGCGGTATGCCCATTCAGTGGAACGTCCTTCAGTGATAAAAAGAAATGAGCTATCAAGCACAAAAAAAGACCCAGGAGAATCTTAAATGCATATCGTTAAGTGAAAGAAGCCAGGCTGAAAAGGCTACATGCTGTATGCTTCCAACCATCTAACATTCTGGAAAAGACAGTAAAAACACCTGGGGTTGCCAGGGGTTCAGGGAGTGGGGAGGGAGGGACAGGTGGAGCACAGGGGATTTTTAGGGCAGTGAAGCCATTCTCTGTGATACTCTAATGGTGGATACATGGCATTATACGTTTGTCCAAACCTGTAGAATGTACAACACCGAGTGGAAACCCCAGTGAAAACTATGGACTTTAGTAACGTGTCAATATTGACTCGTCAATTGCAACAGATATACCACACGAATGCCAGATGTTCATCACAGGGGTGGCTATGAATGTAGGGGGCACTGGGGGAGATATACGGGAATTCTCTGTACTTTCTGCTCAATTTTTCTGTAAACCTAACATTGCTCAAAAAATATAAAGTCTATTAACTTTTCAAAAATACAGATCAAGGGGCGCCTGGGTGGCACAGCGGTTAAGCGTCTGCCTTCGGCTCAGGGCGTGATCCCGGCGTTATGGGATCGAGCCCCACATCAGGCTCCTCCGCTATGAGCCTGCTTCTTCCTCTCCCAATCCCCCTGCTTGTGTTCCCTCTCTCGCTGGCTGTCTCTATCTCTGTCAAATAAATAAATAAAATCTTTAAAAAAAAAATACAGATCAAGGCACAAGAATAACTCAGATAAATCTGAACATAAGAGGGGCGTCTGGGTGGCACAGCGGTTAAGCGTCTGCCTTCGGCTCAGGGCGTGATCCTGGCGTTATGGGATCGAGCCCCACATCAGGCTCCTCNGGGCCCCTGATCAGTGGGGAGTCTGCTTCTCCCCCTGCCTCTGCCTGACACTCCCCCTGCTTGTGCGAGCTCTCTTGCTCTGACAAATAAATAAAATCTTAAATATATATATATGTGTGTGTGTGTATACATAATATATATATTATATATTTTTTTTTCAAACTCTTGTCATTCAAAAAAGATGGTGTTGGAACATGACAGACAAATGGACAATGAGACAGGACAGAGAAAGAGGTGCCAGTGTTAAAGGGACATACTGGGTACTGCTGTCCTCTCCCAGGGGAGGCAGGAAAGGATGGAGCACCCCTCACACTTCAAGACACAGGCCAACCATTCATTTGGAAACTGAAGTACACAGATCCTGACCTCATACTCTTCAAAAACCAAAACATGACAGAAAAAAAAGCTACTCTTGGTAGATGACTTAAACACACACACAAAAAACTTGAATAAAAGTATGAGAAAGTAGAGCTGCAGATATCCTAAAGGTAAAGGAGTCCTTCTCAAATAAGGACGGAAAAAACCCAAATGCCTGAAAGGAAAAAGGCTAATAATATATTTGGTTATTTTATTTTATTTTTGAGTTTATTTATTTAAGTTATATCTACACCCGGGGGCGCCTGGGTGGCACAGCGGTTAAGCGTCTGCCTTCGGCTCAGGGCGTGATCCCAGCATTATGGGATCGAGCCCCACATCAGGCTCCTCCGCTATGAGCCTGCTTCTTCCTCTCCCACTCCCCTGCTTGTGTTCCCTCTCTCGCTGGCTGTCTCTATCTCTGTCAAATAAATACATACAAAATCTTAAAAAAAAAAAAAAGTTATATCTACACCCAACGCAGGGCTTGAACTCACAACCCCAAGATCAAGAATCGTACATTCTTCTGACTGAGCCAGGTGGGCACCCCAGATTTGCTTATTTTATTTTTTTAAAGGTTTTATTTATTTATTTGACAGAGAGACAGCCAGCGAGAGAGGGAACACAAGCAGGGGGAGTGGGAGAGGAAGAAGCAGGCTCCCAGCGGAGGAGCCTGATGCGGGGCTCGATCCCAGGACTCTGGGATCACGCCGTGAGCCGAAGGCAGTCGCTTAATGACTGAGCCACCCAGGTGCCCCCAGATTTGCTTATTTTTTTTATTTTTTATTTTTTTAAAGGGTATCTTTTTTTTTTTTTTAAGATTTTATGTATTTATTCAACAGAGATAGAGACAACCAGCGAGAGAGGGAACACAAGCAGGGGGAGTGGGAGAGGAAGAAGCCGGCTCCCAGCGGAGGAGCCTGATGTGGGACTCGATCCCATAACGTCGGGATCACGCCCTGAGCTGAAGGCAAACACTTAACCACTGTGCCACCCAGGCGCCCCCAGATTTGCTTATTTTAAAACGAAAAAATTCAGTTGGACAAAACATACCAGAAACAGACATTAAAGGGACAGTGAAAACAGGCATTTTCCAAAAGCAGGACAAACGTCCGATAAATGGCTACAAAGATGCTTGACCTACAAGTAAGCAGGGAAATGTAAGTTAAAAGAACAATTACAGGGGCGCCTGGGTGGCACAGTGGTTGAGCATCTGCCTTCGGCTCAGGGCGTGATCCTGGCGTTGTGGGATCGAGACCCACATCAGGTTCCTCTGCTGTGAGCCTGCTTCTTCCTCTCCCACTCCCCCTGCTTGCGTTCCCTCTCTTGCTGGCTGTCTCTGTCTCTGTCACATAAATAAATAAAATCTTAAAAAAAAAAAAAAAGAACAATTACATTCCATGTGCACTTCTATGGTTTGAAAATCTTTCAAGTTGGATCATTCCAAGTGTTGACAGTTTCTCTGCTACTCCGAAGAATTTTTGAGGGCATTTTTATGTTAAATTTGGTTCCTTCAGCTCGTGGTATCTAAGGAAAGACTCACGCAGGTCAGAGATGCACATACAGATCCCTGAGTGTCGCAAGAGGAGAGCAGCGTACAGCTCATCGGGGGTCTCAAGTATGACCAGATCTTTCCTAAAAGGGGTCTGCCAGAGTTCCCCCAAACAGGAGGCAGGATTCCTTTGGGGGGGCGGACTTTGGTTTCTCTGAAATGGCTGAACTTTTAAGAAGACTGGGTACATTCTAGAAAAAAGAAAAGTTCAAGGCACAGGGATGGGCCCTTTGAGCAAGGGGGGCACATTGGATGTGACGGAGCCATTGGTGACCCCCGCCCCCAGGTCCACGGACCTCCCTTACCTGGTGGAGGCGCCTCTGGGGAGCCTGGCTTGGGCACTGCCATTGCAGGGGCAAGGGGC
Source organism: Ailuropoda melanoleuca (assembly GCF_002007445.2). Lineage (NCBI taxonomy): Eukaryota > Metazoa > Chordata > Mammalia > Carnivora > Ursidae > Ailuropoda > Ailuropoda melanoleuca. The sequence continues at coordinate 33,291,077 of NC_048229.1, read as the reverse complement.
ACTCTGGGCCCAGGGGTCCCAAGTCCCAGCCCACCACCTCCATTTTCCTCCTTCCTCTAGGAGGTCCCAAATGGACACCAGGAGCATTCCCTGATGGGGGAGTACAGATAAAGAATGTCAGAGACACAGCATGAGGGTGAGCTCATGACGTGAGAGGTGAGTAAAGATGAGACCGGTCTCCCCAGCCCTCGCTGGCTACAGTTCAGAACAAGTAACAAAAGCCTGCAGAGGGCGCCCAAATCTGAGGCGGCCTGGGGATGGGGAGGGCAGGGGCTCTCAATGTCTCCTGGAGCCTGGTGCTGCGGCAGCCTCACCATCCTAGGATATGCCAGCATTCCCCTTCTAGGTGCACAGAGCAAAAACCTCAAAGGTGCCAGTGACTCCCCCACATCCCATCGCTCAGCAAATCCTGTCTGCTCCACCTTTGAAATATTAATGTGCCAGAATCCCACCTCTCCCTACCTCCACTGTCTGCCCCTGGTCCAGCCACCATGCCCCCCACACCTGGACAATCAGAGTCATCTCTTCAGTGGACTGGCAGTTTCCACCTTTGCCCCCCATAGTCCATCGGAGTGGGGGGGATCCTAAGTCAGTTCACATCCCTCCTCTGCTCAGAGCCTCCCGTGGCTCCTGTGTCACCCAGAATAAAAGCCAGAGGCCCAAGGTAGCCCACTTTACGTAGGTCTGTATAACACACACATACGTATATGCCTTTCTTTATGAGACAGAATAAAATAGAAAGTAACAGAGTGCATTGCACATGGTGAGGGCAATTATCATTTAGCGAAACTTCTGTTCTAACCGTGTAGTAATATATAATGTATGATATTAACGTGTGTATTATCGAATACATATAATGGGTTTTATGCTTATAATACATATTAGGTACATAGGATACACCTGTATCTGTAGCTTTTCTTCATGAAAAAGAATACAGTAAGAAGTATCAGACTGCACTGCACATTTAAGGGTATTTAGTGAAATTTTCATTCCAATGATTTGCACACACCACATGTACTGTACAATGTTACGTTACAGACTACAGAAAACATTTTTATATCGTTATATACTATGTCACAGAATGCATGAATTATGCCATATTTATAATACAGAGAGTGTGAGCTGTAAGTTATATAAATATGTACATGGTATAAACTCCGCTTCTCACTGTGGCTTGCCGCCATGGGTTGAGATGGAGACTTTCTTTTTTTTTTCTTTAAAGATTTTATTTATTTATTTATTTATTTATTTAAAGATTTTATTTATTTATTCGACAGAGAGAGAGACAGCCAGCGAGGGAGGGAACACAAGCAGGGGGAGTGGGAGAGGAAGAAGCAGGCTCATAGCGGAGGAGCCTGATGTGGGGCTCGACCCCATAACACCGGGATCACGCCCTGGCCCGAAGGCAGACGCTTAACCGCTGTGCCACCCAGGCACCCCTATTTATTTATTTGAGAGAGAGAGAGAGAGAGAGAGAAGCAGAGGGAGAGGGACATGCAGACTCCGTGCTGAGCACAGAGCCCGACGTGGGCCTCAATCTCATGTCTCTGAGATCATGACCTGAACCAAAATCAAGAGTCGGATGCTCAACTGAGCCACCCAGGCGCCCCATAGACTCGAGATCCGTGTGCAGTAGAGGATATGCCAGAGTCCCTGGGGAATGGCGCCTGAAGGTGGGGAGGGAAGGAAGCAGAGCTGGGTCTGGAGTAGTTGAGGCAAGAGGCAGTCACCAGTCCTCTGGGATGCCCAGAGCTGGCAGGAGCCTCCAGAGCTGGGCCAATTGAGGCAAGGGTGCTGGCCTTCGTTCCCCTGGCTCCCCTTGCTTACTATATTCCAGGGGTGGGCAGCCTGTTATGTCCTTACTGCCCATCTCCTGCACTGGACGTCAGCTCCGAGACGGTGAGAGCCCTTGTCTTGTTCCTGGCTGATTCCCAGCTACTACAACGGGGCCAGGCACGCAGTACGTGCTCAGTAAACATTTGTCTAACGAGTGGGTGGAGGGTGCCCGCATGATTCTCCTTTGGGTACGCATCCCTCCGTCCATTGGGGTCAGGAGCCCAGGCCCGGCCCCTCAAGAGTCACAGCGGCTAGCACAGGGACGGCCAAATGGGCCCATGAATCAGGTAGGGGCTTCCTGAAGTCCACTTGCTCTAGGGATGGCTTTCTCCAGGCAAGGGGCTGCCCGACTGGGAAACCAACAGAGGGGCCAATGGAGAGCAGCCAGAGATGGGAAAGGCAGAGCCCTCGGGACACTGAGACTTTTGTGAGCCAGTGTGAATGGGTTTTGGTTTTTTTCCCCACTCGAGTCCTGAGTCCTTCAGGAGGGGAGGAGTCTGGATTCAGCGAGGCCCCTTCTTCCCAAATCACTGCGGGGCAGGCAAAGTTGGCAAAGCAATGTCTGTATATGCATGACCCCCCACCGCCCTGGGAAGCCCCATGAGGGCAGGGTTGTGGCCGTCTGGCTCACTGCTGGGACCCCAGCCTGACACAGAGCAGGGTGGGCTACACAGTGGACACCTGAAAGTTTCCTGAATAAGAATCATCGGAGGACGCGTTTTCTAAGGTTGTAACAGGGTTTTTTTTTAAAGATAAAAAAAAAAATACATCAACTTGAATACAACCAACCTCGTTTATAAATTTATTCTACCCCTCTCCCCAAGTCGCAAATGTATACAAAACTTTAGCTAATAGGAAACCAGAGTAACGAATCATTCTCCGGTCTCAGCCTCGTGCATTTGAGAGGGGATTCTTTGCATTTCCACACATCCTGATCCTGCCCAGTGGGTGAAGCCGATGCATCCCAGAAGGTCTGGCCACATGGAAGGACACGCAGGCCTGAGTTCTGAGTCTTGGAGATGTGACAGTAATGCCACAACAGGGTCAAGATGGCACAGGGGTTTGGAGTGTGGGCCCTGGTACAGACTGTCCATCTTCTGGTCCCACTCCTGGTCCTTTCCTGCCTGTGTCTCCTTGGGCAGGTGACTCCCCTTTTCTGTGCCTCAATTTTCGCATGAATGAAATGAAGAAAATACTGTTAAGGGCCACTATTTATGGACATGATGGGGGGGGCACATCACAGTCACTGGCCTCCAACAACCTGTGCTCCAGAGATGGGTCAGTGCGACAGGGCACCCCCTAGGAGTAGCCACGGAACCTGGGCACTGAGCCCGCTCACCTGGCTCCGTCCATCACCCTTCCACCCAGTGCTATCTCTCACTGTCTTCTCGTTTATCCACTCAGGTCACTTCCGATTTTACAGACACCTCCACCCAGGACCCACCTCCTCAGCTCCCTCAACAATCAGCTTCTCCCCCTCTTCTAGAAGGAATTAAGATGATCTTTCAGGACCCCAGTTTCTTGGCTTTTGTCTGGGTAGGTGGTGTGTCCAGATCACCCTGCCTGTCCCGACCCCAGCCTCTAGGCCCCTGGAAGTGAGGTGAGGGAGGAGAGTCGAGAGAAAGCCTACCCCTCCCGCTTCACCTACAGCTTCTTGGAACCCGGCCCAGGTAGAATGGATCTTGGCTCTGACCCCGTTCATTAAGTGCTAAGAGTCTGGGGCTGCTCGGACAGGAAACTGAAGGCCCCCTGTTCTCAACGCTGCCTCTGGGAAATGCCTTGGGCCCCTGTGTAGATCCCTGACCACCCCTCCCCCCCAATAACTGCCTCCCTGCTCCCTCTCCCCTTCCTCTTCCTCTGGCACCGGTGCTCTCCAGCACCCTGCACCCCTTCTCCGTCCCCTTCCCTGAGCCCCCACCCCCACTCTGCTCTGATTACTTCACCACCTTGGACAGCCAGTCCCTCATGGGCTTTGTGGACTTGGGCAAGTTCCTTTGTTTTCCCTGGGCCTCAGTTTCCCTATGAGGGAAAGAGTTCATAGGATCACTGCCCACTCACACACATTTGCTTCTCTAATTTTAACGAGACTTGTACCCATTTTGAAGATCCCTATGTCCTCAGATCCTGAAGATGACTTCCTCACTCTGGGGGTCTTTCACTCAGGCAACACAACACAGCCGGTCTGAAGAACAGAACGCAGACTGGTGGGAGCCACACCCCTCCTGCATCAGTGAGATTCCCGGAAGAGACGCCCGGTAGTAAAGGGCGGTTCCTGGATTGTTCCTATCAGCCCTGTGGGGAAGGCCACGTGTCCCGTGGGGTTGGGAAGAGTCCCAGCGTCCTCCTTGGGGTGGGGAGGTGTAGTGGGTTGAGTGGTGGCCCCCTAAGAGGTATGTCCACACAGTTATCTGGGAAAGAAAACCCAACTCTGTAAATAAGTTAAGGACCCTGAAGTGAAACCACCCTAGGTTCAGGGTGGGCCCTAAATCCAAAGACAAGTACCTTTGTAAGAGACACAAGAGAAGTCCACATGAAGGTGGAGGAAGGGACTGGAGATCTGCAGCCACAAGCCAAGGAACGCCTCAAGTCACCAGAAGTTAGAAGAGGCTAGGAAGGATCCTCCCCCAGGGCCCTTGGACGGAGCACGGCCCCGCTGAGAGTCTGATTTCGGATTGCTGGCCTCCAGAACTGTGAGAGCACACATTTCTGTGGTTTTAAGCTATCCAGTTTGTGGTCATGTTACAGTAGCCCTAGGAAACTAAGAAAGGTTAAGACCAACGGGTGGCCTAGCCTAGTGGGATGGAGGTGTGGGGACGAGGGCTCTGGAGGCAGAGGGTACCACTGTGTGAAGGCGGATGGATGGACCGGTCCAGAGCCCCAGGGGAGAAGGGCAAGGGCACACAGGTCAGCAGATTTGGATGGAACATGAGGAACATGATGGCAGTGCGCTGAGAGAGGCCACAGAAGAGGGCACGTCAGGAAAGGCTCAGGGACTTGGAAGACAGCTAAACAGGGGCCCGAGGCTGAAGGACAGGTTGGATTTAGCCTTAGGCAGGATCCATTTTTCCACCACGGAAGGGGTGCTGGGAGGGCACCGCCAAAGAGGACCCTGCAGAGACATCCCAGTAGGTTGTGCCAGACTGAAGGCCTGGGGGGTGGGGATCTGTTGGAATACTCCACTTGGGGTCTCGGTAAGGTGCCACAGATCAGGTTAAGGGGGAAAACAGAACATTCAGAGGATCAACTGCAAGCCAGGCTCGCCCTTGTTTTCCCCTCAAAGGGAGTGGCGAAACCCAGCTAGAGCCCAGCTTAGATGCTAGGACAGAAGCGCACGGAACCATGCTGCATTTCTTTACACGGTCTGTGCCAAGTCACAAAGGGAAGGGGGTGTTCCAGTGACAAGGATGAGTCCCAGGGAAGGGTAACATTTATCACTGAAATGGGGGTGGGAGTGGGGTCACAGCTTGATTCAGCTCAAGTCCGTTTTCCCTGCTGGCAGAAGAGTGAGCCTGTTGTCTTCCTGGCTGGGACCTCACAGGTCGGTGGGCTATGGGGTGGGGCGGGGCGCGGCGGGGCGCTGAGCACTGTGCTCTGAACCGATGAGCTAGGGGTGGAGGGCGCTTCGTGGACGGCTTCACCTGCCGGGGGCTCACCCCGTGGAAGGTACCGCGGCTCAGGAGGGGCTCACTGAATCCAAGTTCCATCAAGATCCCGGTGGTTTCCGCTGGGCCAGCGCGGGCGGGGGTAGTACGGGGAGAAGGCCACATCAGAGCACATGCAACCATGGCCAAGTTCAGACTTGAGCAGACTCCTGGAGCTTGGACGCAGATGCTGCCTGGGCCGCGGACGCCTCCTGGGCCACGGACGGCGGGTCCTGAGCGCAGAGCTGGGCACGTACCTCTCGCATCTGCGCCTGCAGCTCCTCCAGGGCGCTGTGCGCCGGCGCCGCCTGCATCTGCGCCTGCAGGGTCTCCAGCGCCAGCGCCAGGCGGCCCACCTCGTCCTGCATCGCGTCCCAAGCGGCGCGCTGCTCCTCCTCCTTGTGACGCTGGTGCGCCTGGTGGCGCCAGTACTCCAGCACCAGGCAGCCGCCACCCACGATGAAGATGGTGGCCTCGCCCAGCAGCTCGGCGCCCAGCTCGGCGGCCGCCTCCTCGTTCAGCGGCTTGATGACTGTGCCCCGGAAGCCCATGATGCGCATCTTGGTCCGCATCTCCACCCAGTGGTACACTGCGGGGGGAGAGAGGGGTCAGGTCATGTGCCAGGAGCCCCGACGAGCCCACCCCTCCGCACTTCGGGAGTCCAGGATTGAGCAATGCGGACACACCGCGGCCAAAACCACGGGGGGGGGGCGGGGGGGATCGCCTTCAACAAGACCTACACTGGCCTAGCCCAGTGACGTTAAGCCACTGCCCTGGGGTGACCCCAGGGTATCTTTTTCAATTTCTCAGAGGATTCTGCCAAGCAGCTGGGAATCAGAAACCCTGCCCAGGAAGGGAAGTCCTCAGTCTGGTTGGGGGTGGGGGTGGGGGGAATGCCCCTGTAGGGTTACAGGTAGCTCCCAGGACACAAAGTCCCTGGAAGGTGAAAGGGCCCAACTGCCAGAGGCTTTATAGCCTTAGCCCCCTCTGCTCCTCCCTTCAAACTAGCAGTGGGACAGCCAAGCATCCTCCCCCCCGACACAGTCGTCCAACCCACTTCTCAGGAGAAAGGCAGACCCCCCCTTCCCCCATTTCTTTCCCAATCTTCCCCAAATCCAAAGTTAGGGCTGCAGGGTAGGGGGCCCTCCTGGCTCCAAAGAAAGGGCAAGCTGGAATGTGGGAATGCATGCGAAGCGACTGTGAACCGGGGTTAGGGATCCTCTTGGCAAGTCTGGTGGCTCCCGTCCTCGATTTTCACCAACCCCGAAGATGTAACTAAGGGTCTTGTGAGCTCTTCGGTGAGGAGTGGGACACGTACCTTGGAAGAGGCTCACAGGCTGACTGTTGCTGCCGGAACGAGAGCTTTCTTGCCTAGCTGCTTCTTTGTGCAGGGAAAATCTCAGCATCTGAGTCTCAAAAGCCAAGGCAGAACTGAGGCCGGACCCTGACTCCCTCCTGCAGTAATTCACATTCGTCCACGAAACTGCTGTCTAGATCACTTGGAGATTCATGTCCAACACAGCACTTCACTTCTAATGTCTCATAATCATCCACGTAAATGCGTAATATAGGAAATGTTTTAAATGAATTGTGCGCTAATAATCTGGAAATCCAGAGGCAGATATTTGAACATGTATAACCTTACAGTCCCCGGAAATGAAACAAAAATTAACATTTGGATTTCTGTACATGCTCTGGTTGCTGACACATATGCTTTTTTACAATTCTGCAAGGGAAGTGTAAATAGAAGCTCAAGGACAAAGTTCAAGGAACAACGTGAAATTTCTGACTGTAAAAGAACAGCTTGTTCATTTTTCTCCCTTTTGATGGAGAGTAGCAGGCGCCAAATCACAAGAGTTATGCGGATTGCATTAGATACTTCGAAGGAAGGATGGCGCCAACTCTGAAAACATCAATATTCATGACACACCAGAAATTATATCCTTTGCATCTACTTGAATTCATGGAGAAGTTTTAGCTGTCACCTTGAAAATGCACTAGAGGGTATTAACTTTTCGACGTTTTAAAGGGGTGGGGCAGCAAAAATGTCTGACGATCTGTGCCGGGAGGCAGCAGTAGGATCTGGGGAGCACACCCAGGGCCCTCCCGAGAACTGCTAGTTGCTGGACTCACTGCTACCACGAATTGTTACGGAGGCCCTGGTGCTGTGGGGTTCCCGGGGTCCAGGCTGGCAGACCCCCTCCCACACTGAGGTCCTAGCTTCAGGCCAAGCTGGGGTCTGCCCGGAGCTCTGTCACCTACGGCAATGACAGCCCACTTTGAGCTGCCTCTGTAAAATGGGGAGGTGATGACCACAGGCCAGCCCCGGGGAGATGGGCCAGGGCGGGGCCTGTAACCGTCACATGATCCTTCATGTCAGGACCAGAAAGTCTAGCAGCTGGAGAGTGGTGAAGAGAGACAGCACCAGCTTCTACTGGCCCCCCCCCCCTGGCGAATGTCCCAGCATCCCACTGTGGACAGAGTAGGAGGACCTGGGGTCAGTGGTTGAGCCTGGGTGTGCAAATGGGAGTGGGCACAAGGGATGGGGGCACACACGCAGGCATAGGAGATGAAGTTGAAGCGTGTGTGTGAGACAGAACGCTTTCAGAGCAGGGACTGATGGCAGCCTCTCAGATTTGGGGTTCAGGAAACAAGGTCCATGTGGTAATGGGGGGTTGGCAACAAGGGGGAGCCATGAGGAGCCAGGACAGGACAAGACTGAGGACAGGATCAGACCCGGGGATCCAACAGGTCCCCAGTTGTCTCCCAGACACCTCACACCCACTGTGTCTGGACCTGACCCCGGCTCCCCATCCCCAGCAGACACTTGTTCCTCCTCCTGGGTCCATCCTGTCACCAGCATCTCAGCCGCATGTCTGTCTCCTGAACGTCTCTCTCCCACACCCTCATCCGCTGACCAATGCCCCCTGACCTGACCTCCCTATTCAGAGACTTCTGTCCCTCCTGCCATTCTGTGTACTCCCTTCAGAGCACCTATCACAGCTGGGACTGATCTGGTCACCCAGTCACTTGTCTGCACTCTGTCTCCGCGCTGGCCCGTGAGCCCCGCAAGGGCAGGGCCCGGGGCTGTCACTGTTACTGCGTGTCCCCGGCACCAGCCAGCAGCAGGCCAGGCACACAGGTGATGCTCAGTATATCCCATCGAATGTGTCAGTGGGTCCCCGCCCAGCCTCACGCCCCTGCCCCTGCGCTGTGCTAGGAGTTGGTTAAAACACAGAAAAACTGCCATTCTTTTCATTACCAAAAGTAACACACTGCATGAAGAAAACAAAGTACCCAAACTATAAAGTTAAAAGTTAGAGGCCCCGCACCTGGCTCTGATCCTTGGGCCCACCCCAAACGGTCCCCCCAATCTCACCCTAACCAGCCTTTTCTTTCTGCTAGCATCATGGCCCTGACATCTAATAATAAGTGTACATCACTCGCCTCTATTTCTGAGTTTTTCACCTGGAAATTTGCTGCTTTTTACACATTTTGTATTGAGCCCCTGGCCCTGGTATAAAAGATGAGCACTTTGTCCCCTGCAGCCGGTCCTCCCTCTGTCCCCGCCTCCCCATTTTTACAGGTGATTTGTAAACATACATAGTACAGTACCCTGTACTATACATTTGTCACTGTCTCCCTCCTTTCCAGTGCTCCTCCCTTCCCCCCATCCCTAGGCCAGATCATTCCTCCATGCTATCAGGGTGTGACCCACAGGTTGTTTGGCCCCTTGTACTCTATGTAAAATCAAATCAAATCAATCAATCAATCAACGGTACATATGACATGACAATCACGGACACACTGTCCTGTGTGATGTGATTAAGCTGGAGAGGAGCCCCTCGGGTGGGCTGTGTCATGAAGGGGGCCACCTGGAGGGGAGGGCTTAGTGGCAAGGCTGGATGGTGTCTCTATTCTGACATTCCATCAACCTGCTGAGAATTCCACCACATCAGTCAGCTCTCAGCTGGACAATGATTTTCTAGAACAACCTGGTCTTCCCTCACGTCATATTTCTAAATAACTGCAGGTCCTGGTCCACCAGTGGGTCATGAAATCGATTTCAGACCAGCATTACAAATATGATCAAGAATATAACAGAAACCATCAGATGGCCCTTGAGGGCATCATGCTAAGAGAAGTGAAGTCCAAGAAAGGCCAATAACATATAATCTCACTTATATGTGGAATTAAGCAACAACAAAACCAAGCTCATGGACACAAATGAACAACGACAACAAAAAAAACCACCCTAGAATATAACAGAAAACATCAAGGCAATCTTAAGTAGTCAGGACAAGTATGGTTTCACAAAACTTTTGCTCTTGTTTTGTGTGTGATTGTGTGTCTAACTGGAACACAGTCTAAAGGCTGAAAGCCACTGTCCTAGACTTTGATTGGAATTCCAGTGAATCTACAGATCATTTCCAGGACAGTGGCATCTCCCCAGTGTTGAGTCTTTCAATCCACAAATGTAGTATCTGTTTCCACTTAGTCTCGAACTTTCTCTGCAAGTCTCAGGGCACCCGACTGGCTGGATCAGAAGAGCATGTGACTCTTGATCTCAGGGTTGTGAGTGTGAGCCCCATGTTGGGTGTAGAGACTACTTAAATTTAAAAAATAATATTTATAATAATTTTTCTCTGCAAGTTTCTGATTACATTTATTCCTAGGTATTGATTTTTTTGATGTTATTATTCATGGTATTTTAAATTCCACTTTCAGGGTGCCTGGGTGGCTCAGTCAGTTAAGCGTCTGACTTTGGCTCAGGTCATGATCTCAGGGTCCTGGGATCGAGTCCCGAGGCAGACTCCCAGCTCAACAGAGAGCCTGCTTCTTCCTCTGCCTCTGCACCTCCCCCTGCTCATGCTCTCTCTCTAATAAATTAAAAATTTTTTTAAATAAAAATCTTTAAAGAAAATAAGTTCCACTTTCAATTTGGTGGCAGCTGGCATATAGAAATACAACTGAGTTATGTAAAGGGCTTTTCTAACCAATGACCTCGCTAAATTCATTTTTTTTCCTTTTTAATGAAATATAACTTACATAAAATACACAACTAGCAAGTGTAGAACAGGACGATTTTTTAACAATTTCTTTAAGATTTTATTCTTTTTTTTTTTTAAAGATTTTATTTATTTATTTGACAGAGAGAGACAGCCAGCGAGAGAGGGAACACAAGCAGGGGGAGTGGGAGAGGAAGAAGCAGGCTCCTAGCGGAGGAGCCTGATGTGGGTCTCGATCCCATAACACCAGGATCACATCCTGAGCCGAAGGCAGACGCTTAACGACTGCGCCACACAGGCGCCCCTTTAAGATTTTATTCTTAAATAATCTCTACACTGAATGTGGGGCTCCAACTCACAACCCTGGGACCAAGAGTCCTACACTACACCGACTGAGCACCACCCTGATTAAGATCTAGAACATTCCTGTACTCTGAAGGGCTCCCATCCTTAAGCCCTCTTCCAGTCAGTTCCCCCCCAAACCACTACCTGACCCCCCCTGACAGATGCACTTATAACTCTCCAAGTCCTATTCTGACTTCGTAGTAAATCGTCTGTGCTCCCTCTTCTGTCCTCTTGCGCTCAGTGTTATGTCTGTGAGATCTCTCGCGCTGCCACGGGCTTCCGTGGCTCCCTTTTACCACGGAGCAGTCTTCTGTTGTGTGGATGGACCAGTCGGGCCTTCCATGCCCTGCCCGTGGGCACTTAGGGCCCTTGAGTAGCAGCTTTCCCAGCAGTGAAACAGCCGAGTCACAGGACACCGCCTCACCCAGGAGACAGAAAATGGGGAGGCAGCGCTCTTCATCCACCCACGGATTTACTCACACAGCCTGGGACAGCCGCCAGGGCGGGGGACCTTTCAGCTGGGGTTGTGTCCCGGGGATGGGAAAAGTGCCACAGCTCGCTGTTTGTCTTCAGTGGGTTCCTCTGCTGCTGCCCCCCAGGTAAGTTCTAGAGGGACAGGGCTGCTTTTTTGGGGGGTTCATATGGTATGTTTTATTAGCTCACTATTTTCTCTTATCAGGCCCGGGATCACAACTGATGCTCTTGAGGTCGTCAATAAATAAAATGCGGGGGAAAAGATTTATCGCAAAATGAAGCAAAAGGTTGGTAATGAATAAATAAATTTTAATAAGGTGGAGACAGACCAGCTCGTTCAATACCAGACAAATTAAAGTACATGCCTTTTTCTTTTTTAAAGATTTATTCATTCACTTTAGACAGAGCACGAGCAGGAGAGGCAGAGGGAGAGAGAACCTCAAGCAGAGTCGACGCCGAGCTGTAGCCTGATGTGGGCCTTGATCTCACAACCCCGAGGTCACAACCTGAGCTGAAACCAAGAGTCAGACCCTCAACCGACTGTTCCACCCACGTGTCCCCATGCCTCTCCTTTATTTGGTGTGTTTGGTATGTACAAAGTGGAACACTATTTTTATCATCTGATCCCAGAAAACATGAATACGCTTTCTGTATCCTTGAATTGTGGTGATATCTTTAGAAGACATAAATCTGAATTCTTGAAGGAAATATTTTGATTTAGTCTAATTTAAGCAAATGTGTAATTATAGAACATGCAAAATGACTCCCCCCCCATTTCACCCATTCCCTACCCTTCAGCTCCCCTCTGGTAACCATGAGTTTATTCTCTACAGTTAAGACCGAGGGGCTGCTTTTTAGCAAGAGGTCAGTGTGCGTGCTTTAACTTGTCAATTGAGGAATGATATACAAAAAAATGCACCAGGAAGTTCAGCTCCATGAGTTTTTTTACACTTGTATATGCCAGGGATTCTCAGCTGGGGACAAATTTGCTCCCTGGTCCTGCCCAGTAGTCCTCCCCAAGTTCTGACAACCAAACATATCTCCCGTCACTGCCAACGAGCAAGGGAAGGAGGGGGGAGAGGCTTTTTTCCACATGGGTATGCCACTGCGCCATTTACTGAATGACCATCCTTGCCCAACCGAGTTGCAGTGCTACCTTTGCTGGAAATCCACTTCTGTGTGGGTCTAATTTTAGACAGTCTATCCTGTCCCTCTGGTCTATTTGTCTATCCTTGTATCAATCAACACTCCTCTGTGTTAATTACTCTAGATTTACAGTTAAGTCTTTAAATCTGATCGTGGAAATCTTCCGATTTTGTTCTTCCTTGAGATTTTCTATTCTAGGATCTCTAAATTTCTTTTAAGTTTCAGAATCAACTTGTTCCTGACAACAAAAAGCATGCGAGGATGTCACTGGGATTACATTGAATCTACAGTTCAATTTGGAGAACCTTAATCACATTACTGAGTCTTCCAATCCATGAACAGGATAATATCTGTTTTGTTGTTGTTGTTGTTTTAAGGTTTTCTTTGTAAGTAATCTCTACACCCAGTGTGGGGCTTGAACTCACAATCTCGAGATTGAGTCGCATGGTACCAACTCAGCCAGCCAGCTGCCTCTTTCTCTATTTTTTATAAGTATTTTTTAATTCCTCTCAGAAATATTTTAGGTCATCAGAGTACAGTTCTTGCACATCTTTTTCAAATTTATTTCTAGATAGGGCGCCTGGGTGGCTCAGCTGGTTAAGCAACTGTCTTCGGCTCAGGTCATGATCCCGGAGTCCGGGTATCGAGCACCGCATCAGGCTCCCTGCTCGGCAGGGAGTCTGCTTCTCCCCCTCCCCTGTCTTGTGTTCATTCTCGCTCTCTCAAATACATAAAATAAAATTAAAAAATTATTTCTAGATACTTGAAGAGTTTTGGTGCTATTGTGAATGGTATTTTAAAATCCACTGTTCAGTTGTTAGTTTGCAGCTTACAGAAATACAGCTGATTTCTGAATACTCACTTGTATCCAGCAATCTTGCCCAAAACTGTCTATTTGTTTTAATGGTTTATTTTAAGGCTCTTTTGGCTTATTTATGCACATAGTCATATCATCAGCCAAAAATCAGTTTTACTTCTTTTTCAAAGTTTATGCTTTTAATTAGGTTTTTTTTCTTTTTTTTTTTTTCAAACTAAACTCTACCCCCAACATGGGGCTTGAACTCATGACCCCAAGATTAAGAGTCATATGCTCTATGGACTAAGCCAGCCAGGCACCCCTTAATTAGGTTTTCTTAATTAGCTTTTTTAAAAATTTTAATTGTGTGTGTGTGTGTATACCTTTTCATAGTTGCTACAACCTCCAATATTACGTTGACTAAAAGAGGTGATACTTGACTTATTTATTGCAAACATTGGGGGGAAAATGTTCTCTTTTTAAGATTTTACTTTTTTAAGTGATCTCTACACCCAACATGGGGTTCAAACTCACATCCTGAGATCAACAGTCACATGCTCTACACTGAACCAGCCGGGTGCCCTAAAAGTATTCATTTTAATCTTTAAGTATAAATATGGCATTAACTCTTTTGATAAGATAAGCTTTGTCAGATTAAGGAAGTTCCTCTCTATGCCTAGTTTTTGGAGCACTTTTATCAGGAGTAGGTGTTGATTTTATCAAATGCTCTTCCTGTATAATATGAATATGATTGTATGGTTTCTCTCGTTTCTCCCATTCCTAAGGTGAATTACATTGATTGCTTTTCAAATAAACGCAAACCAACCCTCAAGTCTTAGAATAAATCCCACTGGGTCATGATTTATTATCCTTCTTATATATTGTTGGATTCTATTTATGAGTATTTTTGTTTAGGATATCGGAATTCATGTTCACAAGAGATCTTGGCCTCAAATTTCCTTTCTTGTAATGACTTTGTTAGGTTTTTGCTATCAGTATTCTATCAGACTCATTAAACAAGTAAGTGTTCCCACTTTCCCTATTATTTAGAAGAGTTTAGATAATGGTATTACTTAAGAGTTTACCAGCAAAGCCACCTGGGCCTATAGTTTTCTTTTCTTTTCTTTTAAAAAAGTATTTATTTTTGAGAAAGAGTGTGTGCACACGCAGGGTGGGGGAGGGGCAGAAGGCGAGAGAGAATCTTAGGCAGACTTCCGGCTGAGCATGGAGCCCAACACGGGCTCCATCTTCTGACCCTGAGATCATGACCCTAACCAAAATCAGGAGTCAGACACTTAACCCATGGAACCACTCAGGCGCCCAGGACTTGTAGTTTTCTTTATGGGAAGGTCTTTAATTATCAATTCAACGTCTCTAACAGAAATAAAATTATTCAGAATTTCTTTTTTTTTAAAAGATTTTATTTTTAAGTAATCTCTATGCCCAACGTGGGGCTTGAACTTACAACTCTGACATCAAGAGTCACACACACATTCTACTGACCCAGCCAGGCACCCTGACTATTCAGATTTTCTATTTCTCTATTTTTTCTTGTGTAAATGTTGTTAAATTGTGTTTCCCCAAGGAAACCGTCCATTTCCTTTGCATTGTCAAATTTACTGGCTAAGGTTGATCGGTATCCTTTTGTCATCCTATAGTTAGACTCTGTACTGATGCCTCATTTTTTCATTCCTTTTAATGGAAATTCATGGTTGTTGTTGTTTTTTTTTTTCCCCCTTGAGTAGTATTAATCTTTTCAAATAACCATCTTTTGGTTTTGTTGCATTTCTCTACTACTTATCTGCTAACTGCTAGCTGTCCTGCAGGGATGCAGCTCAGGTGTTTCCTTCTTTGGGACTGAGTCAGATGCCCCCTGGGCTACTATATCTCAGCCCTGATCAACCTTGGGTGTCACTGGTGACATCTGCTTCCCCGACTGGATCAGGAGTTCTGCAAGGGCTGGGCTCACCCTTCCATCTCACATCTAAATTCACCACTGCCAGGGATACCACTCCCCGCCTCCTCTTTTCTTACCTCACCCTAATTCGTCTTTTAGGTCTCAGCTGGAGTGTCCCTTCCTCCCAGAAGCCCTCCCTGACCCCTGGGCTGAGTCAGACATAATTTCTAATGTCCCCAAAGCTCCCTGGGCTGCCCTCATCACAACACTGTTTATTCTGGGTTAAATTATTTTTAAAATATGATGTAGGCTCTCCTTCTTAAAATAGTCATATAAATATGTTTCAACTAGCCTTATGTGTCTTACCAGCCCCAAAGGCTGGTTTCACTGTTTTCAAGTTCCTTGAGGCCTCTGGCAAATTCTCCCTGTTCCATGGCTAACTCATTTGTCACTGCCTGGAAACTGCACTGTGAACTCCTTAAGGGCAGGCAGGTTCCCAGAAATACCCAGCCCAGAACCCGGCATCAAGAAGGCACCAGGGAATGTTTAATGAATGGATGAACAGCGCATCTTTCCTTGAAGTTTCCTTGCATTTGCTGTATATAATGTCATTATGAGCATCCAAATTTTGGCAAAACATTATTGTCTGTTACTGGTTTTATACTTTTATACTTTCACTGAAGTTTGATGTTTAGCCTGCCTCCAAAGAATCAAAAGAATGGTGTTTTTCCAGAGGGGGAGAGAATGAAACAGGGTGCTTTAGCTCTGGAAAAGGCAATACTCCCCTAACCTGTTCATCAGCCCTCAGTCACCCTGCTGGGACTTCTAACACCACACCCCTGTGCAAGCTGCTTTCACCTCCTGCCTGTGCACCCGATAAAGAGGCACGCAGGCCAAGTTCTGCCAGTTGGCTGTGGGCAAAGGAGTGCTCTTCTCTAAGCCCTATTAGTTCATCTTCAAAATGAGGACCCTTCCACCTGCAGGACAATATTGCTGAAATAAAGAAATGAGATCATGCAGAAGAAACCTCTCAGTTCAATACGTCTCAGCTTAATAAAAGGGAGCAAGGCTTCTGGAGTCATACAGACCTGGACTCAAATCTCGGCTCTCTCACTTTCTGGATGTGCCAGCTGAGCCTGAGTTCCCCCATCAGTAAACTGGGGATCAAAATATCCAATCGTCAGGATTGGGAGAATGGCAAAGAGACACTAAGTGAGAAATCGCTCAATTTAGTAAGTGTGAATCTAGCATTCTCTTCCTGACTCCTGTTTGGAATTCTACTCCTGGAAATATGTTCGACCCACCAGTCTGAGCTCTGATCCTGGGCTACATAAAACAGTTTTCAGTCTCACTGGTCTCTGTGTCCTAGTCTTGTTCCCTTTGATCTGTCCTCCATACCACAGAGTATCCCAGCTCAGACATCCCCTCCTCCATGAAGCCTGCCCTGAGTCCCATAGCCCTGAGCTCCCCTGCCGAAGCTCTGACCACTCTGGGTAACTGCTGTGTGGTGACAAACCCATCTCCCGAACTGGACTGTGAGCCCCATGAGGGCAGGTCTTGGGGCTGACTCCATCACTGCAGGGTCCCTAGCCCTCAGTGGGGCACAGAGCAGGTACTCAATGAAAGGGCTGATCTGTGGAAGTCCACAGGAGGTAGCCATGGACCGGCTCCCTCTCACCTGGCTCTACCCATGCCCCTTCTGCTTTCTATCTCATCTGTCCCCTCAACACAAGGAGGCACTGCACAGCACCCACTCCTCTGGGAGGTGTTGCTTCTCTTGGCTCCAGTCCCTCACCCCTCAGGCTGCCCCATCTGCCTCCCTGTCTCCTGTGAGAACCCTTTCCTTGGCCTCAGTGGCTAGTATTTCTCAGGACACTGCTGCCCAAGGCCCTCTTCTCACTCAACCAACACATCCACTTCCAGGAGCAACTCAGACCCTCATGACCCCGACTCCAGGGCTTGGATTTCCCTCTTCAGCCCCAGAGCTCCAGGCCCTGGGCCCCTCAGACTCTCCAGGCCACAGCACAATGGCTGACCAGCCACCAGGAGTTTTCCAGGGCAAAGGAAGTCTATGTTAACCCACTGAGTCGATCAAAATGAAGTACTTGGCCACAGCTAACCATTGTGAAAGTGTTTTCCTGAGCATGGAGCTGCAGGTGGCTGGAATGTAGCTCTTTCCTCAGGAAACTGTACTGCGAAGACAAGGACTCCTCTTCCTCCACAGTGGGGGCTAGGCGCCTCGGGAGCTTACTGACACGGGACAGGACCAAGCAGCTCTTCCACTATTAGAAACATGTCTGCATGCAAACAGTGTGTGCCTCCTCGTAAAATAAAGGGCAAGTGTCTCTAATGTG
This sequence comes from Ailuropoda melanoleuca, assembly GCF_002007445.2. Taxonomy (NCBI): domain Eukaryota; kingdom Metazoa; phylum Chordata; class Mammalia; order Carnivora; family Ursidae; genus Ailuropoda; species Ailuropoda melanoleuca. Next base: position 33,273,579 of record NC_048229.1, on the reverse strand, counting down.
GGCCATTACTCCATGGGGAGCAATGACAGAGTCATTGTAACCACACTGCCTACTAAGTGTACCTACTACTCACGCAGCCCAGGGTGATGGAAGGGCCATGACGGGGACACTAAACACTGAACCGATAAACATGATGTCACTGGTAACGGGACAGTTAACTGTTTGAGAGGGAAGCGCTTTTTTTAGATATGAGGGGAATAACAGCACTAAATCCTTATCTTACATACTAGGAGGTCAATAGTTAATTTAAAAAATGGGAAATTTTAAAAACTAGGAGTGTTAGCACCTTCTGTAGAAATATGGTGATAAATATGAAAAACAGCTAAAAGAGTTAAAGCGGTTACCTGTGGGGAGCAGGAATTGAGGTGGGGAAAGAAATGGCTGCATTTTCTTCTTTTCCTTTTTTTAAAGTTTATTTATTTAAGTAATCTCTACTAGACCCCACGTGGGGCTTGAATTCAGGGCCCTGAGATCAAGAGTCACTCGCACGCACGCACGCTCTTCTAACTGAGCCAGCCAGGCGCCCCTGCATTTTCTTCTTTTTATCATAAATCACAGATGTATTTGACTCTTTAAACTAAGTACTTGTACTCCTTTGACAACATTAGTAATTAATGTAATGTTTAAAACAGAAACACATTTTTAAAAACCTGCCCAAGCCAAGCATTCCATCCAACAGCAACAGAATACACATTCTTCTCAGGGCGCCTGGCTGGCTGTTGGTAGAGCGTGTGACTCTTGATCTCAGGGTTGTGAGTTTGAGCGCCACACTGGGTGTGGAGATTACTTTAAAAATAAAATCTTTAAAAAAAAAAAAAAAGAATACACTTTCTTCTCAAGTGCAAATGGAACATTCTCCATCACGTCTACTTCAAGGGGCAACTCAGACCCTCCTATGACCCCCAAGATCATACGTCAGGCCGCAAAAATGTTTAAACAAATTTAAGAAGACTGAAATCACATCAAGCATCTTTTCTGACCACAGTGGTACAGAACTAGAAATCAGTTACAGGGAGAAAACTGAGAAATTCATAAATACGTCAACATGAAACATGCTACTGAAAAATCAATGAGCCAATGAAGCGATCAAAAAAGAAATGAAAAATACCTTCAGACAAATGAAAATGGAAATACAATGTACCAAAACTTACAGGATGCAGCAAAAGCAGTTCTAAGAGGGAAGTTCACAGCAATAAATGCCTACAGCAAGAAACAAGAAAATTTTCCTTTTTTTTTCTCCACACCCAATGTGAGGCTCGAACTCACAACCCCAAGATCAAGAGTCGCATGCTCCTCTGACTGAGCCAGCCAGGCGCCCTGAAACAAGAAAAATTTCAAATCAACAACCTAACTTTATACATCGAGGAACCAGAAAAAGTGGAGAGCCCAAAGTTAGCAGAAGGAAGGAAATGACAACGATCAGAGCAAAAATAAATGAAATACAGACTAAAAAGGCAATATAAAAGACAAGTAAAACCAAGAGCCGGTTCTTTGAGAAGATAAACAAAACTGAAAAACCTTTAGCTAGACTCACCATGAAAAAAAGAGAGCAAACACAAAATCAGACCCGAAAGACAAGACATTACAACTGATACCACAGAAATACAAAGACTAAGAGACTGCTCGAAATAATTACATGTCAACAAATTGAACGACCTGAAATGGATAAATTCCTAGAAACATACAACCTTCCACACAGAACCATGAAGAAACAGAAAATCTGAATAGAACGATTATCAGTAAGGAGATTGAATCAGTAATCAAAAACTTCTCAACAAATAAAAGGATAAGAAATAACGAGTGTTAGCGAGGATGTGGGGAAAAGGGAATCCTTGTGTACCGTTGGTGGGATTGTGCATTGGGACAGCCACGATGGAAAACAGTAACGGAGATTCTTTAAAAAAAATTGAAAATGGAACTATGATCCAGCGATTCCACTTCTGAGTATTTATGCAAAGAAAACAAAAATACTAATTCTAAAACATGTACATGTCCTGTGTTCACTGCAGCATCATTTAAAACAGCCAAGGTACGGAAACAACCTTACTGTCCATTGACAGATGAGTGGATGAAGAAAATGTGGTCCAAAAAAAAAAAAAAGTGGTACATGGATAATGGAATATGATTCAGTCATAAAAGAAGAATGAAATCTTGCCATCTGCAACAACACGGATGGACCCTGAGGACATTATCCTAAGTGAAACACGTCAGAAAAAGACAAGTACTGTATGATCTTACTTGTAGTCGGAATCTAAAACAAAAGCAAAAAAAAAAAGAAAAAAAAAAAAGAGTTTATAGATACGGAGAACAGACTGGTGGTGCCAGAAGTAGAGGGCAGGGGGTGAAGAGAGTTCAGGGGAACAAACTTCGAGTTATAAAATAAACAAGTCATGGGGGTGTCATGTACAGCACGGTGACTACACTTAACAATACTATTCTGCAAATTTGCAAGCTGCTTAGACAGTAAATCTTAAAAGTTCTCACCAGGAGAAAAAAAATTCTATAACTACACATGGTGACAGGTATTAGACTTACCATTTTGCAATACACACAAATACGGAATCATTATGTTCTATACTTGAAACTAATACAATGGTGTATGTCAATCACACCTCGATGTGACACAAAACAAAACACAACAGCTTGTCCAAGCCAGAAAGGTAAGCACTGCCCTTGGGTTTCCAGGCCTCTGCCCTGGCCCTGCCACCCCCCTGATCTCTGGTCCCATCCTCATGCACGTTCCATACCCGAAGTCACCATATTAAAATGACCATTGGATCAAGGTACTCTCCTGCTTAAAATCCTTCAATGGCTTCTACTGACTCTTAGATAAAGTCCAGACTCCTTAAAATGACCTAGAGGTCCTGTATGATCAGCATATCTTCTACTACCAGTCCTCCACATGTGCGGAATTATTTCAGCGTTCAGAACATTTAGGCATGTGTGGGCTGTACGTGTATGTGTGGGCTGACCTACAGCGCTGCGGGGACTCCAAGGAGGGGAGTGTACAGGTGACTTGTATGGCAAGAGGCACGTGAGTGGGGCATGGCACTATCGGTGACCCAATGGTCTTATGGCCTCATGACAAGGTCACTGTGAATAATCCTCAGCGGGTCGATGGGTTCTTGGGATGTTATCAGCAAGTGTCTCAGCTGGGATGTGAGAAGCCTCTGGATCTCTATCAGGAGGCTCTGCTGCCGCAGAGTGGGGGTATATCGGCAGGGCAGCAGGCTCTGCCAGCAGCCAGGGGACTGGGGCCAAGGGCCTGCTCCAGCTAGACAGAGGAACCGGTTCCTCAGCTCGGGTGCTGGGCCCCTGCACTCACCTGTGGACCCCTGCACCAGCCCTCACTCTCTTCTCCCTTGAAATCCCTTGCCCCCTGCTGCGGCCACTCCCTGATGGATTACCTGACCTGGACCCTGCCCTCTGGGAGCCTAGAACCCAAGGCTGAGTGCAGGTGAGGAGGTGCGAAGTCTGGGATCTCCTGAGGAGAGGTGAACACGTGACGCGGGCTGGGGTGTGACGGTGCAAGCAGGAGATTTTAAACTGCAGGTCTATGATCACAAGCAGCAAAATTGATCTTGTGTGCGACAACCAGCATCACTTTATAGAAAATAAAATTAAGTACACACTGTAGAATTCCAATTATATAAAATTCTGGAAAATGCAAACTAATCTCTAGAGGTCAGTGGTTGCCAGGGGGTTGGGGGGCGGGGAGAGGGGCTGGGATTACAAGGGGCACAAGGATACTTTGGGGGTGTCGGATATGTTCACTGTCTAGATTGTAGTAACAGTTTCGTGAGTATACACGTTGATTAAAACTTATCAAATTGTGGGCGCCGGGGTGGCTCAGGTGGTTAAGCATCCCACTCTTAATTTTGGCTCAGGTCATGATCTCAGGGCCCTGGGATCAAGCCCCACAGTGGCCTCTGTTCTCAGCCTGGAGCCTGCTTGAGATTCTCTCCCTCTGGCCCTCCCTCCCTCCCCTCACTCTGGCTCGAGCTTGCTCACTCACTCTCAAATAAATAAAATCTTTAAAAAAGCTTACCAAACTGTATACTTTAAATACGTGCAGTTGATTGTGTGTCAGTTATACTTCAATGAAGCCATAAAACATAAAAGAAGAGAATACGACAGAACCGGATAGACTAAGCCGGCCCGGAAGGAAGAGGAGCCGGTGTTGGCAGGGGGATGAGGAGCAGTTCCCAGAAGGGAGATAAGAGCTGCACTTGACCCTATGTTAAAAAAGCCTGCCAGGGGCTTGGGAAGCCTGGACTTTTGAGGAATGCACTAACCGCTCTGCTTCCAGACTGTTCCGCCTGTGCTTGTAACCTACGGACCCCGGACCCCGGACCGAGCCGCCAGAGCCCGCCAGCCCAGCCAGCGCTGCTCTCTGCAGACCGGCCACCCCCACGGCCCGAAGGCATGAGCCAGTTCCTCCATCAGCCCCTTAACGGCTGCTTCTCCTGCCTGATGGAGGTTTTGTGCAATTTGGTGGTTTCTGTCAACTGACAGACTCTTTCAGTTTGGCTACCCTCTGAGGTCAAGGGTTGGGTCTTGTCGGCAACAGAAGGGTTTTTCCTCGCATTCCAACCTGAAGTTTTACATACATCCTCTCCCTAGAGTTTACTTGTGCCACTAAGTGTGTAAATGTATGACGGAATTTACCACCCCCTAGATTCTCTGGTTTAATCTATTCCACACCGTTTTAGCCTCGCGTTTCAGAAATCCTGATATAAGGCTAGCATATACTTAGGCTCAGTATTTAAAGATGAAACGCAGAGCTGTTCAAAACAGGAAAGCTATTAAACAGACAAAAGAGCTGAACTTGAGTGAAGAGGGGAGAGGGGTCCCAGGGCAGCCCAGGTGAGGTGCTGGTGATCCGCACGGAGGCCTGGAGACACCGTGGTGGTGTGGCCTGGACCCCCGGGATGGCATGCAGGGCTGCTGCAAATGGCTCCTAGCGGTGCTACGCAGCTGAGATGAAGGAGTCCTTAGTCATCCCCAAGGACAATGGCAAGTCAGAAGATGACGACTGCAGGAAATACAACTGGAAGAACGACTAGGCCCTGGGAAGCATCCTCCCCCCACCCCCCACTCCTCCTCTTTCCTCCTAAGCCTTCCACTTCTTTTCTTTTTTTTTTTTTTTGGTAATTTTTTTAAAAAGATTATTTATTTATTTCAGAGAGAGAGAAAGAGAACAGAGTCAGACGTTCAATCAGCTGCGTCACCCAGGCGCCCCCTTAATCCCACTTTTGAAGACTCGGGACATACCCAGTGGCCCCTTCTCTCCGAGAATCTAGGTTATAGGTCACAGGTTCCCACGGTGTGACTTCGGGTAAGTCGCCTCCTATTTCTGGGCCTCAGGCTCCTTGTCTGCAAAACAGACCTAACCGGAGAAGCTTCCAGCTCTGGTTGTGGGGAAAGGATGATGGCCTAGCGGCCAGGGAAGATGAAGCAGGCAGTTCCGGAACCCCTTACCCAGAGTTCTTTGTGGCAGAGGAGACTTCCTTCTGTCAGCAAGTGCACAGGCTGAGCTGAAGGCCCCGGGCTGCTGAGTTCACCCCAGTGTGGTGTAGGAACTTCTCTGTGCACCGCCTCCTTCCTGGCAATTCTCCTGAGCTGGGGGCCTCTCCCTGGGTGTCCTCATTGCACTTGAGAGGCAACAGGTCCAAGAGGGTAAAGTTGGGTGTTCAAGGATGTTCTCCACAGTGAGGCTGAGAGCAGTGTGAAATGGGGAAAGAACCCAATGGGCTGGAAGTAGACAATTCCCCGTTTCTGCACACAACAGTCCCCTGCGGCTGGGCATTCCTATCCCGTGAGGCCGTAGGGCTCTAAAGGATACTTCCCCAAGAGCCCTGCCACACACGCCCAGGATGTGTGAGGGGGACCAAATAATGAGACACGTCGTCCAGGATTTGCAAGATGGAAGGAGAAAGACCAGGCCCCCCAACTGCAGCTTCGGCTGGGTTCTGCTGGCAAGGCTGGACTGAGGACACTGGCGCTTTCCAGGTGAACTTCCAGTGTCCTGTCACAAGCTTCGTGGATGTCATGGCTTTTGGGGCCCTGGATGGCATTACATTGATGTGTTCTTCAACGTGACGTTTAAGTGGGCAGCCTCAAAGGCAGCAGCTCCCCTGGTGGGTCAGTCCTGAGCTGTCATTCCAGAGGCCCGGCCAAGAGCCGATTCATCCAGCCCTTCTGACGACTGTGTAAGCCTCACTCTCTGTAGTAAATTACATTCTGCCTAATTTATTTTGAAATGCATAAAAAATAAGACGGACCGATGGATGGATAAAGGGATGGACCAATGCACTGAAGTGTGATAAAGCAACCTCAGTAAGGGACGCCTGGATGGCTCAGTCGGTTAAGCGTCTGCCTTTGCCTCAGGTTATGATCTCAGGGTCCTGGAATCGAGCCCCGCGTCAGGCTTCCTGCTTAGCAGGCAGCTTGCTTCTGCCTTTCCCTCTGCCTGCCGCTCCCTTTGCTTGTGCTTGCTTTCTTTCTCTCCTTAATAAATAAAAACTTAAAATTGTAATAATAAAAAAAAAAGCAACTATGGTAAAATGTTAGTGGGAGAATCTCTGTGGTGGGTATGAGGGTGTTCAGTTTAAAATTCTTTCAATGCAGCTGTACGTTCGAAAATGTTCATAATAAAATGTTGAAGAGAAAAATCCTTTCTTGTTAGAAGAACCGGAATGTTTTCTTTTTCAGGCGACCCCTGATGATGCAGCGGACCTCAGAAATGATGAGAGCTCTCTGAGGCGGATGTGGAAATGTAACAGGTGAACTGAGCAGCTGTCTGGGCCTCAGCCAGGTGCCCAGCAGAGGGAGAAATCCCCTACCCAGGTACAGACGCAGAACTGGGTGCAATGTGAAGCCTCCAAGAATGGGGGCCTCAAGAGTCACTGGATTTCTGACTCCCTTCCCTGGGTGGCCTGAGATGAAGGTGGGAAGCACTCCCTTGGGCTCCCTCATGCAGAAGAACATGCTGGTTACAAGTTAGTGGGATTCAGGCTGGAGTCACAGCAACACTCCCTCTCCAAGATTCAGTTTCCTCCTTTAGCAAAGGGGTTTAATAATACTGCAGTTTTGTTTTTGTTTTTGTTTTTTTTTTAAAGATTTTATTTATTTGACAGAGACAGCCAGCGAAGAGGGAACACAAGCAGCGGGGGCCGGAGAGGAAGAAGCAGGCTCCCAGCAGAGGAGCCTGATGTGGGGCTCCATCCCAGAACGCTGGGATCACGCCCTGAGCTGAAGGCAGACGCTTAACGACTGTGCCACCCAGGCGCCCCCTGTTTTTGTTTTTTGAGAGAGAGAGAAAGAAGGCATGGGGGGGGCCAGACTGAGAGGGAGAGAGAGAATCTTAAATCTTAAGTAGGCTCCACGCCCAGCACAGAGCCAGACATGGGGCTTTATCTCACGACCCTGAGATCATGACCTGAGCCAAAATCAAGACTTGGACGCTTCACTGACTTCACCACCACGCAGGCGTCCTGTAAAATGGGTTTCATAATAATCCTCACCCACAGGGTTATGTGAGCTCCAACAAGACTGTTGCCTGGCTCCATCTGAGGGCTTTAGTAAAGAGCAGCCATTGTTATCATTAGGCCCAGGGTGGGACTGGTGAATCTCAAAACTGAAAGCTTTCATCTGGTGTAGACAAATACGACAGACAACACACTGGCTGTGCTCCTGGAGGCTTGGGAGTCCAGCAATAGCCCGAGGGCCCTCTCTCTTCTTGGGACCGCCAAGACCACAGCCTTGAGAGGGGCCAGGCCAGGACTCAGACCCAGTCTCCACTTCCTCCAAGAGCCCTGTTTCCCGCACCAGTAGGATGACTGGGAAAACAGCCTCCAAGAACGGACAGCTCTTCTTACATCAGGCTTTCAATCAATATATGGAGAACGAAAGAGGGAAACAGAAATTGACACCAGGCAAATACTACAATAAAACTATTGTGGAAAGATCCACTGATGGATGCTAAAATGAGTGGGCAAAAGTTTGAGGAGAAACAGGATATCTGCATTGTCTCCAAGTGTCTTCCCCAAGATATTGATTAATTCACAAAGAGAAAAAAGTAATACTGTGGACAAACCTAGCAGACACCACCTTAACCACATGACCAAGGGCGATGTGACCAGAAATAAAACAAACGGACATCACGATGCCCTGATACGGTGCGCTGAGGAGGACACAGCATCATTCCTGTGGGACTCCTCCCCAAAATCCAGAACTCTCTCCAATCATGAGACAGCATCAGACAGACTCAAATCGAAGTCTACAAAATATCTAATCAGTACTCTTCAAAAGGGCCAAGGTCCTGTAGCAACATTTTTTCTGAATAGGTCTCCTGAGGCGAGGGAAATAAAAGCAAAAATAAACCGTTGGGATTATATCACAATAAAAAGCTGCTTTTTTTTTTAAAATATTTTATTTATTTATTTGACACAGAGAGAGACAGCCAGCGAGAGAGGGAAGACAAGCCGGGGGAGTGGGAGAGGAAGAAGCAGGCTCCCAGCAGAGGAGCCCAATGCAGGGCTCAATCCCAGGACTCTGGGATCACGCCCTGAGCTGAAGGCAGACACTTAACGACTGAGCCATCCAGGCACCCCCACAATAAAAAGCTTCTGCACAGCAAAGGAAACATTCAACACAACTAAAGGGCAACCTAAGGAATGGGAGAAGATACCTGCAAATCACATAGCTGATAAAGGGTTAATATCCAAAATGTATAAAGAACTTATACGACTCAACAGCAACAAATAATCCAATTAAAAATGGGCAGAAGACATGAACAGACATTTCTCCAAAGAAGACACAGAGATGGCCACATCTGAAACGACGGACATATGAAAAGATGCTCAAAATCATTCATCAGGGAAATGCAGATCAAAACCACAATGAGATATCACCTTACACCTGTCAGAGTGGCTAAAATTAAAAACACAAGTAACAAATATTGGCGAGGATGTGGAGAAAGGGGAACCCTCTTGTACTGTTGGTGGGAATGCAAACTGGTGCAGCCACTGTGGAAAACAGTATGGAGTTTCCTCAAAAAGTTACAAATAGGGGCACCTGGGTGGCTCAGTTGGTTAAGCCTCTGCCTTTGGCTCAGGTCATGATCCCAGGGTCCTGGGATCCAGCCCTGCGTTGCTCCCTGCTCAGCGGGGAGTCTGCTTCTCCCTGTCCCTCTCATCCTCCTCCTCACTTGTGCTCTATGTCTCAAATAAATAAATAAAATCTTTTTTTTAAAAAAAGTTAAAAACAGAACTACCCTACGATCCAATAATTGCACTACTGGGTTATTTACCCAAAGAATACAAAACACTAATTCAAAGGGATACATGCACCTGGTGTTTATGGCAGCATTATTTACAACAGCCAAATTATGGAAGCAGCCCAAGTGTCCGTCGAGAGATGAATGGAGTAAGAAGATGTAGTGTATATACACAGTGCAGTATTAACCAGCCATAAAAAAAGAATGAAGTTTTGCCATTTGCAACAACACAGATGGATCTAGAGGATATAATGCTAAGCGAAATGAGTTAGTCAGAGAAAGACAAATACCATCTGATTTCACTTGTGTGGAATTTAAGAAACAAAACAAATGAGCAAAGGAAAAAAAGAGAGAGAGAGACAAACCAAGAAACAGACTCTTAACTATAGAGAACACACTGATGGAGACCAGAGGGGAGGTGGGTGGGGGGATGGGTGAAAAGGGTGATGGGGATTAAGAGTGCACTTATCATGGCGAGCAGCCAGCAACGTATGGAAGTGCTGAACCACTACATTGTACACCTGAAACTCATACAACACTGCATGTTAAGTCTCCTGGAATTAAAATTAAAAGCTTAGGGGCGCCTGGGTGGCTCAGTCGTTAAGCGTCTGCCTTTGGTTCAGGGCGTGATCCCGGTGTTCCAGGATCGAGTCCCACGTCAGGCTCTTCTGCTGGGAGCCTGCTTCTTCCTCCCACTCCCCCTGCTTGTGTTCCCTCTCTCGCTGGCTGTCTCTCTCTCTCTCTGTCAAATAAATAAAATAAAATCTTTTAAAAAATTAAATTAAATTAAAAGCTTAATTAAAAAAGGGTCAAGGTCATGGAAGACAAAGACTGAGACACTGGTCACAGATTAAAGGGGACCAAGGAGACATGACAACTTAAATGCGACACAGGATACTAGATAAAATCCTGGGGCAGAAAAAGGACACCGGTGGAAAAACTGGTAAACGGTGAATGAGGACCATCGTTGCGGGAACAGTAGTGAGCCTCGTTCGCTTCCTGGGTTTGCATGGGGTTCTGTGCTTATACACGGATGTAGCATGGGGCGGGTGGACTGAAAGGGATGCAGGAACTCTTCCTACTGGTTTTACAACTTTTCTGTAAATCTCAACTTCGCTGAAAGTAAAGAGATGTAAAAAGAGAGAGCTTCCAGGTGGCGAGTTGGTGAGGACAGGGACCCTCTGCCACTCACAGCTGCCGGTGTAAGTGTGCTGACACCCTTGACTTAGTCATTCTGCTTCTGGGAATGTAGGCCAGATTTAGCAGTGCAAGTGGGAAATGCTTGCCTGGCACGTTAGTCCTGCAGCATCATTTATAGAAACAATAAAAAAAAAAAAAAAAAGCTAGCAGAGACCCTAGAAGACTACCTACGGCCTCCAAAATTACAATAATTCTGTGAGCAGCTGAAAGAAACAGGAAGGAAGTTTTTTAGGTGATCAGTGTTCTCTCCTGGATAACGAGGTGGGTGAAAAGCAGCGAGGTCTAGCACGGGGTAGACTGTTTGCTACACTCGTGGAAAAAAGGCAGAGTGGGTGTAGGGGAGGTGCGTATTAGCATTTGCTTGGAAACGCAGTTTTTGTTTTTTTCCAGAAAACACACAAGAGTGGTTTGCCTCCATGGAGGGGAACGGGGTGCCCAGGGCACAGAAGTAGAGGGAGACTTTACCCTACATCCTCTTTTGAACCTTAAGTCATGTGAACTTATTACCTTTTAAACAGGTTGTTAAAAAAAAAAAAATCAACAAACAAGCCACCCAAAACCCAGGATTCCTGGTCAAGCCTGTTAGATTGAACACTCGCTTTCTCCTCAAGCCCACAAAACTGGCAGTCAGGTAGAAACGAGAAGCCACAAGAACACAGGGGAAAAGGAGGGAAGTGAAGGGGAGGAAATCCAGACAGGCTAGCTAGGGGATGCAGATGGTGGCAAGGCGACTAAGCCAGAAGGGAGGCCGGCCTGGGCACCCAAGGAGGCAGCTGAGCCAACAGACTAGAAGAGCAGGCACCATGTCACTCTGAGAGTGGGGATAAGCTAAGGAGCCCCAGGACCCCTCCTGGTGTGACAGAGGAGACTTCAGATGGTGAAACAGGGGGACTCCAGGAACAGCTGAGGGCAGGGCACCATGTTGAAAACGGCCCTGCCCCTCTGGCATGGGGCTGGCGGCCAATGCACAGAAGTTAAGAGTTTGCTAGACCTTGGACTTGAACCTCAGTGACCCTGCATGGATTTGCTGAGGCAAAACCACACCTTCCCATGAGGTACAGAAAGGGGGTGTCCTCAACTGTGAGCCTCGGTCATCTCAGGAGCTGGGAAAGACTGGGCCAAGGACATCTCAGTGTCCCGACCCTGCTCCCCTCTTCAGGAACAGAGGGACCCTTCCCCTCTCTCCCTCCAAAGCCACAGTGAAGTGGGTATTAGCTGGTTTTGCTGGCCCAGCAGCCACTCCCCTTTCTCTGGAAACTGCCCCTGACTCTCTTTTGGGGAAGCCCATCCCTCGCTGTTCCTCCACATTGTTCAGGGAAGGCCAACCCCACCCCCAGCTTTACGTTCTGGCATTCAGCCCTGGGATTTTTCCTGGAATGTCAGAAAAGAGTCGTCCTCTCCTTCCTTTGGGGTTGCCTAGTGAATAGGATGTGAACCTGGAGCTACTGAGGCCACCTTGACCCCCAGAAAGAGAGAGCTTGCCTGAGAAAGAAGACAGCACAGAGAAATACAGGGCCCAGGAATGGGACAGTGACTTCCAGGCATTGTCTGAGATCCCGAATCTAGCTGAGCTTGAAGCCAGGTACTTCCAGAGTGTTTAGGCATCTGCCCAGTACAGCAGAATTCTGTTGCTTGCAAGTAAGAGCTAGGGGAGGAGCCCAGGGTGGGGCTATCACCCCTTCTTGACAAACAGCCAGAGAAAGGAGTTGCAGGTAGCCCTGTAAGGGAAACGCCTAGAAACACGCACATATGGATGTATGTAGAACAGGGCACCAACATCACAGCAAAAAGGCTAGAAGGACAAACATGGGTAGGTCTTCTGCACAGAGCAAGAGCAACTGTCTTTGAAAAACAGTAAAGCAAATTCCCTTTAATTCCTTTTTGTCCTCAGTTTCTTTTGTGACCATGACACAGGGTCCTTGCAGCCTTCTAGATCCAGTCTAAATGCATTAACATGGCCCAGTGTCATCTGTCCCTGAACAGCCATCCGGGCTCTTTTCTTGCCACTTCCAGTCCTACCATCTACTTTTCAGCCATGCCAGCCTCCCGTAAACTCCCCATTACCCCTCGACCCTAGCACAAACTGTTACCTATGCCTCTATCTTTCCACTTTGTCTGGCTCACTCTTCCTTAAGCTCTGAGCCATCTGCCTCTCCCCAAGCCCCAGACTGGCTAAGGACCCTCCCCCGAAGGCTCCCCCAGCCTAGCACTGACCACTTGTCTAGGGACCACTAACTAGCACAGGACTCAATACGGAGGAGATTCTAGGAAGTAATGGATGGATAAATGAGATAAAGATGAATAAGCAAGGTCAGGACAGGGTTTGTTTCACACCTGTGTCCCAGGCACCTAGTACAGGGCATGGAATAAAAAAACGTTCATGGGCCGTATGTTGAAAGAATGAGACCAAAAGTGAAAATTTTGAGATACAAAAACTTATCAGCTCGGTGAGAAAAAGACACATTATTCAATCAATGTTGTTGGGACAAGTGGACAGCCCACTGCAAGAGAAAATAAGAAGGATCCCTACCTCACATCTAATACCCCACATAAACTGCAAATGCATCGAAGACTTAAACACATACACAAACAGGACTATAAAACTACAAGAAGAGGGACACCTGGGTGGTGCAGTTGGTTAAGCATCCAACTTTTTTTTTTTTTAAGATTTTTTTATTTATATGACAGAGATAGAGACAGCCAGCGAGAGAGGGAACACAAGCAGGGGGAGTGGGAGAGGAAGAAGCAGGCTCCCAGCAGAGAAGCCTGATGTGGGGCTCGATCCCATAATGCTGGGATCATGCCCTGAGCCGAAGGCAGACGTTTAACCGCTGTGCCACCCAGGCGCCCCAGCATCCAACTTTTGGTTTCAGCTCAGGTCATGATCTCAGGGTCCCGGAACCAAGCCCCACATTGGGCTCCACACTCAGTGAGGAGTCTTCTTGAGATTCTCTTTCTCCCTCTCCCTTTGTCCCTCCCGCTCGTGCTGTCTCTCTCTCTCTCTCTCTCTCTCTCTATAATAAATAAAATCTTTAAAAAAAATTCTAGAAGAAAACATAAATCATTTATAATCTAGAAATAATCTTTCTAAGCATGCCACAAAACCTAAAGGTAATAAGATGAAAAATGAATAGATTTGACTAATATTCTTTTAAAAAAATAACTTTAATTTGTGGTAGCAATAGAATTGTGGTTGCCAGAGCCCAAGATGGCCCCAATAATCCCTGTCTGCTGGCATTTACAGCCTTATATAGTCCTTTCCCACATTATGTTAGAGTTGGTCTGTATGACCAACAGAATATGGCCAAGGGGTAGTATGTCACTTCCACAATTCAGTTATAAAGACACTGACTCTTCAGTCTTAGTCATTTTCACTCTTAGATCACTCTCTTTGGGGAAAGCCAGCTGCCAGATCATAAGGAGCCCTAAGGAGAGGTCCATGTACAGAGCAACTGAGCTCTTGGCCCAACAGCGCAAGCGAAAAACTGAGACCTACCAACAACCAGGTCAATGAATCAGCCAGGAAGCAGACCTCTCAGAGCCTGGAGCTTTCTGTTTGAGAGACTGTGCCAAACCACTCAACAAGGCCACTCCTAAATTCCTGATTCTCAGGAACTGTGTGAGATAATAAGTGTTTATTATCCTATGAAAAAGTACTCAACATCACAATTCATCAGGGAAAAGCAAGTGAGTTGCCATTTTACACCAACTGGAAAGGCTAAAATTCAACTGAAAACAATGATTATTGGCGAGGACATGGAGCAACTAGACCCACGCTGGAAAACTCTTTGGTGGTTTCTTATAAAATTAAGACCACCTTTATCTTTGGAGCGCCTGGGTGTCCCAGTCAGTTAAGTGTCTGACTCTTGGTTTCAGCTCAGGTCATCGTCTGAGTCGTGGGATCGAGCCCCACATCTGGTTTGGTGCTGGCATAGAGTCTGCTGGTCCTTCTCTCTGCCCCTCCCCCTGCTCTAATAAATAAATAAAAATCTTTAAATAATTTAAAAAAAAACGGAATACCTTGATCTTTATCATATAACTCAGACATCTCACTCCTAGGTATTTACCGAAAGCAAATGAAAACATATACCTACACAGACCTGTGCAAGAATATTCACAGTAGCCTTACTGGTAATAACAAAAAAAAAAGACACACAAATGTCCAAATGTCCATCATTAAGAGAGTAGATAAATCAAGTTTAGCGTGTTCATATATTGGAATAAAAGAATACATACTGGGCAACCCTCTCAGGTCCCCTCCCTCTTCAGAAACTCACTTTACTATCGCTCAATAAACTTTGCTGCCCGCACACGCGCACACACACACACACACACACACACACACACAAGAATACATACTAAGAGCTGTAAAAGAAACAAACTATTACTGATACATACAGCAGAAATCTAACACATCATGTGAACAAAAGCTAGACATTAAAAGTTCATATTGCATGATTCCACTTATATGAAGCTTAACAACAGTAAAACCGACCTATAGTGAGAGAGTTCACACAGGTGACAAAACAGGAAAGGAAGAAACTCACAGGGGTGATGGAAATGTTTCAGATCTTGGAAGGTGGTTACATGGGTATATGCCTTAATCAGTACCCATTAAACTAGATGTCTTATTTTATTTTCTTTTTCTCGGAGAGAGAGAAAGAGAGCACGCACACGAGTGGGGTTGGGGGGGCAGAGACAGAGGGAGAGAACTCTAAGTAGATTCCATGATGAGTGCAGAGCCCAACATGGGGCTCAATCCCACGACCCCGAGATCATGACCTGAGCCGAAATCAAGAGCTGGACACTCAACCGACTGAGCCACCCAGGCACCCTTAAACTACAGCTTTTAGATCTGTACACTGCATTGTATAGATATTGTACAATAAATAATATGCAAAAAATAAAATAATAATTAAACGTGAGAGGAATTTGGGAGCCAAGGGGCTGATTTCTTACTCTGTGTTGCCTCAGGGAACTTGCTTCTCGTTCTGAGATACTTCCCCACTCATAAAACCAGGACAATCACATAAACTCCCTAATAAAGTGGTTAATGTCATTTGTGGAGATCACAGAAAACATAATGAATGAAAACTGTTAGCATCAGTTAAAAAATTATGATAAAGAGTAAATAGCTTCGAGCCAGTCCCTGCCCAGGACGCCCTTTCCTGGATGTGTTCCAGCCCGCTGCAAGCCCACCCCAACATTGCTCCGGGTGTTACGAGATGTGTGGGGCCTCAACCAGGCAGGGGCTGCCTCTAGAGACAGCAGGGATGCAAGCTGCTACCAGTCACCAGAGGGGACATGGCTGGTTCTGTCTACCAAGCATCTGGGGGAGTCCCATGTCCCCCACACTAGGTCCAAAGGATTCAGCAGTGGTGAACCCTGCCCTTCAGACTGGCCAATCAGACTGCATTCCTCAGGCTACAATGATGGGCTCAAGGATGGGGATGTGACCCAAGCTGGGCCACCAAGATTCAGCCTGGGAATCTGGGTGGGACTGTGGGGGAAAAGGACCTCTTTGGGCCCTGGAGTCACCAGGCAGGTAATTAATGTCCTCAACTGTGAGCTCCACGAGAGCAGGGGATTTTTGTCTGTTTTGGTGACTACTGAGTTAGTCAAACCTCCTAGAATAGTTCCTGGCATACAGCGGGCACTAAGCAAAGATTTGTTGAGTGAGTGGATTATACAACCATGTCCTTGTCCCAGAAAATAATCCCACCTCCAGCCCCCACCGATACGTGGAGAGACCACCTCGACTTAGCACAGGCAGCATCTGGGAATTTCGGAGGCACAAGGGAAGCAGCTCATGAAGAGGCTAAGAGTGCTCTGGAACCGGGTGGTCCTGGATTCAAGTCCTGGCTCTGCTACTTACTTCCTGTAACCTTGCGCGAATTTCTCAACCTCTTGGCAGCTCCTAGTTCCTCTTTCTTAAAATGGAGATCATTCTTCCTGGCTTGTCGGGAAGCTGGCACATTCAGGGCTTTGCATGAACTGACATCAGGTCACTGAACAGCTCTGCTCAATTTTTTCATCCATTAAGGTAGTGTTAATGCTTAAGCCTTAGTGTTCATGATTATTAAGGCTACTTTGTATTATTCTTTTTTTTTTTTTAAGATCTCTTCTTTGTTTTTAAGTAATCTCCACACCCCATGTGGAGCTTGAACTTACAACCCTGAGATCACGAGGTGCATGCTCTACCGACTAAGGCAGCCAGACGTCCCTACTGTATACTATTCTTTACCGTCTTATTAACAATATCCTCTCCTGCCGTTAGAGTCTAGAAGCCAACAGTCACCCCCCTGACTTCCCATATAGCAAGTGGTGGTATGCGACTCAATTCTGGCCAATAAACAGTGAAGGAATTCTCCTGGGGGCCTGAAAAGCACACGCTCATTTCCCAGCTCCCCCATCCCTCATACACACACACACACACACACACACACACACACACACAAGCACACACTCCCTCCTCTGGACACTGCTGTATAAAGGAATGATGTCTGGAGCTCCAGCAGCCCTTTGAAGCCTCAAGGAGAGTTACTGCCTGAACACAAAGATGGCAGAGACAGAAAGGGTCTTCAGGTCCCTAATGACACCAACAAGCCACCAAACCAAGCACAGAGCCACCTTCCTCCACCAACAATAAACATCCTTTTGATTAAAGTTTGATTTACTGGCTGGGTTTTCAATTAATCACAGATCAGCACAAACTGATTTGTATCCTGTTCTTTCTTTCATAATAAGCATATACGACTTTTGTAAATTTAGTAAGTTACTTCAGAAAACCTCGAAGGAAAAAAAAATGCCCTAAAACCCACAAGTAACATAAAATTTTATTCAATTTAAAAAGAGATAAGGGGTGCCTGGGTGGCTCAGTGGGTTAAGCATCTGCCTTCGGCTCAGGCCATGATCCTGGGGTCCTGGGATGGAGCCCCGAGTCGGGCTCTCTGCTCAACGGGGAGCCTACTTCTCCCTCTCCCTCTGCCCCCCCCCATGCTCACTCTCTCACGCACTGTCCCCAAGAAATAAAAAATTTTTAAAAATAAAAAGATAAAAAGAGAGATAAAAATGGCCACACACTAGGCCCTCAGCAGGGGGTAGCTGTGACCATATACTCATCAAAGGCAGAACCTGGGTGGGTCTGACAGCAGAGGGACAGCTTAGTAAATGGGGGGACTGAGGGAGCTCCTGAGGAAATCACCAGCTATGTGGGGGCTTAAGGGTCTGAGCTGGGGCCAACTGGAGCTGGAAAGCAGGAAAAGACGAGCCAAGAAGCTGGAAGGTGGCTAGGACTCCCCAGTGAGGGGTAGAGGCACATCCTGGGGGGCCGAGCCTTCAGGGCAGGCCTCTCAGGAAATGACTACAGAGTCTCAAGGAGGGGTGAACACAGAGGAGTAGAAAGGTGTTTCCCTGGGACACAGAAAGAAAATGTCAGAACTTCTGGTTATGCTTATGTCTGGAAGAAGGAGGAGGGAAGGGAGAAGAAGGAAAAGGAAGAGTAATAAGATGAGGGAAGGGGAGGAGGAAGAGAAGAAATGAAGCTTTTCTAGTGCCTCTCAGCAGACAGGTGCCCTCAGCAACCCCAGATGCTGAAAGGGCGGCACAGGCGCCCTCTCCTGGCCACTCAGTGTAGTGCGGTCCAGACAGACGAACTCCAGGGGTATTCCCAGACCGCGATTCAATCAGCCCGCACAAAAGGGCTTCCTAAAAAGGACTGGTGCTCAGAAACCATGGGCTGAAGATTTAGCAATGTGAGCGCAAGCAAATTCCAACAAATGCCTCTGCATATGAAGGGTGGGCCTGAAAAATGAGCAGCGGGATTAAATGCAGCCGACGGCACACTTCTCTCATTGGGCTCCCTGTTCCTCCCTGAGGTCTCTGCGAGCTCTGACAGCTGCACACAAAGAATGCCAAAACTAGCCTCTCGCAGAGGGCTACACCAAGAGTTTCCAAATGTGTTTAACAATGTCTGCATAAGAAAATATCTTTGGCGAGAGCAAAAATATTTGGGTGGCCGTGAATACATAATTTTATTTTTAAAATATGAATTCCACACCTTTCAATTTTTAAAAAAGATTTCATTTATTTATTTGTCAGAGAGAGAGAAAGAGCGCACAAGCAGGGGGCATGGCAGAGGCGGAGGGAGAAGCAGGCTGGGATCATGATCTGAGCCGAAGGCAGACGCTTCACCGACTGAGCCACCCAGGTGTCCGCCACACCTTCCCATTTCTTAACATTTTTGAACACACACAATATATTCACGGTATTATATGTCGGCGCTACACACGACTGCTCATCACACACACACACACACACGCACACACACGGGGAGAATGTGCAACATGTTTCCTTAACGGGAGAGCATAATGAAAGCGTTTGGAGGTCACCAGCCGCGGCCCGGCTGTCAGGAGACATAATTCATGTGGTGCTCTTGAGATTATAAATAGACTCCAGGGAAGTGAGTTGTCAAACATTCATGCACAGGAGGATCCTCTCTGGACAATGTTAAAAATAAAAACGTCCCCCACTTCCTTCCCCAGATGGACCCAATCAGGACCTGCAGGTGGCGCTCCTGGGCACCTAAGGGGAGCACCCCACAAAACATTTTGTTCCCCCTTCGGATGTCTGTCAGTGCGCCAGTCCCCTCTGCAGCTGTGTTTCATCTGGTATTTATTTAATCCTTAGACTGAGCTCTGAACATCAACCGTGTCATTTCTCAAAGTTCTAGTTGGTTCTTGTTCCAACTTCCTGGTAATTTCTGATTGCACTCACGTTTTCATATCCCTCCTATTTTATCCTTTCCCCATATAAACATAGGTATTTTATACCGACATCTGGTCGTTCTGATACCCACAATGTTTGCAGGTCTTGACCCTCCATGTTTGTTTTTTTTTTTTTAAGATTTTATTTATTTATTCGACAGAGATAGAGACAGCTAGCGAGAGAGGGAACACAAGCAGGGGGAGTGGGAGAGGAAGAAGCAGGCTCACAGCGGAGGAGCCTGATGTGGGGCTCGATCCCATAACGCCGGGATCATGCCCTGAGCCGAAGGCAGACGCCCAACCGCTGTGCCACCCAGGCGCCCCTTGACCCTCCATGTTTTGTGTCTGCTGACTCTCGCTCATGGTGCCTCTTTTTCAATACAGTATGTAATTTTTTATCATGAGATGTGCCGAACTCCACCTGAAGGAACTCTCCAAGGCTCCGTCAGAGGGGGCACTCTCCAGAGAGGGTTTGTCTTTGTCAAGCGCACACAGACCTGGGTTCATTCTCAGCTTGCTGTTTCCAGCGCCTTTCAGAGAGTATAATTCAGTTCCCCAGACCGACATGAGGGACAGGCAGGGCAGTGGCTGTAAGTTCTCAGAGGAGACATTTTCAATCTCCATCCAGCCCTAAGGCTGTGTCTTTGCAGGGTGGGTTTTTTCCTAGTTCACCCTGTCCCTGAGGGGTACCTCTCCTGGGATCGGGTTTTACACAAGATGGTCCCCTGCCCAGTGTTCCCACAGGATAGCCGCTGTCCCCAAGGCCATGTGACTCTGCCCATATCCCCGGAGCATATAAGGCACCTTCAATACTTACTCCCCTCCTCAGCTCCTTGCTCCTGCTTTCTCGTTGCTCTGGGAGGAATCAATTTCCTTCCTTGCAGGTACACCCTTCTTTTCAAAGGATGCTTTAAATATTCTGTGAAGCAGGAGGTAGTGGGAGGCCCTCTACTCTGCCATACTGCCTCCTCTCTGTTTGACTCAGAGATAGAACTCCAATCCCGGCTCCTCATCAGACCGACACAGTAACTGCCCCCTGCAAGTGAGAAGTGTTCACGGGAAAGCCCAGGCCCTTCCACCTGTGGTAAGCCTGTGAGCGCTGACAGAGGAAGAGGGACCGATACCATCAACAGGCGGAAGTGCTGACTGCTCGGCTCCCGATGGCAGGCCAGGGGTGCACAAGGAGAAGGACCACACTGGAAGGTTTCACACTGAGATGATGATGACGACGACAGCAGCAATGATCATGATGCCTGGCATTTCTACCCATTCAACCAACATTTATGCAGCACTTCAGGGCTGGGGCACCGTTAGCTCTATGGATATTAACAGGGAGTTGTCATAACAATACGATGTACAGACAACGAGACGGAGGCCCAAGAAGCTAAATCCCTGGCCAGCGTGACACAGACTGGGACTCACACACAGGCGGCCCAGTCCAGAGGAGGGGTACTTGGTGGCTCAGCCACACCGCTGTTTACCGAACTAAGAACGTGCCAGGCCCACGCCAAGCACACTGGTACGTGAAACAGATCCTCCCGTCAGACCTCTGAGGCACGGAGTCTGAAACTGAGCTCAGGAGACTGAACTCCAGGTGTCAGCAGGGGAGAACACATCTCCTCTCCTCGCCTTTTTTTGGCTTCTAGAGGCTGCCTGCATTTCTTGGCTCGTGGCCCCTCCTCCATCTTCCAGACCAGAAGGGCAGCGCATTCAAATAGTCCCCCTTCACCTCTCCCTCTTTCACTTACAAGGCCTCTTATGATCAGCCGCCTGGATAATCCAAGATACTCCCCCTAGGCCCAAATCCTTGACTGATCACATCTGTAAAGTCCCCTTTGTCGTGGAAGTTAACACATTCAACAGGTTCCTGGGATTAAGATGTGGATATCTCTGGGGCACAATTATCCTGCCTACCATGAGTAATAAACTAGGAAAATGACAAGTATACTCTAACAAATGAGCAGGAACAAACTGGAATTTTCCCACTCCCCAGAGACACCCCATGGCTCCTCTGGAAATGTCAGTGGTGCACTCGGCAAGAGCGGTCCCAACCTGCCTGGATCACCAACCTTTTATTTTTTCAACCCCAGAAATCTTTGTTTAAAAAGATCCTTGCTGGCAGATAGTCTCTCCTTTGCTGTCCTGCCCTCGGCTCCCTTGCAGTGGATTCAATACACTTCTCTCTCCTTTGTTCTGCCGCAGGTGAATTCTTCTACAGTCCAAGCCGCTAGTGCCCACCCGATGGGGTTGCCCCACTTTGGTGGCCCTCACGGGGACCCTCTGTGCCCAAGGACTGTCCCCTGATTCTCTGGGAATTTCTTGGCACTTCCCCTCAGTGGACTGACTCTAGCTCTCCTTCGGGAGGTGACTCCTCAGTGAGGATCTGAAGCCCCAGGGGGAACCAGCCAGGTGGCCTGAAAGGGTGAGGGATTGCCCCTTTTACCCTTTGAAGGGATCCTTCCCTCCCTCTCCTGGCTCTTTTTGGCCCTTCGGCAGCCTAACGCTAGTACCCCTCAGACAACTGAAGGTCTCTGGCCAGGGGGGGCTTCCCAGCGTGGTCTGAAGGTCTGAGGCCGAACAGGTTGGACTGTCCGAGCCTGTGGGGGTGAAGGATCTCTTTCCTCTCCTCTCCCACTCTGTCCCCCTCAGTCTCCATTTCCAAGGTGGGGCACAGCTGGCAGCGGCAGCTCATCTGGGGCAAACCTCACACGTTACGGACTCAAATGGGACCCTACCCTGATGCCGGCTGGCTCTCAGCTCCTTGCTCCTCCCCCCTGCCTTTTCCCTTTGTCCTCATGGGTCCAGCCACCATCTTGATCTACAGACAAAAGACATTCCTCGGTGTCTGAGTGAATCCACCAATTCCATATATGAGTCATGGTTCAACAAGAATTCCAGCCCATACCATCAGACAGTTCCCTCCCCCTAAATCCCATGGCCCTGGCCACCAAAGAATTTCACTCAAATCACCTATCAGCATGTTAATCTAATACCACGCACTGGTGTGTCACAGCACAGAACCCCTGCTGGACCCACAAGTCTAGAGACAGACAGCACCCCTGCCCTCCCACCCCCGCCTTCAGCAGGAAGCAGCTACTGAAGGTGAGACCTCTGCCCTAATGCCAGAGATCTGTCATTCTCCATCTGTCAGCAGGGAATGTAGAGGCCGCTGTTAGGCAACAGGCTTGAGCACTGGAAATAGGAGTTAAGGCGAAAGGGCCCATGGTGACCTCCTGCCTGAAAGCAAACAGGCCCATTAGGCGGCCCACCTCGAAAGAGCCATAAGCCCCAGATGACCAATGGGCTACTTACAACCAGGCACAGGTACCAAAAAAGGAAAATTCCACATGTTCCCATACCTCCTCACTCCCCACCCCAACCGTTAACTATAGGCGCCCGCCACTGCCTCCTGGCGGACAGTCTTTCCTCTGCTGCTCTGCCTGCTGCTGCTCCCTTGCAGTGTATCCATTAAACTTCTATGAATGAATGAATGAAAAAATAAAATAAAATAAAATAAAATAAAATAAAACAAAACAAAACAGATCCTTGCCTCCCCAACATAGTGCGTCACTGATGATTTATGCTTCTTGCTTTACTGCTCCCACCGACCACTCCAGCCTCCACTCTGAGAAGACAGCCAGGCTACCCTGCTGAGTCAAGGGAACCTCAGCCAGAGGCACAGACGCTGGACGCGCCGGTCAGCACTGGAGGCCTAACCCAGAACACACAGCTGCCATAGGCTCTGGAAAATTCCAACCACACAGGCTGGCGGGCCACATTAAAGGGCAAAGAGCAGCGTAAAGATGGTAACAACATAATTTTAGAAGTATAAATATAGTCAGTCAGTGCAGTCCAATATGTAATAACATCACCAACTAAACCTATCCTGATCCTCTCTGTCCAACCTGCCCCTCCTGCAGTCGGCAGAGTCGCACCCAACCCAGGGGAAATCCTGCCAGCGCTGCCTTCCAAACAAATCTGCTGGGTATTCATTACTAAAGGGGAAAAGGAAAGGTTCCTCCAGTGGTCACCACCTTAACCAAGGGATCCAAGTTACCATCACAAATGACGGAACAAACAGACATCAGGAGCCCCCTGAGGTGATGTCCTTAGGACACACCTTCGTGTGTGTTTGTGTGTGTGTGTGGGGGGGGGTGTTGCCAAAGACGCTCAGTGTGAATCAAATCAGAGGAAGCAGTCAGCAAACTCCAGATTGTGAGACACTATGGGACAACTGGCTTGGAATCTTAAAAATGTCAATGCCATTAAAAAAAAAGAAAAAACAAGAACACCAGCATAGAGCAGGATCGGCAAACTTCTGTAAAAGGCCATAGAGTCAATATTTTAGATTTGTGGGCCATAAAACCCAACTCTGCAGCCACATACAATATGCAAACCAATGGGTGTGACTGTGTGTCAATAAAACTTTATTTACAAAGACAGGCAGTGGGAGAGTTTGCTAAACCACTAGTAGATTGAAGCGTATTAAAGAGGCACGATAATCAAATGCAGTACATGACCCTTGAGCAGACCCTAGATCAAATATAATAATAAACAGCTAAAAAGGACATTTTGGGAAAAACTGGAGAAATCAGAATATGAGCTATATATTAAATATTAGTTATATACTAAATAATATTGGTATCAATATCATTATTTTCAATGTTAAACTCTTCAGATCTGATATTGGTGCTGTGTTATATACGAGAATGTCTTTGTTCTTAGGAAACACTGGCTAAAATATTTAGGAGTAAAGTGTTATGTCCACAACTTATTTTGCAACTGTTCGGAAAAAAAAGAGCACGTGTATACATATATACACGCGTCCACATACGAGAGTGAAGACAAAACAAATCTGCTGGAAGCTAATAACTGATAAACTAGGTAATGAAGGGTATACAACTGATGACTATACCAGTCTTCCTTTTATTTTTATTTTTTAAAAAGATTTATTTATTTATTTATTTATTTACTAGACAGAGAGAGACAGCCAGCGAGAGAGGGAACACAAGCAGGGGGAGTGGGAGAGGAAGAAGCAGGCTCCTAGTGGAGGAGCCTGATGTGGGGCTCGATCCCAGAACACCGGGATCACACCCTGAGCCGAAGGCAGACGCCTAACGNTTTCTAAAGAATTTTTATTTATTTATTTGACAAAGAGAGAGAGCACAAGCAGGTAGAGTAGCAGGTAGAGGGAGAGGGAGAAGCAGACTCCTGGCTGAGCAAGGTGCCAGATGTGGGGGTTCAATCCTAGGATCCTGGGAACATGACCTGAGCCAAAGGCAGTCGCTTAACCAACCGAGCCACCTAAGTGTCCCAAACTTTTTTTTTTTTAAAGATTTTATTTATTTATTTGACAGAGACAGAGACAGCCAGCGAGAGAGGGAACACAAGCAGGGGGAGTGGGAGAGGAAGAAGCAGGCTCCCAGCAAAGGAGCCCAATGTGGAGCTCGATCCCATAACGCTGGGGTCATGCCCTCAGCCAAAGGCAGAGGCTTAACTGCTGTGCCACCCAGGCGCCCCCAAACTTTTTTTTTTAAATTTATTTACGTATTTTTCAGTAATCTCTGCTCCCAACATGGGGCTCGAACTCATGAGGCCGAGATGAGGCGTCACATACCCTTGCAACTGAGCCAGCCAGGTGCCCCATACCATTCTCTCTTTCAACTGTTCAGAGGGTTTGAAATTTTAAAATGAAGGGGAAAAAAATGCCTCCAGAAACTGACCCTTCCTCCCCACTCACCTCCCACCTGGAGTACTGTGGTCACCTCCTCCCTGCATCCAACCTCACCCTAGGACTGCCAAAGGGATCCTATTATCATATGGCTTAGACCCTGTCCCTCCTCTGCTGATACCCTCCAGTGAGTCCCATCCACTCAGGAGTAATGCCAAAGCACTGCAGGGGCCCACAGGCCCTGCACAATCTGCCCCTCTCTCCACCAGCTTCCTCTCACCTCAGTCTCCACTCAGTCCCTCTGTTCAGCTACATTGGCCTCCTTGCTGTTCTTCAAACCTGCCAGGCAAACTGTCACCTCAGGGCCTTTGCATGTGAGAGAATGCTCTTTCTCAGATACCTGCAACCTGCACTGCTCGTTCCTTCCTCTCCTCATATCCTCAATGAGGTCTCCCTGACATCCTATCTGAACTTCCAACCTTCCCCCAGACAGTCCTCTTTTCGTATCCCTGATGTTTTCTCCAAAGCAAGTACTGCTAGCTAATATAATTCATATTTTAAGTATTTATTTGTTTATTGGCTGGCTCCCCTGACACACACACCCTGCCCACCCCAAGAATGTAAAATCCCCAAGGACAAGATTTTTTGCCTTTTCTTCTTTTCTGTATCCACACCGTCTACCCAACAGCGTATCTCGGTGCCACTGACTTAACATTTTACATCCATTCACTCCTCAGAACAACCTAAGTATTATTTACAGCATAAATGCACATAGAGCCTATACACAAAATGGGAACGATAACAGTGCCTACCTCATAATTTGTGAGGATTTAATGCTGGAAGGCCTGTGAGGTGCTTAGCATAGCCGAATGCCCACTAAATGTTGCTATTACATAATACCCATTGTACAGAAGAGAAAACCGAAGCTCTGAGGGGGTAAGTGACTCGGCCGGGGAGTCGTAGGGCCCAGATGAGAATCCAGACCAGTCTGACCCAAGAAGCCACTTTCTACGCCACGGCGCTAACACACATCACAGGGTTTAGGGGGAAGGCACTGGCAGGAAACAGAAACTAGCTCTGGGAATCCAGAGTGCAGGGCTCGGGTCCTGACTCTGGCATAAACTCCATGTGTGACCTGAGCAATTCACTTCTGGTCTCGAGGCCTGTTTTCTCTTGTATGAACGGGAAGTCATTTCCCCTCCCTGAAGTGAGCACAAAAACAGTGTGAGGGTCAAAGGAGAGAGCGGAGAGAAGGGCAGTCTGGTAACTGGGAAATCCGACATTTCGCCATTCTAAGATCTGCACCTCTGGCAGAGGCCCCACAAAACATCAAAGGACCAAGAATTTTGCAAACTTTCAGCACCCAAACTTATAAGGAAAAAAGATACGCTCCCTTTAACCATTTGGCCTGAGCATGCTCCCCGCTCTCCCTCGACATCATCCCTGCTGTCTGGTGAGATTCTCCTCACCCTTCGGGTCCCAGCCCAGAGGTCTCCTCTGCCAGGAAGCCCTCCCTGAACTCCATGCCAGGTCAGGTACCTCACCTCCCAGGAGGGGAAAGAAACTGAAGCATGGAGTGGGGTTTTGGAAACCAAACTGTCTAAGGATGGCCTGGCCGACGACCGGGTCAGGTCTCTTCTCGGTCCCGCCCCCAACTCCTCTCAGTCCAAGGATGTCCCACCCATATCACTCCCTTCCCCCATACTATTGGTTCGTCTGGACGTCAGTCTCCACGCGCTCTCTTCCTCTATTGGCTGGTATTCCCAACGCGGCGCGGGCGCCCTGGCCCACCCCCTGCCCCAAGCCTGTTCGTAGTATTGGGCTACCCGCATGCCCTTCTTCCAGGACCCCTCCCTATTGGCTGCAGGACTTTGCCGGTTCAGGCTGTGATTGGTTGTAAAAAGAAGTCCATCCCCTGAGCAACCACCAGAGAGGGGTTGGAGAATGGAAAGGTTGGAGGGACGTGGGGTCAAACTCACGCTGAGCCGGCGGGAGGCAGATATAGGTCTTGAAGAACTCGCTTCGGCGGGCGGCCTCCTTAATGCGGTTGGCAAGCGGCTTGCTGACCTGCCGGATGCCCAGGTATAGCAGCTTCGCCATAGGGAACGCGCCCACCACCATCTTGGCGGTCGCACGGGGCACGCGCAACCTCGCCGACTGGGCGGGGCACCTCGGATCTCTCCTTCCCCCCCCCGCCCGCTCGTCTCCGTGCGAGCGTACGTGCGTACGCTCGGGGGTGGAGCAGGCAGGGGCGCTCCCTGATGTCACCGCGTCGACGCTGACGCCTGTCGTCAGATCGCTGAATATGCAAATAAAAGGCGGAAGTGAGGCGGGTCAGGGGGCGGTGCCGTTAAACGGCTGTTCGCGGGAGTGTGGTCGGATTCCCACGCCCGCCTTGGCTGCTGTCACCGTGTTCCTTCGTGACGTCTTGTACTTAGGTGGCTTCCCCGCTTAAAGGAGGCTCTTAATTAGTCCTAATTAGGGCTAACGAGTCCCAAATACGCTTTCTCCTCATGTGGAGCTCTCACTGGGAATAAGAAGAAACCGACCATGTAGTGATACAGACCTGGGTTGGGATCCCAGGTCCGCCATTTACTTGCTTGTGATGTTAGGCGAGTGACGTAACCTTTCGGGGCATCAGTATTCCCGTCTACAAAATGGGAATCATAATACCATTCACCTTGTTGGGTAGTTGTAAGGCTTGCATGCGAATCTTGAATGTAAAAACAGTGAGTGAACCGTGATCGGTGCTTAGAATGGTGCCAGTCACAATAAGACCCCGAGAAACAGCCCTTATTGCTCTTCAGTTATGAGCACTGTTATCGCTGACTCCAGCCCGAGGGTGCACTTCATCCCCAGAAATAGCGAATCTAGCCTTTTCCTGAGTAACTGACCTGCTGAGGCCCAGAGAGGGGGTCGGGGCCGGGAGAAGTTCCCTCAGTCCTTAGAAGGTGACAGCCCGGCGTCTTGGCTGATAAAGCCACACCCGTTCTCAAGCAGCCCTGCTTCCTCCACTGGTGGGCGAGGGTCCCCAGGGAGCTGGCTCAAGAAGGAGTTTAAGGACATGTCCCAGACTGTCCTCCTTTAGCCAGCAGGGAGCAAAATCATATAAACAAGGTCAGGAAGAGGTTGAGAGAAATTTCTGGATGGCGGAGTCTTGATGGGTAATTGAGAGCATCTAGGACGGGACAGGGGAGGAGCCGCGTGTCGGAGGAAACCTGTTCAGAAGTCAGAATCAGGGCCCCCCCGGGCCTTCCCAGCAGCCCCCTCCCGGGGAGGAGGGGCTCTCCTCGGCTTCCCCTCCGACTCCCACTGCTTTGGTGTCCTTTGTCAAATCCCTGACATGGACCAACGTTTCTTCATCGTAATAATGATAGCACTGACATGTGTGAACCCAGATATTCTAAATTCCTTAAAATACCAAGACTCCATAAAAACAACCCTTCCAGGGCGCCTAGATGGCTCGGTCAGTTAAGAGTCCGACTCTTGATTTCGGCTGCGGTCATGATCCGTCGTGAGATCGAGCCCCGCAGGTCAGGTTCCACGCTCAGCCGGGAGTGTGTTTGGGATTCTCTCTCCTGTCCCTCCTTCCACCCCCCCCACACACACTCTCTCTCTAATAAATAAATAAAATCTTTTAAAAAAACAAACAACAAAAAACCCCAAACAAACAAAAAACCACAACCCTTCCCCCAGATCCCTTCTGGACTGAACGTGTGATAGAGCTTGAGGCCTATTCAAGGTCCATTATCTCCTTGGGACCAACCCCCTTCCCGTTTTACAGACTGGCCAACTGAGGCCAGAGGAAGAAAAGCATTTATCCAAAGTTCCAGGTGTGGGGGCACCTGGGTGGCTCAGTCGTTAAGGCGTCAGCTTTCGGCTCAGGGCGTGATCCTGGAGTTCTGGAATCGAGCCCCTGCTGGGAGCCTGCTTCTTCCTCTCCCACTCCCCCTGCTTGTGTTCCCTCTCTCGCTGGCTGTCTCTCTCTCTAATAAATAAACAAAAAATCTTAAAAACAAAACAAAGGTCCAGGCATAATAAGAATGGACTCAAGGCTGGGATTTCTTGAGTCCCAGCCAAGTCTTCTGATTCCTGGGGGTATTAGTCAGGGGCCCAGGGGCCTACTTGGGGGCTGAGGTCCCCCATGATGGATTTAGGAAACTTCCAAACTGTACATAACTTTTTATCTGTTTATTTCACTGCTGTTTCCTCAGCTCCTAGAACAGTGCCTGGCACACAGTAGGTGTTCAATAAATGTTTATTGAATGAACGGGATTGAGCATTTGGTGGAGGAGTGGAGTGCAGGCTTTCATCTGACCCTCCGAGGGGACTGTGTTCCAAAAGTTTCTGGCCCCTTACATCTCCATCCCAGTAGCTTTATGGCTTTGGGGTGGGAAAATTACTAGGCCCCGTAGATCCCAGGCTTCCCTCTTTTCTCTCTGCACCCAAATCCAAAGCCCCAACTTCCTGCATCTCAGTAACCCCCCTCCTGCAAAACCATTTTCCTCATTAAGTTCTTTTTTTTCTCATTCCCCTCCTCCCTCCTCTTCCTTTCTCTGAGAAGGGTTTCCAGGAACCTTTTCTGGGAACTTCTGGAACAAGGGGGGTGTGTATGTGTAAGAGGAGGACCTTCACATCTCATCGGGAGCTTGGAGCCTATTACACATCCATTGGGAGGAAGGGAGGGAGGTGACCCGTCAGAAAGGGCAAGGCCTGTGCTGGGTGCTTTCTCCTGCTCTCCAGCCTGGTTATGGAAGGATGCCCATTCCTGGTGATCCCCGAGGGCCAGGAGAGGGAGGGCGACCCTGTCAGCCAAGGCAGGCAGCCTCAGCCACCCTGGGGCATGGGAACAGAGGCAGAGATGGAGAGGGGAGAGAGAGCCCAGGATCACCCCAGCGCTGACTCACCAGCTGTGTGACCCTGGCCTAGTCATTTGGCCTCTTCGGTGACCGCCCTGGAATAGGGCCTGGGATCATTCCCAGAGGTCCTTCCAGTTCAGGCCCCCTGGTCACCCTATTCTCAGGATGGGCAAGGGGCTCGTGTTACATAATCCCAAAAGGCCCTGTGCTTCTTCCATCATTTTGAATTATTCCTTCAAAATAAATCCCAAACCTGACCACTGTTCCTTGCTCACCCCACCACCACCACCCCACCCTACCACCACCCCCATTCAGCTGCCAGGATCTCCCGTCTGGACTACTGCAGTCACCTGTCACTGGCCCCCCGACTGCTGCCCTTCCCATATTCTGTTTCCCACTCAGCAGATCCTGTTAACATTTAAGTCAAATCCCATCCCTCCTCTGCTAAGAGCCCTCTTGTGGTTCTCCTTTATTTCAGAGTAAAAGGCAAAGTCCTCACCAGGACCTAGTCCCATCAATCATCAACCATTCCTCACCTCCCAGCCTCCCTCTTTTCCAGCTGCCCCCCTCCCAGCCTCCCTCTGCTCCACCTGCACCCCCCACCTACTCTCCCTCAAAATTCAGGCACTCTCTCGCTCCAGAGGCTTTGCATTTACCGGTCCCTCTAGGGTCCCTCTATGGGAAATCCTCTTCTCCAGACAGCCACAGGGCTGACCCTTCCACCCCCACCCCCTACCAGCTCTTTGTTCCAATGTCACCTTCCAGTGAGCCCTCCCCTGACCTTCTCTAGATCCGAGTCCCTGTCATTCTCTCTCCCCTCAATCGGCTTTATTTTTCCCCAGGACACATCAATTCCAAACATTATATTTATTTTTATTTACTTGTTAACCGTGAGCCCCATGAGGGTGGGGGCCTGGGCTGTCTTGGTCACCCTTGCATCCCCAATCCCAGCCAGCACAGGGCTGGGCAGGAAGTGGATATAAATAAATCTCTGTTGAATGAATGAATAAATACCCTTCTCTTGTCCTGAGCCCCTTCCCAAGCCTGGCCTGCTCTCCACTCCTCCAGCCAGTCTGCCCCGACTGCCCTTCACTTGGGTTCTGAGTCTCCCTCCTCCTCAGTCCTGACTTGGAGAACGCTCCTTATCTAGAAACTCACACTTGCTCTTCGTGCCCTCACTCCCTTAGATGACCAGGAGCTGCCCAAGGGCGAAAATGACCACTCTACCCCTCGGTGAATTTCTTCTCCCATCTTCCCCTTCAGTCCCCAAATTTTACCTCCTTGTTGGAAATAATTCTTTTTTTCCCTCTCTCTCTTGTTGTCATTACCTTCTGGAAACCAAATATTTGACTTAATTTACTTGTCCCCTCCTCCAGGAAGCCCTCCCTGACCCTCAGATTGGGTCAGAGGCCCACTGGGCGCCCCTGTCTGAGCCCTACCCACTCTGGGTCATCCCTGTCTGGGGACAAGTCTGTCTCCCCCACTGGAGTGGGAGCATGTGAAGGAGGGCCAGGACTGTCATTCATCACCGCTGTGTCACTAGCACCACCTGGCACAGCTCTAGGCACAGTTCATCTGAATTGTCAGGGGCTCATGGTGGAGGAGGATGATGGACCAGTGACCCGCCAACCTCACTGTTTTCCTATTATCTTCTGCTCTTAATGAATATGAACACTGCCTCATTTACATACAGTTTGCATACATCAGACCGGGAGGGAAGGGAGGGTGGGATAAGATTTGAGGAGTAAGGGGGTTCCGCGTGAGCGGAGGGTCACTGTGCCGGAGGCAGCATCTTCAGCTGCACCTGGTCTGCGTGGGAGGGAGGAGCTGCCGCCCAGCCAGCTGCCATGGCCTTGGCCATGCTGTTCCTCTTGGACGTGAGCGGGGTCTCCAGGGTGAGCGAGGCGTTGGCCATCTCCTGGGGCTTGTCACTGGCCAGGAAGCGGAGCAGATTGTGCAGGGCCTTGGCCACGTCGCTGCGGGCCCCCTCGTTGACGAGGCAGTAGAGGATGGGGTCGGCCACGCAGTTGAGGCTGGTGAAGGCCAGCGAGCTGTGGTAGGCCGAGAAGACGCGCTCCTCGAAGCCGCAGTCCCACGGGCGTCCCAGGTAGACGGCGCTGCGCGAGAGCAGGAGCACGTGGTAGGGCGCGAAGCAGACCAGCACAATGGCGATGAGGCTGAGGGCCAGCCGCTTGATCTTGGCCTTCTCCTGGCGCTCGGTGGACACGCTGCCCCGCACGGCCCGCAGGATGCCGCGGTAGGACAGCAGCATGAGGGCCCACGGGAAGAGGAAGCCCACGAAAACCCGGTAGAGGTTCATCCAGGCCACCCAGCCCTCCATGGGGAACTTCTCGAAGCAGAAGGTGTGGTTGTAGCGGTCGCGGAAGAGCTCGTCGTGGAACAGGGGCGCCGAGTTGGCCCCCAGCTCCGTGGCCCAGACCACGGAGCTCACGGCCACGGCCGTCTTGACCCGGCGCAGGCGGGCAAAGCGCAGTGGGTGGGCCACCGCCAGGTAGCGGTCCACCGAGATGCAGCACAGGAAGGCGATGCTGATGTAAATGTTGGTGTAAAAGATGAACCCGAAGAGCTTGCAGGAGCCGGGCCCGTGGATCCAGTTGTCGTGGTGCAGGAAGTAGTCGACCCACAGGGGCAGCGTGCAGATGTACAGCAGGTCGGCGACGCTGAGGTTCATCAGGTAGACGCCCAGCTCGTTGCGCTGCCGCACCTGGCGGTAGGCTGCCCACAGGGCCAGGCAGTTGGTGGGGAGCCCCACGCCGATGACGAAGATGTAGAGGGACGGCGGGAAGAGGTGGTCCACGCGCGAGTCCACGTGGCAGCCCTCCCACGTGCGGTTGCCCATCCTCGGCACCGGGGCTTCCGAGGCACTTCCCCTGGCCCACGGGGGCTGTGGGGCCACGGGGGGCGGGAGGCCATCGGGCCCCCTGAGCCCCCTCCTTGGAGGCTCAGGGGAACATGGTGGGGGGCAGTCCTTGGGGGAGAGGTGACGGTGACCGTGAATCGTCGGCCAGCCCGGGCGGGGAAGAGTAGAGCTTGAGGGGGAGAAGTTGGAGGAAGGATAGAATTAGGATGGGGGAGGGGGGGGATGGTGGGATTAAAAAAAAAGAGCCTTGTCAAGGGGGTGTTTATAGAGCCAGTAAGAGGGTAAATGAGGGAGTTTTGGGGTGGCACAAGAATTGGCTATGGAGGAGATGAAGACATCAGCAGGCAGTGGTAAGAGGGAGGTCTTTGTAGAAAGTATGTGTGGCCACGTTGAAGTGATGGGGGGTGGAATGTCCTAGAAGATGCATGAAATGTGGGTGATAGTGTTGAGATAGGACAGACTACAGTTAGGGAGGGTTGAAAACACCAGGCAAGGTCAGTCGGGGCACTGGCGCTTCCTAGGACCCCGTAAGAAGTAAGGAAACAAGCAAGGTAACCGATGAAGAGAAGAAGATTATGGAAAATGATGTGCTGGGAATGTAGGAAGGGTGTTTAAGAAACAGGAAGGAGGTGAGTAAGGGCTATTATGGAGGAGGATTACGGATGGAGTGAGGAATTTGAAGGGGGCAGGGGAAGGGCTCTGGCTTGGTTGGCTTGGTCCTGGTGGGAGTGAGCAGTTGGGATGAGGTGGCCCCCCTCACAGTTCACAGCTGACCTTACGGTGCCTGTGGGGAGAGAGGTCTGCAGTGAGGGGAATCACAGGCACCCCCTTCTCCCCGCACCCCTCGCCACAACCTGAGGGCTGCAGACAGGGGACACCCTGGCGATACCTAATTGAGCCTCATTCTAAGCAACAGATCTCTGTGGGGTCCGGATCTGTTTTCCCTGATAGATGTGAAAGACCCCACTCAGATTTTAGAACTTCCTTCCAGGTACCGTGTAAAATGCACAAGTATTGTATCATGCTTCAGGAAATGCTAACCCTGTCATTTCCCAGGCGCAGAGGAAGCTCAGAAAGACTGCTCGCTCCCATCGAGGATTCACAGCAAGGCCAGGATGGAATGGGGACTACTAACCCAGGACACCCCATTCTTGACAATGATAAAGACAGATAATAACAGCTAAGGTTTATTGAGTCCTACCACATCGCAGACCCTGTTCTAAGCACTTTTATGGGTATTAATACATTACATTCTCAAGAACCCTACTGTTATCCTTCCTAGTTGACAAACTGAGGCACAGAACCGTTCAGAGACCTGTCCAAGGTCCTGATGATGACAGCGGGACAATCTGGGCTCTCACCCTTTTTCTCCAGCCTGTGCATGTTTCCACCCAAGAATAACTGGACAGAAAGGGGCCCAGGGCTGGGCAGCGGGGGCTGGGAACCATAGTTGCTCTGGGCTGGAGGGGAGAAGGGAGAGAGGATGGGCTGCTGGATGTGATCACATTCGGGCAGCAGGGCTGGCGTCCCTCCCTCAGGGACCGATTCCCTCATTGCCTCTGCACCCCCCAACTTCCCTGAGTGAGAACCTTGGGCCTGTCACCCCCTTGGGAAGACCTGTAAACACAGGGCAAAGGACAGTCATGTACCAGGCCCCCAACCACTGTCAGCCCCAGAGGGTAGGGGAGCGAAGTCCTGAATCAGAGGCACATTCAGAAGCTACTCTATCCAGGGGTTTGTGTGGAGGTTAAGCTCTGAAAGCTTTTTTTTTTTTTTAAGCTCTGAAAGCTTTTATTATTAGTAGTATTAGTATTAGTATTAGTATTATCTTTTTAAACAAGATCTTAAACTGGAAAGCCATCTAAGACAGTGGAAACAAGAAGCTGCCCTGTGTTCTCAATGAAATCAGGCGGGAGGAGGGAGACCACTTCTGAAGAATCCCCCAGGACACACTTAGAAAACCACTTGTTGACTCAACTGGATTTATTAGGAAACCAAGGTCCAGGGAGGGGAAGGGATGAGCCCGACCTCACACACCGGGTTCTTGGGAAACTCCCAGATGCCAAAGCATCTTTCCATGGGAAAGTCCTCTTGGCTCCACCTGTACAATAAACCCTGAATCCATGCATGTCTCGGAATCCCCTGCCACTGTCTGCCCTGCGCCACCATCGCTGATTGCTCGGACCATTGCAGTAGCTCCTCACTGCTTTTCCTGGCTGCCATTCTGGCTTCCTCTAACTTCCCTCAACTTCCCACAGTCACAAAGTTCTTTTTAACATGAAAATCAGCTCTCATTACCCCCACCAGTGCCTTCCCAGAAAATCCAAACTCCTTGCCCCAGGTGACAAGGCACTGCCTGCCTTTCTCCCCTACCTCCCCTCCCCCACCTCAGTAGGCTCAAGGCACATGACCTTCTTTTCAGCCTCAAAACCTTTGCTCTTTCTCAGATCTTCTTAGGACTCAGCTCCCTCACCTCCTTCACTTCCACAGGGAGCCCCCCCCACCCCCAGAGTCACAATCACCCACCCCCAGGGCTCTCTCCTCACATCACCTTGTATCTTGTTCCCATCTGTCTGTCTGTCTGAAATGGACATTCCAGGAGGCCAGTAACCTTGTGTTGACTGCTGTATCCCAGCACCCAGGGGAAGCCCAGCGTATAGTGGTTGACTGTGGGTTGAAGGAACAGGCATTGGTCAGCCCGTCCTGCAATGCAGGCTCCCTCTCCCCCTGAGGCAGCTACAAGTTCAAAGAAGTCCCTGTAGGGTCCCAGGGAAAGAGGTTGGAAGGGAAGGAAAAAAAAAATGAAAAGGGCAGGATCTATCCCCTACATAATTGACTTTGAAAGGTCAGGGCTGAGTCCCGCTTAGTAAGCCCTACCCCCTGTGGGGTCCTTAGCAGCCCAGCGGCTGCCCCCACCCCAGACTCGCTGATGGAGGTTCCTGGATCCTGTGGACAAAGGGTGGAGACAGCTCTTGCTCCCCGGGCTGGGCTGGAACAGTGCAATCCAGTCCCTCCCTTCCAATATTCCCCACCCAGACCAAGTCACTCAAAAAAACCCTCTTCTCTCTGCCCTCAAATCTCCCCTTCTCTCTGACCCCAGGTCTCCTCTCTCACCTTCTGTCTCTCCCTCTTCTTGTAACATCGACGAAATTCATTCTTTTTCGAGAGTCTCAGTTTCCCCTTCTGTAAAAACAGGGAGGGGCAGAACTTTTATACTCGTCACATCACAGACAAGAAAATCCTTGGTTAAGTCATCATATCATCTACAAAATGTGCAGCATTTGAACAATTATTATTATCCTATGGCCACAGGAGAGCTGCGACCAGAAAGGAACCACGGCTGGGAGTTCCCTTTGCCTCACGCAGTCCAGACCCCCTAGGTTCAGCGGAGGCTGGAGCGGGTACAGCCTGCATGAGACTTATTTCCGGAAGCCAGAGGAAATACACTTCTCATGGCTAATTTCCTTGAGGGGGAACCAGTTGGGCGCTCACCTCACCCTCCTCCCATCCCTTCTCAACCCACCTGCTTCCTGGGGCTTCGGGGTATGGGGGAGGGGCACTCGGCCCTCTCTTCTCCCCACCTGAGATCTGCCCACCATCAAACCTTCAAGAGCACAGAACCGAGACTCTTAAGAATTCCACAGTGCCGCAGGTCTATATGCCCCAACTGGGAGTGCAAGGCTATTTCTGACCTCTTCCTGCACACGTGGGGAAACTGAGGCCCAGACCAGCAAGACCCTTGTCTGAGTCACGTGATGTATCAGGACCGGGCAGATCTCGTCGCTCTTAACCCAAGAGCTTCCCCTTTCCCTGAATGTTTTCTCTCCTCACTCCCTGTGCTCCTGTAATGTTTCTCAAGTCGCTCTGGGGTCGTCAGCCCCCTTTGAGAATCTTCTAAAAGATACAAGGAAGGACTTTTTCACCACCAAAAAGCAAGTGACCCCAGTGTCTCTGTGCCTCTCCAACACCTGACTTCCTTGCCCAGCCTCCTGGCGGTCAAGCTCTCCTTCAGCTCCTCTTCAGCATGAGCTTTATTCGGGATTCAACCCCCAAATCTTTAACAAGAAGTTCCCCCTATCCCCCAGGGCCCCCTCTTTGGTCTCTGCTAGCCCCTCCCAGGGAAGGGCAGAGAGATAAGCCCAAGTGTGGAGTGATAGTGAGGGGACCGGAAGGACTGGTCAGACCCCGGCCCCCGCTTTATGCCTCGGCTGCTCAAGCTAGATAAGTCTCTGGGCCCCAGCAGCCACCCCTAAATCCGACAAGGCTAAAGGACTCTGGAGGGTTGAGAGGACCAGAGGGAGAACCCCCCACATCCCTGGCCACCTTCAGGGTTCACTCACCAGCCTTGTCCTAGAAGCCACCAGACTGCCTCTCTGCCCCCCTTCCCTCCTCTGCCGGCTCCTGCTTACCGCCACCCCCTTGGCAGCCCCGGGGGACCGGCCAGCTCCGGTCTGCTCATTAGGGGATGAAATGTGATCACCGCGCCTCGCTCCCCACCTGGTGCCCTGGCGGCCGGCGGAAACCAGGGGGCAGTCAGACACCGTGACCACCTCTCTGGGCCTCAGTTTCCCCATTTCTACCAAAGGGGTCCCCATCTCCCCCCAATTCCCACACCACCCAGAAGGGACACCGGGGTCCTCCTACTCTACCCCTCTGACACCGTCCATTCCAGCGCTCAAAAAATCCTCGGGATCTATTGTTAGTATAGTTCATGGTTTACTGTTCTATTATTGTAACATTCTAGAGCTTTACCTTTCTTCCATTCTATTATTATTATCCTAGCGGCTTTCCGTGTCCTTACCCTTTAAGTTTCTAATATTCCAGGAGTCTCACATTCCAAGATTCTTAAGTTCTATTGTTAGAACGCTTTATGATTTTTTTTAACCATTCTACGACTTTCATCATCTATTATTAAACTCTCAGTGATTATTATCTTGGCCCAGCAAACATGAATACGTATTTCCCTTTTTTTTCTTAATAGAAATGGGAACATACTCTATATACCGTGAACCCCACTTCCTTTCTCTCCCTTATCTATTCTGCTTGTTAACCTCCCAGCAGCCTGAAGGTCTAAGGTGGTACAGAATTCTAAAATATGGGGGATTCACCGGAGGTTAGGGGAAGTGAGTTGTCACCTCCACCTAGCTCCTAAATTCTCCCTGCCTGGGGGGGCTACCAGGAGCCCAGGCTGTCTCCAACCCTCGTGCCCTGCCGGCCTTCCCTCATCCCTCCAGCTCGCTCACACCAGCTGAGTTATTATTTGTCTAGACACAAACCAAATTACAGGCCCTGTCCCGAGGGAGCAGTGGGCTTCACGGGGAGGGTCAGGAGACAGAAGCAGGCGGGAGTTAGTCCCTGCCCCCCCATTTCCCTTCCCCTGTTCCCTCCTCTGAAACTCCACCCCTTCCACCCAAACCAACTCTTGTCCCCTCTCCCCTCCCCAGCAACATGGTTTGGGAAATATTTTCTCTTCTCTGCTTCTCAAACGCTCCCCTCTGGATTCCAGCTATTCATACTCACTCTGGCATTCTTCCCTCCTCGCTGTGAAGACCTCTTTTCCCAAATTAATCCGACTTAGTGGCAGTGAAAGAAGCCAGCTCTCTGGATTTGGGCTTCAGTTGAACTGGAGTCCCAGCCCCCAGCCTGGCACAGACTCATTGTGGGGACTTCGGCTCTTGCGCCTCAGTTTTCCCATCTGTAAAATGGGTGCTCGACCTAGATGGCTCCACAAGCCCTTTGAGCTCTTCTTCGAACACTGAAAGCTCCCAAGATTCCGACACTAATCTTTTTGGTTGAAAGATTCATATATTCTGAGGACTTTTGATTTGAAGGTTGTGCGGCCCCAGTCCTCCCTCTGATCATTCTCACATCCTGAATCCTTCCATTCAAAGACTTCACACTCAAGGGTTCTTGACTATGATTCCCAGAGCTCAAAAGCCGCCCATCATCTCTCTCATTTCCTCCTACTGGGATCCCCTCCAAAAGGGAAACCTCCCCATCCTCACCCCAAACCTGATGTTGAGGTCCTCCGCAGAGACAGAGCTTGGGAGGTGCCCTCTTGGTGGGTTCAGGAGGAGGGGGGCTGGTGGCAGGGCCCTGGCGTCGGGGCACCTATCATCTCCATCTGTGCCGGCAAGTAAACCCCCCAGCGCACATCCTGCCTGAGTACACAACACACATCCCACCACCAACAATGGCTCACAGAAATTCCAGAGCTGTCCTTCAGCCTTGTTGGAGGTGGTGGGATGTCCAGTTCAAGCGGGGGGGTGGGGGGAGTGAAGTGGAGGCAGGAAGGAGTTAATGGTGACCTAGCCAAATCCTGGAAGGGAGGAAGTGGGGGAGGAAATCCACCCCCCCAGCCAGGAATTCCTGAAATCGGAGGGTGGGGTGGGTGCGACCTCAGGAGCAGTGGGGTGACTCTCTAAAGGGGATGCTGGGGTCACAGCGTCCCTCAGAGTTCACCTGCCCCAAGTAGCAACCTTACTCCCCCGGCCAACTCCCGAGCAGCTCCTCAGCCCAGGGGAAAGCTCTTGGGGTGCACCAGAATTTGGAATGAGATGACGACGGGGTCAAGGTGCCCGAAAAGGGTCTCAAGATACACAGAGAAAGAGACAGAAATACAGAAGAGAGACAGAGAGGAAGAGAAAGGGCAAAGAGATGCCCAGAGACGGGGAGAACCACGGAGTTGGAGGCAGAGAGATCCACAGGGACTGAGAGTTCGAGAGACTGAGGGATAGAGGCAAAGGGAGACAGAGAGAAGGGATACAGAGACGGAGAGACAGAGCCAGAGACAGGCGGAGAAGCAGAAAGAAATAGACACAGAGACATCCAGAGATGCAGGAGAGGCCCACCCAGAGGGAGAGAGGACCGCAGACAGAGACCCATCCGAAACGGGGGGAGCGAGGGAGACAGACCCAGAGGCACGGTCCGCGCGGAGACGACGGGAGCGCCTGCACCGGAGAGGGGCGGGGACGGGCCGGTGAGGGAGACTGAGGCAGCCGACGCAGGGGCGCAGAGCCCCCGAGGGGCGCGCCGAGGAGGGGCCCCGCGGCGGCCGGACGCCCGGCGCGGACACGGGAAGGAGAGGCGCCTACCTGCGCACGGCGGCTGGACGGGGCGGGCGGCTTCTCTCTCGGCTGCGGCGACGTCTGGGCTCGACCGCGGCGCAGGGACCCGGCGGCGACTCCTGCCGGCCCAGGGCCGGAGCCGCC
>NC_048229.1:33209581-33233568 GCF_002007445.2 Ailuropoda melanoleuca | reverse complement strand
CAGCCCCGGGGAAACCTCACCTGCTGCCGCAGCACCCCCCAACCCCTCCGAGTCCCCAGCCCGGTGGCCCCCATCTCAGTAACCCCTTTGCTTCCCATCCGTCCAACCCCACACCTCCTGCTTGACCAAGCCGTCAGCCTTTGACCCTCCTGAGCTGAGCCATTTCCTCCCCTCTTTCTGGTCATTGCATGCCTCCCTTCCCAAGGGAGAGAACACATGAGTCTAAGTCCCTACTCCTGGGGTCAGGGCCACCTTTGTAAGGAGTCCTGCCTCTTGGCCAGCCAGACCTTTGACTGATGGCCTCTCTGTGCCTCAGTTTCCTCTTCTGTCAAAGTGGTCACTCACAGTCTCTTTGTCATGGGGATGTCATCTCATAGTGTCAATACTATTGAGTCTGTAAAATATGCCTCCCGCCCAGTGCTTCCACTCCTCCCTGTTTTATTTACTTTTCCCCACAGAACTTTTAAAATTATCTGCCCCCCCACTAGAGGGGGGAGGAGTCATTTCTGCATCTGGTTTGTTTACTGTAGTGTGTCTGTTGCCTGGAAGTCAGTTAGGCACATGATAGGTATGAAAGACACATGTTTTCAGGGATGAATACATAAAGGGTAAAACAGTATTTGCTGGTTTTTATTATGAACATCATATCCTTCACAAATTGGTCATGAGAATTCATTCTTGTTCAAAGCATTTCGGACAGACCTGGCATCACGTAACACTCAGAAATGACAGCTATTGGGTTCACAAATTCTTTTTGGAGGAAGGCAGAGAGCATGCGAGCCAAGGAGGGGGGTGCAGAGGGAGAGAGGGAATCCC
This sequence comes from Ailuropoda melanoleuca, assembly GCF_002007445.2. Taxonomy (NCBI): domain Eukaryota; kingdom Metazoa; phylum Chordata; class Mammalia; order Carnivora; family Ursidae; genus Ailuropoda; species Ailuropoda melanoleuca. Next base: position 33,232,752 of record NC_048229.1, on the reverse strand, counting down.
AAGCAGATTCCACACTGAGCATGGAGCCCAACACGGGGCTCGATCTCACCACCCTGAGATCATGACCTGAGCCGAAATCAAGAGAGAGATTCTTAACCGACTGAGCTGCCCAGGAACCTCTGTTCGCAAATTCTTTTCTTTCATTCTTTTTTTTTTTTTAAAGATCTTATTCATTTATTTGAGAGACAGCGCACGTGCCAGGGGAGAGTCAGGGGGAGAGGGACAAAGAGACACCCTGAGCTGGGAGCTGGACCAGGGCTCTCTCAGGACCCTGAGATCATGACCTGAGCTGAAGTCAGATACTTAACCGACTGAGCCACCCAGGCACCCCTCATTCTTTATTTTTAATAGAAATAAAAATGCCCAGATCTGAAGCGAACAATACAATGAATTGTGACAAACAGACACACTCGTGTGACTAAGAGCTCAAATCAAGACAGAACATTTCTAGCACCTAAGAACATTGTCCTTCACTTCTTTCCAGGCGATACTCAGTCTACTTCACCCCCAGCTGCAACTCTTTCTTTTTACACCAGACATTAGTGTTACCTGTTCTAGAACTTCATATAAATGAAGTGATACACTTGGGTTTTTTTTTTAAGGTAGCTATCATTTTTTTTTAAAGATTTTAGTTGTTTGGGGCGCCTGGGTGGCACAGCGGTTAAGCGTCTGCCTTCGGCTCAGGGCGTGATCCCGGCGTTATGGGATCGAGCCCCACATCAGGCTCTTCTGCTCTGAGCCTGCTTCGTCCTTTCCCATTCCCCCTGCTTGTGTTCCCTCTCTCGCTGGCTGTCTCTATCTCTGTCAAATAAATAAATAAATCTTTAAAAAAATAAATAAATAAATAAAAATAAATAAAAAAAAAGATTTTAGTTGTTTATTTGAGAGAGAGAGAGAGTGCATGAGTCAGGGGAGGGGCAGAGAAACAGACTCCCCACTGAGCAGGGAGCCCGACACCTGACTCCATCCCAAGACTCCAGGATCATGACCTGAGCCGAAGGCAGATGCTTAACCAACTGAGCCACCCAGGCCCCCTAAGGTAGCTATTCTTAAAATCATTTGCTGTGTGCCCTTGGAAAAGTGACTTCACCTCTCTGAGCCATATTACCTACTTCTTCTCAGGGCTCTTGAGCGACACAGAAAGTGAGAGAGTTAACTAAGCACCCAAGCGACCTGCAATGTCCACGGGACTAAAGGCGTTTTCCTTTCATCCTCCCTCAAGGAGACAGTCAGGGGAAGCACCAAGACACGTATCACTAAGGCTGTTGCCCCTCCCCACATATAACCCCACACACATCCAATCAGTTTCAAGACAAGTCCCACAGAGCCCTCCTGTCAGAACCTTGGTCATTTCAAGCTTCTCCTAAAAAGAAATTCTGAGGGCCACTGGGAGGTGAGGATCCCCTTCTCTCCTGGGCTCACCCTAGGTTTATGTTGATCCAGTCAGATTTATGCCGATCCAGTCCTTGTAGGAAATAGGTAGCCATTCAGAGCTTAAGTGGGAGCACGTATGAAGGGATATTTCAGAGGGGTGGGCAGGCTGAAGGAGCCCATGGCAGCACCAAGGGACCAGCCACAGGGAGAGCCAAGCCATTACCACCCTTAGGGCAGGAAGCTGGAGTTTGGAGAGGAGACCACAGAACCTGTGGCTCTAGGCAGGGAACACAGCCACTGCCCCGAACAGCAGCAATGCAAGGAGGGGCCCCCCAAATAAATACTCCCGCCTCTCTCCTCCTACATTCCCATTTCCTTGTCTGTGCCTCCAATTGGCAGAACCCAACCAGAAGGCGGAGGGCAAGGGAGCCGCATGGATGGAGTCCACACGGGGCAGTCTCCCAAGGTCCAGAGCAGGAGGAGAAAGGCTCAGAGTGACTCTGGGGCCGACTCTGGGGGGCACAGGAGAATTACAAGTTCTTCTTCCATGCAGGTCTAAGACTGGGCACAAGGGGGCGACAGAGCACCGAGAGAACCAATAGAAAGGATGCTTCACTAGCCCCGGGCCACCCCTCCAGAACTTGGGGAGAGTTGAGAAGGGTCAAAAGGTGGGGGACAGTAAAGGAGACTTTGATCCGAGATTGGTAGAAACTGGCTTCTGGGACGCCCGGGTGGCGCGGTCGGTTAAGCGTCTGCCTTCGGCTCAGGTCATGATCCCAGGGTCCTGGGATTGAGTCTGGCATCGGGCTCCTTGCTCAGCCGGGGAGCCTGCTTCTCTCTCTGCCTGCCTCTCCCCCCCCGCCCCGCTTGTGCACGCGCGCTCTCTCTCTGACAAATAAATAAATAAAATCTTTCAAAAAATTTCATATATATATATATATATATATATATATATATATATATGAAAGAAACTGGCCTCTGAAACCTGGAGATCTGGAGGGGTGACGTGACCCCTGAACGGTGCAGCTGGGTAGGAGTTCAAGTGGACGTGTTCAGACGTGGTGGGGCAGGTGCAGGGGAAACAGAACGTACGGAGGCTCCGAGGCACTAAATGTCACAAGGAAGGGCAAATATGGGAGAGCCAAATAGCTGGAGATAAAAGATGGGGACAGGAGAGGATTCTGGCTGAAAAACAGTGTAGAAGGAGACGGGATTAAAAAGGGGGGGAGGGCAGCTAAATGCAATGAGCATTGACTGCATTCCAGGCAGTTCTAAGCACTTCCTATGAATATCTCACTTAGTCTTCAAAAACCCTACAAGAAGATACCATTTCACAGATGAGAACACCGAGGCACAGATGAGGAAGTCGAAAGACAGGAATTCTAGCAGCTGGGCTCTGACGCTTTAACCACTGTTATGCTATTTCTCAGGGGAGGAAATTGAGGGTTGAGGCTTTGAACTTCGACCCCCTTCATATAAGACACTTCGAACTCTTTCACACACTTCAACACACATATAAAACTTGAATATTCATTCAGCAAACATTCCCTGAGCCCTGGCTGCTGTGCTAGGCGGCGCTGGGGACCCAGCAGTGACCACAACAGCCGTGGCCCTTCCCTCCCAGGGCTGGCAGCCAGTGTAGGGGTGACAGATCTATCCCTTACAGTGACCCCTCAGGTCAGGGGGGGATACTGGAACCCAGAGGAGCTTTGTCACAGTTTGTTGTGGAAATAGGAAGAAGGAGGGAGGACTAAACCCTCAGAACTTCCACCTGAAACACTCCCCCCACTTGGTTCATTTCTTCCTTGTCCTTCAACATTCAACTCGGTTGCCCCCTCCAGGAAGCCCTCCCGGATGCCCCCTTGGTCTTCCTTTGCCCCTCAGGGTTATTATTGTCTGAGGATGGGTCTGCCTTCCCCACTGGACTGTGAGTACCTTCAGGGCAGGACTGGGGCTGTCTCACTCTCCACTGTGTCCAACCATTGCCCAGCTCAGGGCCTGACCTAGAATAAATATGCTCCAAAAAATAAAAATAAAATAAATTGAAAAAAGAATAAATATGCTCCTTGCCCTATTAAAGAATTCATTCACTCATTAATCAACATATATATTTGTCAAGCATTTACTGCACGCTAAACACTGTGCTAGGCACTGGGGGTGCAATCTTTTTTTTTTTTTTAAGATTTTATTTATTTATTTGACAGAGATAGAGACAGCCAGCGAGAGAGGGAACACAAGCAGGGGGAATGGGAGAGGAAGAAGCAGGCTCATAGCGGAGGAGCCTGATGTGGGACTCGATCCCGGAACGCGGGGCCCTGAGCCAAAGGCAGACGCTTAACGACTGCGCCACCCAGGCGCCCCTGGGGGTACAATCTTAAAAAGCCAACATCCTCACTCTCATGGGCCACTGATTAGTGAATGACTGATTTCTGATCATATTAGTTGAGATCCAGTGAGAAGAAAAAACTCTCTAAAGGCTTGAGATATAAGGGAAGCCACTCTAGATTTTTTTATTTTTATTTTTATTTTTTAATTTTATTTTTTTTAAAGATTTTATTTATTTATTTGACAGAGAGAGACAGCCAGCGAGAGAGGGAACACGAGCATGGGGAGTGGGAGAGGAAGAAGCAGGCTCCCAGCGGAGCAGGGAGCCCGATGCGGGGCTCGATCTCAGAGCACCAGGATCATGCCCTGAGCCGAAGGCAGACGCTTAATGACTGCGCCACCCAGGTGCCCCTAGATTTTTTTATTTTTAAGATTTATTTATTTGAGAGAGACAGAGAGCATGAGTGGGGTGAGGGAGAAGCAGACTCCCCACTGAGCAGGGAGCCCTATATGGGGCTCAACCGACTGAGCCACCCAGGCACCTTGCCACTTTCGATTTCTTTCTAAGTCAGCGTGAGGATACATAAATTTTGTTGAAAAACAAAAGCCTGATTTATGGCTCATCAAGCAGACATCGTGCACCTGCTTCGCCAACAAGTCGCCTAAAGGAAAACCATCTTGTCCTCAAGACACCGATCGGGGTTCCTACTCCCTGCATTCCTTGACGTTAAAACTTGCGATTCCCGCCTGTATGTGAATTTATAATCTTTTGAGCTTTGACAAGATGTAAAGAAGCATAGAACCCTGTGAAAACCGTTGATCCTCCGAGCATGTTTCCCAGGCAGCTGTCCTAACATGGGCTCGAATAAAACTCTCTCTCTTACTCTTAGAGATTCTCAAAGAGGAGCCTGTGGGCGGCTCAGTGGGCTGAGCGACCGAGTCTCGCTCTCAGCTCAGGTGTTGATCTCGGGGTCATGGGTTCAGGCCCCACATTGGGCTCCACGATGGGAGTAGAGCCAACTTAAAAAAAAAAAGAGAGAGAGAGAGAGAGAGATTCTAAAAGGTTTGTTCGTTTTGTGTTGACAGATCCTTGGCCAGAAAGGTGGAGGAGATGGAACCCTTCGGCATGATTGAATGCACTCCTAGAATTTCATGTTTGGCGCTGGGGGCTGTCGTTACCGAAGGGTATGGAAATTGGAAGCGTTAGAGTTCAGGCAGCTGTTTCTGGAGACTCCTGGACAACTGTCCTTACTGGCCCAAGGGGGCTTTGCAGGTTTCTCCTGCAATAATTCTTTCCTCTTTTAGGAAGAGATGGACTTGCTCAGTTGCCACTCTGAAACTATAAGGCTCCGAACTTTCCAACCCAAGGGATCATCTTGACAGTTGAGACAAGGAAAAGAAACACAAATGTGTCACGTTCTACAAAATTCTTTTTTTTTTTAATTTTATTTAGTAATCTCTGCACCCAGTGTGGGGCTCAAACTGTTGACCTTGACATCAAAAGCCTCACACTCTACCAACTGAGCCAGCCAGGAGCCCCTCCACAAAATTCCTGGGTATCGTTTTGTCCAGAAGAATCCTCTATGTTTGCTACCTTAGAATGTTTCTATTAGAGGAGTGGTTCTCAAAGTGCAGTGCTCACAGAATCAGTATCTTCTGGGAACTCTCTGGAAATGCAAATTCTCCGGAGGACCCCAGACTGAGTGAAGTGGAAATTCTGAATGGGTGGTCAGGAGAAAATGCAGTTTCAGGCTCACAAACCCTTGCAGGTAATTCTGATACACTTTCATCTCTGAGAACTACTGAGCTAGAGAATAGGGAAAAAATCCCCAAAGCAGCTCCAAGTGCCTTCAACATTAAAAACAAGATATAGGGGCGCCTGGGCGCCTGGGTGGCTCAGTGGGTTAAGTGTTTGCCTTCGGCTCAGGTCACGATCCCAGGGTCTTAGGATTGAGTCCCGCATCAGGCTTCCTGTTCAGAGGGGAGACTGCTTCTCCTTCTGCTCCTCCCCACCGCTCATTCTCTCTCTATCTCAAATAAGTAAATAAAATCTAAAAAATAACAAAAGCAAGGGGCACCTGGGTGGCTCAGTCATTAAGTGTCTGCCTTCGGCTCGGGGCGTGATCCCAGGGTCCTGGCATCGAGCCCTGCATCGGGGTACCCGCTCAGGGGAAAGCCTGCTTCTCTCTCTCCCACTCCTTCTGCTTGTGCTCCCTCTCTCGCTGTCTCTTTCTCTGTGTCAAATAAATAAAATCTGAAAAAAAAAAGAGTTCAAAAAAAAATAACAAAAGCAAGATGTAATTAGATAGCATCATTATAAATTATCTTGGCTACCAAAGACGGAGAAAATCAGAACAACTCAATCCCCACCCCCAACTTGGTACAGTCACCGATGATATTGCAAATGGTTTGCCCTGACAGGGTGGTATTGGTTATTCTCATGAGGGATAGAAGCAGAAAAAAATGTTCACTTATTTTTTTTTAAGGCCATGAGCCATTGTTTTATTTAATTTTTTAAATTTTTTAAGTAAGTTCTGCAGTATCTAAATGGGGTGTCTTTCTCGGTCAGATGGGGGCCCCCAAATAAGGGGCGATGATTGGGTGAAGCCAGTGGTGCGGGCAGTGAAAGGATTCACCAAAGACAGAACAAAGGAGATAGAAGTTTACTGGATACACCGCAAGGGAGCCGCGGGCAGGACAGCAGAGGAGAGGCTGTGTGCAGGGAGGCAGTGGGTGGAGGCCGTTCTTTAAAGGGAGGAGATGAGGGGTGTCTGGGTGGCTCAGTTGGTTAAGCGTCTGCCTTCGGCTCAGGTCATGATTCTGGAGTCCTAGGTTCGAATCCTGCATGGGGCTCTCCGCCCAGCGGGGAGTTTGCTGCTCCCTCTCCCTCTGTCCCTTCCCCTACTTGTGTTCTCTCTCTCTCTCTTCAAATAAATAAGTAAAACCTTTAAAAATAAAAAAAATAAATAAAGGGAGAAGATAAGAATGTATGGCAATATATGGAATTTTCCCTTTTCTGCTTAGTACGCCTGGTTCTAAGTAGCCCATTGGTCACTTAGAGCCTGTGGATATTTTGAGGTCATCGTGGACGCTTCCTCCGTTCCATCATTCAAGTCTGTTTGCCTAAAAGCAGCCTCTCCAAGTTCCTGATCTCACAACTCTGACATCAAGAGTCACACGCTCTACCGACTAAGCTACCCAGGCGCCCCTTACCTGTTGTTTCAATACTTGTATTCTTCTTGGGCATGGGACAGCCACGCACGTCGTGAGGACAGCCACCAGTCTTAAGACTCCCATGTAAGGTTTCCTTCCAAATAGCCAGGTGTGATCCCTTGAGGAGCATAAAATCCAAGATACGTCTGACTGCATGCTTCCTGAGAGGGGCCGATCGGAGCTATTACCCAGGTGGGGTGCTCACGTAAGGGGGACCGCTCCCTTGGGGCTGGATCATGGAGAAAGCTCACGAGAAAGTTGCCTGGAGTAGATAGGAGTTCCATCCTTTTGGGTTTCTTTTCCTGGCTCTCATTTGTCCTCACACATGGGCTGGTTGGTGTTCTCGATCCGGCTCTCAGATTGAAAGTGCTTATAGTGGGGCGATTAAGCATCTGCCTTTGGCTCAGGTCATGATCCCGGGGTCCTGGGATCGAGTCTCGCCTCAGGCTACCTGCTCAGTGGGGCGGTGGGGAGTGTGCTTCTTCCTCTGCTTCTCCCCCTCCTCCTGCTCCTGCTTTCTCCCCCGCCCCAGGGAAATAAATAAAATCTTAGAAAGAAAAGCACCAAACTCCGGGCGGAAGGGGAACATGACTCTCTCGATTGAGCACACCTGCTCTCAGATCTCAAGAGTGTACTTTTCGCTTTAATACCCTTTTCCGCTGTGCTGCATGTCTGTCCTTGAATTCCTTCTCATGAGAAAGACCAGACTCCTTGGAGTCCAGCTAGGTTGAGACGGCGACATCTTTTTGGCGACCACAAAGAGACCAAGTCTAACAGCGGCCAGAGCGGCCCTCTTCCTCGCTGAGTCTCCCGTTCTTGCTTTCCTGAGCCTGGCAGTTGCTTAGTCACTGTTCCCCTTTGTTCTCTTCTCTCTGATCCAGCAGGAAAAGGCCTAAAAAGGACCCCTCGTGTGTTTCCTTCCCTTCTGTTTCTTTTGTAACACTGTTGGCCTGGATAGAACCTAGAGGATGGGACCGTCTGAGCGGAAAAACGGACTGAAATCCCTTATGGTCAGGCCTTTTTGCACCTGTGCCCAAACCCTGCTCTGTCCTTTAGGGGCCCGACGACACCCCTGTCCTCACCATCTACTCCTCAACCCTCCATCAGCCCAGCTGCCTCAGGCCCTTCTGCTGCGGTTCCTCCGCCCCGTGTTCTGTCCTGTTCTCTGCGCTCCCCCTCCCCCCTCCCCGGGGGTCTCCCCTGTGAACAGGGTCCTGCCGGCATCCTGTACACGCCTCCCTCGGTTTTTCCCGAGTCACTCTCGTCTCCTCTTTGCGTCTTCGTTTGTGTGTCCGATCTGGAATAGAGAGGGCTGGATGGACGTTGCCGGCCTCCTGTGCTGGGTTTCCTCGCTCATTCGTTTTCCGGTTAACAGACAGGAGAACAAGAGCCAATCGTCTGGTGAGTCCACCTCGGGACAGGGCCTTAAGGAACGTTCCCCAGCAGCCACCGAAACACCTTTTGTTCCCGGGAGGTGCCCCGTCTTCTCCGGCCGGTGGAGAACTGCCTACATTCACTTCTTGTTGCTGGAAAGAAAACGTGTGTCTGTTCCTCTGCCCAGGCTGATGAGCTTAGGACTGGGAGGCCTCTTTCTCTGCCCTCTGGGCTTTCATCGGTCTCCAGCTTTGCTGGGGGCACCTCACCTATTCTGCCTCCAGGCCCCCCCCAATTCCTGTTTCTGCACCCACCTGCTCAGCTTGTGGGACTGATACCCTCCTCAGTGCCTCAGGCCATTGGCTCCTGCTCCCCCCCTCTCGCTGTCAAAGAGCGAAGAGCACCCCTCCCTTGACGTCATCGGCCCACTTCAGATTTCCCTGCAGGTGCCCCAGCTAAAATCGATCAACTGGGGCACAAAGGGATAGACTTTGGGGGACCCAGGTGCAACATATTTGGCATTCAAGCTAATTTGTTAGTTTCATTAAGGTAAACATATCTGTAGAGTTACCAGCATTAAATATAAACACTATTATTATTAATGTATTAATTATATTGATTAATATATCAATACATCAATCGATATATCGATATATTAATCAATATAATTAATATGTTAATATAATTAATTATATATTAATTAGAGAGGGAGAGAGGTGGGGGAGGGGCAGAGGGAGAAGAGACTCTAAAGCGGGCTCCAAGCCTCGTGAGGAAGCTGATCTCACAGCCCTGAGACCATGACCTGAACTGAAATCAAGAGTCCGACGCTTAATTGACTGAACCACCCAGGTGCTCCTAAATACAAAAACTTTCATTCCAGGGGCACTTGTCTGGCTTAGCTGGAAGAACATGTGACTCTTGATCTCAGGGTTGCGAGTTCAAGCCCCACGTTGGGTGCAGAGATGACTTAAAAACAATTAATGTAATTAAGCCTCGTGGAAGTAAGGGAAGAATTCCGTATGCAAGAAACGATGCATTTTTAATAAGAAAGATATAAGCAATGGGAATACATTTCATTGAGGGAAAAAGAAAGTAATTGTGTCCTAAAATAAGACTGGTGGTTTGGGGGGCGCCTGGGTTGCACAGCGGTTAAGCGTCTTGCCTTTGGCTCAGGGCGTGATCCGGCATTATGGGATCGAGCCCCACATCAGGCTCCTCCGCTATGAGCCTGCTTCTTCCTCTCCCACTCCTCCTGCTTGTGTTCCCTCTCTCGCTGGCTGTCTCTATCTCTGTCGAATAAATAAATAAAATCTTTAAAAAAAAAAAAAAAGAAATCAGAAACTCTCTGTATTTTCATTCATGGCAATTATAATTATTTGCACAAGTTCAATGAGAATCTGTCCTGCTTGTAACTGGACACCATTGGAAACACTGGTTCCATCGCTAAGGCTTTCACTAGAATGTCACGTTTGAGAGAGGCATGCATAGACTCAGACACGACCGGACAGTTTTAAGGTATCAAAGGTTGTACGGAGCCAACAGAGCCCCTTGGAAATGTTGGCCAGATACCTCGCTTACAGAATTCCCAGCAGCCTTACCAAGTGGGGGTAAAGAATGTCACTTTCTGGAAGGTGCAGGAACCTCAGGATACTTGGGGGACATCGAGAAAAGGGATACACCCAAATCTACAGGAATTAGAGGCAAGTCTGATGACATGTATTTGGCTTGGCTCTGGCCTCAAGATGCTATTAAAAGTTCAACCTAAGGGCACCTGGGAGGCTCAGTCAGTTAAGCGTCTGCCTTCAGCTCAGGTCATGATCCTGAAGTCCTGGGATCCAGTCCCACATCCTGTTCCCTGCTCAGTGGGGAGCCTGCTTCTCCCTCTCCCCACCCACCCTCCGCCCCCCCACCAATGCTCTCTCTCTAATAAATAAATAAAATCCTTTTAAAAAAAAAGGTTCAATCGAGAGATTCCTTATGAAAAGTCCTAGCAAAGGAGATTTTAAAGGGTCCATCTCATCAATCACTCTTCTTTTTTTTTTTTTTAAGATTTTATTTATTTATTTGACAGAGAGAGAGACAGCCAGCGAGAGAGGGAACACAAGCAGGGGAGTGGGAGAGGAAGAAGCAGGCTCCCAGCGGAGCAGGGAGCCGGATGCGGGGCTCAATCCCAGGACCCTGGGATCACGTCCTGAGCCAAAAGCAGACACTTAACGACTGAGCCACCCAGGCGCCCCTGCTCAATCACTATTCTTTCTGAGCTTATGTAAATAATTGGGCCAAGTTTGTTAAAATTGGACTTGTTTTACAAATGAATTAGTCTTGGTTTGGCGATCTCTGAAAATAAGGTGAATTTAGAGAGAAAAATTATGTTTCAATAACACATCCTTATGGGTAGTAGATTCAAGTTTTGACTAATATCTTGAAATGTTTATTGTTCGCCTAATCTAGACAACCTCGGGGAAGTTTCAGAGAGAGAGAGATGGCCATCATAGCTCAATATAGACTATTCTTCTGGGGGGATAACAAAAGCGAGCCCATGGGCTTATGATTAAACAGCTGGGCAATGGGATGGACTCCGCAATGATTATGTAACTCAGCTGTCACCTTGATCAATTCAATGTGGCTGGGATAACAAAATCGCTCCTTGAAAGTCAGAGCGTACCGCACTCCATGGGGTTAATTACGAACTTGTGGAGATAAAGGATGGCCCCACCTTCTTTATAATTGAATTGGAGAATGCACTTGGGGATGCCCTTAGCTCCCGGGACAAGTCACCTCCCACTTGACAGTGATTCCTCGTAATTAGGATATCGTTAAGGCTAGACAGCAGGCAAAGAGGGTTGCTTGATGGTTTTATCCCTTAGCCACATGTGTCCCGAGAGCCATCTCTATCGATGTAAGATTACAAGGAGAGGCTTTAGACAGGCATACAGTGGCCACGTTTAACCCCACCCAACACGGAGTCACCCACAAATTCATGGCCCAATAGTACTGACCAAATAGTACTCCCCCCAGAAGCCTGGGACCATACCATTATTTTACAGGCAACCATTTGGTGTGCTACTGACTGGACAGGCGACTGGCACCTAACGGAACGTAGTGGTTATGGGGGCCAAACTGGGGGGCATGGCTTTCACCAGGCTGGATTGGAAGATGTGCCCTAGGTTATGCCTAGATACATGGCCATAGCACTAAGACTCTTACGTGTCCAGCTAATCTTCCGTGTGGAGAACAACAACCGACGGGCGCCTGGGTGGCTCAGTCGGTGAAGCGTCTGCCTTTGGCTCAAGTCATGGTCTCAGGGTCGTGGGATGGAGTACCGTGTCAGGCTCCCTGCTCAGCGGGGAGACTGCTTCTCCCTCTTCCCTGCTTGTGCTCTCTTTCTCTCAAATAAACAAAGAGAACCTCAAAAAAAATAAGAGTCTGATGCTTAAATGAGCCACCCAGCCCCCCCCATAGCATTACATTATTAAACGCTAGAGTAACCCAAATGTGTAACATAATTCTACAAAATAGAATGGCATTAGATGTCTGAACAGCCCCACGGGGAGGAACTCGTGCCATTATTAAAATGGATTGCAGCTACCTTCCACATTATGACAAAAATGTAACAGGTTACTTACTGATAGAAATAACCGCACCGGTTCCCTTGAAGACGTTACCCTGTCACTTACTGATCGGTTAAATTCCTGGTCGGGAGGGTCTTCTTACCACACTTCTTATTTGTATTATAATATTAATCCCTTTTTAAAGTTGTTGTTGTTGTTGTTGTTGTTTTAAATCTCGACACCCAAGGTGAGGCTCAAACTCACGACCCCAAGATCAAGCGTCACTTCCTTTTCCAACTGGGCCAGCCAGACGTCCCCTATTATAATATTGATCCTAGTATGTTGTCTCTTTTGCTTTGTTCTATTGTCCCCTCTGGAGCCTACGGGAATGGCCTTCCATAATTGCGTGTAGGGATAGACAGGGACGAATTTCAGTCCACAGGCAGGGACTTCTCTATGACCCCTGCCGGCCTGAAGTAGTTAACAGATGATGTGCCCTTTGCCCTTCAACAAGCTTCAAGATTCAAGCACCAAACATTGGCCAGCAGGGGAAACAATGAGGGATAGAAGCAGAAAAAATGTTCACCTTTAGCCCAGAAGGCTGACCTGCATAGTTTTGATAAGGATCAAATAAGTACTGGCTGTTACATTCTTAAAGGGTCTCCTGACTGCCTGTGTATCTCACTGATAGTTAATAGCGACCTGAACCATAAGCACCAGAGAAATCTTGCAAACGTAGTTTTTTTCTTTTTAAGATTTTACTTATCTGAGAGAGAGCGAGTGTGGGCGGGGAGGAGGGCAGAGGGGGAAAGAGAGGGAAAGGGAGCAAATCCCCAGCAGACACCACACTGAGCATGGAGCCCAATGTGGGGCTCTCAGACCATGAGACTGAGAGCACAAGACCATGACCTGAGCTGAGACCAAGAGTTAGATGCCCAACTGACTGAGCCACCCAGGTGCCCCAAGATTAACATTTAAATGCATAGACTGGGGGCACCTGGGTGGCTCAGCCGTTAAGCATCTGCCTTCAGCTCAGGGCGTGATCCCAGGGTCCTGGGATTGAGCCCCGCATCAGGCTCCCTGCTCCACTGGGAGCCGGCTTCTCCCTCTCCCCCTCCCCCTGCTTGTGTTCCCTCTCTCGCTGGCTGGCTGTCAAATAAATAAATAAAATCTTTAAAAAAAAATGCGTAGACGGAGTAAAGCAGATTGCTCTCCCCAGAGTGGGTGGGCCTCATCCAATTAGTTGAAGGCCTGCATAGAACAAAAAGGCTGACCTTCCCCTGAGTGAGAGAGAAATCCTCCTTCCTGCCTTCCTTCCAACTGGGATGTTGGCTTTTCCCTGCCTTTGGACTTGAAGGGAAACATCAGCTCTTCCTGGGTCTCCAGCCAGCCTACTCACCCTACACACCTTGGCACTTATCAGCCTCCATACACATGAGCCAATTCCCTATAATAAATCCCCCTCCCTCCCTCCCTCTCTCTCTCCTCCCTGTCTTTGTATGGCTCATGGGCTAAAATGGCTTCTATATTTCTTAACATTTAGAAAAAGTCCAAACAGTAGTATTTTGTGGCAGGAGAAAACGAGAAACTCAAATGTCAGTATCTGTCAATAGGTTTGTTGAACACAGACAGGCTCGTTCCCATAGGCACTGTCTGCAGTCACTTTTGTAGGACAGTGTCCAAGTTCGTTGGGACAGAGACGGGGTGGTTCACAAAGTCTAAAGTATTTACTCTGTGGCCCTTTAGGGAACCAGTCTGCCGACCTCTGATTTACCTATGCTATGGTGTGAGAAGTCAAGGTAGTGGCTGCTGTGGCGGGGAGGGCAATGTTTGGGAGGGGACCCGAGGGGCTGGGGATGCCCTGTTTATCCATCCAGGAGCTGGCGGCATGGCTGAATCTGTCTGTGAATCCAGGGGACTGTATGTTGTTGACGAGCGTACTTCTCTGCATTATTACGTTAAAGATCAAAAAAAAGTTAAAAATGCGCTCAAGGTTACAGATACTCAGATGAAAAATTCCCAAGAGGAGAACCCTCATAACCACAGCTGAGCCCCTGAATCCAGCTGGACCACCCTGTTCCATGACCTGACAACTTCTTTTTATTATTATTATTATTTATGCTGGATAGAGTTGGGTCTCTGGCTCTTGCAACCCAGGGTCCTCATACCCCAGCTCCCAGGCATTTACCGTGTCATCTGCCCCCTTCTCTGAAAAGCTCCCTTTGCCTGATTCAAACCGTGGTTCAGGTGGAGGATTCCATGTTCTCACACAATCCCGTGTCCCTGGCCGATCTCCACCCAAGGGGAGCCAATCACAGGAGCCCAACTGGCAAGCCAAGCTGATTAACCTGCAGATGAGCCAATCAGAACTTTTCCCTGGGATTTTTGGATTCAAGGCCCAAGGCTGGTAATTAATGAGCCTTGAAGCCTTGTTTCTGTGGTGTGGAGAACGCTGGTCCCAGAGAAAAATGCTGACTCGTGAAAGGCCAGAGAACGTACGGAGAGCATATCCGGATTGCCCTCAAGTCTTTGCTTCGATGGTCCTGAGGCCCGAGGCCCACCTGCCCTTCTCGGATGGCGACGTGGGTGCTCTTTTGGTCTAAGAGCAAATTTGGTTTCTGTCAGGCTAAAAGACCAATGAGACCTAAGTCATGGTCCCTCATCGCAAACTGTCATCAACACATACCCCACCCCACATACACGCTTCAAGTCACGCAATCTTTGGACACACACAGACCCTGACACTCCGCGTCAGTGCATATGTCTTTATTTCTGGATGATATAAAAGAATAAACTTAAAAAAACACTCCAAACACCTTAATGGCTCCCCCAAAGCAATGTGACCCCTCTTCCCACCCCGATAAATAGAGACTTCTGTCAGTCTACCCTCCCGCCCCCATAACCCCCTCTGCTATAGACATACTCTGGGTATATATTACTCTACTCGGCAATAGACATCTCCCGAAAATAGAATTCCAGCCCCGCCACCTGACTCTCCCCTGGCCCCACGTCAGACCACCCGCCACTGCAGCACACTGGTGTCCTTGCCCCCCGTGGTCAGGGCCACGCTGTCATCCCACAAGAAGGCCACATTTGTCACATGGCTGCTGTGTCCGCCGTATTTGTGGCTGAGGGCCTGGGAGAGGGAGAGAAAGAAGTGAAAGCAGGTGATCTGTCACGTTCATAGCCGGAGCCTCTGGGCCAGGCACACAGTAGGGGCTCAGCGACTATTTCTGGCGTGAATAAGGATCAGAGAACCAAAGAGCCCCGAACCACAGACACTCGGAGCACAGCGTTAGCACTAGAGACTGAAATCTACCGACTCGGAAGTTCAGGACGACCCTTGGGATCACGTCACTGCCCTCCTTGTACAGATGGGGAAACTGAGGCCTGGAGAGTGTTGCCTCGCTCTCGCTCCCAAGGCTGCACGTTATCCCCACCCTGCCAGCCCCCCGGGGGGGACTCACTCGGGGCTGACAGCAGGGGTAACTGAACAGGTGGACTTTGCCAAAGTCATCAGCTGAAGCCAGCAACTTCCCATCATGGGATCGGGCCACAGCGTTGATGTCGGTGCCATCCGCCCCCTCGGACCAGATCCCTGCAGGCAAGGTGACGGGTGTGGGGGGGGGAGAGTTCAGCTAGGGTCAGGAACCCCTTTGGTGAGCAGGTCCCAGCCTCCCTGCGTTCCTCCCACCTAGCCTGTTTCTGGCCAGGGATGAGAACTGGAATGATCTTTTTTTAAATGTGTAATTGACGTTGGCTTTCCACTGCTCAAAACCTTTCTGTGGCTCCCTGGTGGCCTTGGGAGAAAGCCCAGGCCGCTGCTGCTGCTTCTTTTTTTTAATTTTTAAAGTTTAATTTATGTAAGTCATCTCTACACCCCATGTGGGCCTCGAACTCACGACCCCGAGATCAAGAGCCACATGCTCTTCCGACTGAGCCAGCCAGGCGCCCCAGAAAGCCCAGGCTTCTTAGCATGACCCCCAGGCTCTGCCCCACGCTGTTCCAGCCTCCTCCTCCCTAGGGCTCCCCTTGAACTCTGCAATGATTTAGCCCTCCTGCCTTCGTGGATTTCCCTAAATGCCAAGTTCTCTGCCACCTCCCTGCTTTTGTGGGACATGTGCTATGATTCCCTGTGCCTCAGGACTGCTTTCCTTCCTCACTGCCTCCTCATCCTCCAGATGCAGATTCGATAGCCCTTCCTCCAGGAAGCCTTCCTTGACTCCCTCCCAGGCTGGGGTAGGGTGGCAGCCCAGTCCCGACCCAGTCGACTCTGGGTTGTCTAGGGACAGGTCTGTCTCCGCTACTGGACTGAAGTTTATGATGGCAGGGCCCAGGCTGGGCCTGGGGATAACCAATGAGAGACTCTGAAGACCACCAGGCAAGGATGTTTCTTGGAACTCCGGCCCTCGGTGGGCCCCCCCCCATTCCAGAACTTACCAAACACTCCAAATCCCAGGACACAAGTGGCCGTGGCCCATTCCACGTTCCTCACAGCATCTGCACTAGTGATCTGCTTACAGGTAGCCGGGTCCCCTGGGGCAGAAAACGGGGGGCGGCACTCAGAGCAGAAAGAAGTACTAACTTAACCCATGCATTGCACAGTCCAGGGGCACGGAGGTCCGAGACAGGAGGCTAGGATCCTAGGGCTCAGTCCACCTTTCCAGACTTGGCTGAAAGCTCTGGATCTGGGTGATGACAGCTCCAGCCCTGAACAGGGGCATCTGCTTAGAAATCTGTGCCCCACCCATCGAACCAGGAAGGGGAGCAAATCCGAAGCCAGGAGACTGATCGATCGGAACAGCCCCTGAATACAGGAGCCAGAGGAGAAAGGCCAGAAAGCCCTGCCCCCTTCCCGGAAGTCTATGTAAATCGCGCACGGAAATAGGCAAGTTGAAGGAGGGCGGCGTTTGGCTTTCAGAGCACTCACAGTACAGAATCTCGTAGTCCCCGGAGTTGGTGACAAAGCAGCTGCTGTCCTGGGCCCAATCCAGGTGGGTGATAAAGCTGGAATGGCCCTGCGGGGTGGGAGGGAAGGGGTGGAGTTAGAGCCGGACGGGGTGGGATTAGACCAGGAGAGGTGGAAGGCAAAATACAGAGGTAGGGTGAGAACACAAGGGGGCCAAAGGAAGGATACACGGCCTTTGGAGCGTGGGGGCGGGGCCAGACTACCATGGGCGGGGCCAGACTATGATGGGCGGGGCCAGACAGAAAGGGCTTAGAACACAAAGGGAGTTTAGAACAGGTGGGCACGGCTAGACACAGAGGGGCGGGCTTATAACACGGGGTGGGGGTGGGGGCAATGTGAGGGCGGGGCTAAGACTCCTTGAAGTGATCAGGGCAGAGTCAGTAGCGTTGAAGCTGTGCTCCCTTGGAGGAGAAAATTGGTTAATTCTGCAGCCCCTGGACGGGGTGGCGGCGCGGGCTGGGGGCCACTGCCCACTCACCGAGCACTTGCCCAGGCGGCTGACCTTGCGGCCGCCCTGGTCCACCGTGTACACGTACACCAAGTTGTCGTGGGAGCCCACGGTCAGGTACGCCCCGTCTGGGGGAGGGGGAGGGGGGGCTATGAGGAGGCACCCAGGCTCCACCCCCTTCTCTCTCAGATTCAGCCCCCCGCTATTCCAGACTCCTCAGCTGTCCCAAGCTCCGTCCCCGCTACAGTCCTAGACCGGCCTCTAGGCCTTGCCACACGGGCGCCACTCCTTCCCCCTGCTAGTGACTGAATCTCAGTTCCCAGGCCTGGCTTCTCCAAGATCCCCGGGCCCCCGCCGCTTACCTGGAGAGAAGCTGACCACTGAGATCTGTTCGTTGCCATCGGTGTGGATAGCCACCAGGTCATGGGTCTCCGTGTCCAGGAGCAGCCATCTTTAAGGAGAAGGCATGATTGGGGGAGGGATGTGAGCTATGGGGGGGTGGGAGGAAGCAGCAATCTGTAGGGCCTCAGGGAGGGACCCCAGGAAAGATCTGGGAGAGAGGCTGACTCCAGACAAATGTCAGGAGAACAGCCTGGTGAACAATCTTAATCACAGGTTCTGTGGGCTCTGGGGACATAGGGGAGGGGAAGGGGTGTCAAGGAACAGTTCTCAGGGGTAGCAGAGCAGCTCTCCCCAAATGCCCAACTCAGCTTTACCTGCCAGTCACCGTGCCCACGGCCAGGACAGAGCCACTGGGGTGGAAGCCAGCAGAGCGGGCAGGGTCCTGAGGGGAGAGAGGCAGGGCTGAGAACTGGGGTCTCCAGTCTATCCGGCCATCATTCCCTGATGTCAGAGCCAACTCTCAGCCTGACCCGAGGGCCGTCACCTTCCTCTGCTGCCACAGACGTTCCAAAACCACGCTCCCTTCCTGTACCACGTCAGCTCAAACAGAAAACATTCCTGCTGTCACTGTTGACTGGAGCCTTTCATACTCCTGGGCTAAATTCCCACAGCTTTACTCACCCGTGACTTCCTTGGGTAATTTTCTAGAAGCGAGACTGTTGGGACTCAGAGTATCCATTTTTTTAAGACCCTTGATAGATAATGCCGACTTGCTTTCCATCAAATTCTATCAACTTCTCACCAGGCATGTCCAAGGGCCCGTTTCCCCACATTTTGTGAAGCACCCAGCAATGGGTACTGACATTTTTTGAATGTTGGGGGCATTTGGTTGCTTCACAGGCAACGAACACCATGGAATCAGACTTGGGTTCACACGGTGGCTCTGACACGTCCTAGTTACATGACATCAAATAACGTCCCTGTCCGAGCCTCAGCTGCCTCGTCTGGCAAAGGGAGGACATCAATCCTTCGCAGGATTGTTACAAGCAAGACGTAAGGTCCTTGGAACAGTCAGCTGGTGAGCCCGATGGCGCACGGGAAGCACTCCACAAAGGCTGGTTGCGAGTGTCATCACACGGTGGTGATGGGCAAGTGATTTTTTACCTTTCTGTGCCTCTTTCCAAGCGGGCATCTGTCAACCCCATTGCCTTGTGGAGGTTGCCAGAAATTAAAAGGACAAAGTAGGTAACGTGCTAAGCCAGCGACTCTGGTCGTGGTCGACAAGCTGCCCGAAGCAGAACCACCTAAGGGTGCTTGTTACCATCTTGCAGATCTCGGGTCCCAAATATAGAACTTCTGAATCAGACGCGCTGTGGATGGGGCGAAGGATTCTGTATTTCTAACGACGCCCGGGTGGTTTGACAGCAGAATGAGGATGACGATACCCAGCCCTGACAATTTCCAGGGCACACCATGCCTGACTCGGAGGAGTTCAAAGGCCATCAAGTGTTCCAGCATCAGAGGCAACCCGGCATGCCTGGAGCAAAGCCTCAAAGAGTGGCTGGGGGGATATGATGGGCTGATGTTCTAGTGTCCCAGAGGGACAGGCAGGGGAGCTTAACAAGTACACTGCCCAGAATCCTTTGCAGCTAGGGTCCCACTGTGATTTGGGTCAGACGATCCATTGGGCTCTTGTGGGCTCCGGAAGACAGAAGACAGAGGCCCCGGTCTCCTACTCATCATTTGGGCTGTGAAAGCAACAGCATTTGCTACCCTCGTGAGCAGTCGCCAGCCTTGAAAGGCGAGAGCACAGAGTATCAAGTATTCAGTACAGATGGGGCCAGCGCCAGGTTGCTCTGGGACAAGCCAGTCCAACAGAAGCTTCTACAACGATGGAGATGTCCATGATCTGTACTTCCCAATATGGCGGCCACCAGCCTTGTGTTGGAAACATCACTAGTGCAACCGAGGAACTGGAGTCTTAATTCTATTTACGTGTTAAAGTTCACTGACGAGCCACATGTACCGAACGGTGCAGCTCCAGAGCCAGCACTCGCAGCGGCCCCGGCTTCCCGGTTCCGGAGCGAGGACGATGGCATGAACGTGAACTCGGTGCTCTTGACCCCACCCTCCTGACTGTGGCAGAGGCAGCAGCTCCCCTGGCAGGTGGGTTCTGAGCCTCCTTCCAGGGGAGAACCCGCTCCTCCAGCCCTTCTGAGCAAGTCTGTAAGCACCTAACTCCCTGCATTAAATCCCCTTCTGCTTAGGGGCACCTGGGGGACTCAGGTCATGATATCAGGGTCCTGGGGTCGAGCCCTGTCTCGGGCTCTGCAATCAGCAGGAGTCTGCTTGTTCCTCTGCCCCTCCTCCCACTCCTGTGTGCATGCGCTCTCTCTCTCAAGTAAAATCTTAAAAATGTATATGTATACATATATATATATAAATCCCAATCTGCTTAAAAAGACTTGACGTGGTTTCCGTTCGGTGCGCTGAGCCCCGACACATTGAGACAGGTGGTTTTGTTAGCACCAGTGCCGGGTTCCCCGTCCCCTTACCTCGATGGCCCTACTCCACAGGGGCTGGTGGGACTCCGCACTCCACAGATGCACCAGCTTATCCTGCCCGCAGGTCACGAATTGTGCCCGGCTGGGGTGCGTGGCCAGGCCCCACAGCTCCTCCACGTGGCCCTGGCGGAAAGGGGGAGACAGCAGCGTGGAGACGGGCCATCGAGGCCCTTTCCCCACTGAGCTTAGTACCAGAAAGCTAGACTAGGGACACCTGGGTGACTCAGTTGATTGAGTGTCTGCCTTCCACTCGGGTCGTGATCTCAGGGTCCTGGGATCCAGCCCTGTGTCCGGGCTCCCGGCTCAGCGGGGAGTTTGCTTCTCCCTCTCCCTCTGCTCCCCAACCTTCCTCACCCCCTGCCTCATGCTTTCTCTCTCTCAAAATAAATCTTTTAAAAAAACTGCTAGACTAGCCCCAGCAACACACTGGGGCCACAGGGGACCCAGGGAAGATCCTTTCCCCAGTGTGTCCGCAGGAGACTGGGACCAGCAACTGCCCGGCCTTGGTGTGCAGCTCGAGGCAAATGCGGCCTGTACCCAGGCCTCTGTTCTCCAATTTGTACGGGCGGGGCGGGGGGGTGGCAAGACCCATGCTGGGTGGGAGCTGGACCCTGGGAGTCAGGTGGCATCCAGAAGGCCATAGGATCCCATGGAGGGTACTCGGCCTCGGGAGTCTTGACCTCAGCTCCCTCTGACAGACGGGTCAGGTGACTTCTCCCTGGATCCTCAGTTTAACCTTCTGTAAAATGGGACTCATCCCCATATATATCTCATGACATTGCTGTGCTCACTCGAATCATGGACGAAAGTGTCCCAGGCTAGTACAAAGCGCTCACCAAACGCAAGTGGCTAACTATTATTATTATTATTATTAGCATACACTATTAATGTACTATGCAGTAACAATAAACAGTGACAATGTAATTGTTGATGTTAATATAGCAATTAATGTTAATAATAAAGTTCTAATAATACAGGAACCTATTAATTATATAATCAACAATATGTAATATTGATACTATTTTTAGGGGTTTCTAAGGTCCCTTTTGGCCTTGGGACATCTAGAAAAATCCCTCTAACCCTTGTTTGCCTTCATGTGCCATGGAAACCGGAGTCAGAGCTCTAAAAGCAGGAGCGTGTATCTCAGCTAGGCTGTGATGGGGAAAATACATGGCAGGAATGGAAGAAACACAAGCACCGATCGAGGAGTGATTCTGGCCAAGACTTCTGTGCCAGCCACTGTCCTAAATGCCCTATAGGAACGGACTCATGGGGTCCTTACACACCCCCACCAAGTCGGGTTCTCTTATTGCCCCGTTTCCTGGAGGCACAGAGGCTCCTTACTTCCCTCACATCACGCAGCTGGTGAGCGCTAGGGTGGTGATTTGAGCCCCAGCAGTCACGCTCCGGGATTCCTTCCCAACCACCAGGCTATGCTATGCTGTCCACACTATTTGGCCCCTGGGTGGGGGGTGGGGCGGGGGTGGGGTGTTCACTGGATGTGGGGTAGGGTTTGGGCATGCCAGGAGCAGACATTTGAGCTGCAAGAAGAAAAACAGGCAGACTCCAGAGGGCCTTCCCAGATCCAGGGAGCTGGGATCTGGGAGGTGCAGGGCCTATGGTGCGTGCAGCCTGTGGCACTTAACCGATAGAAAGGGACTCCAACCCCGATCAGAGGGGCAGGGGGCCCCTCTGCTGCGCCAGCAGGTAACTTGCTGGCTGCTGGACCACGGGGAGCTCTGGGGCAGGGGGTCCGGGGACAGGGGTGGGTTTACGGGGTGGATGCAGGTAAAGGGAAGGTGGGTGGGGTTTGCCAGGCCAGAGGAAAAGGGATGGGGCAGGGAGGTGGCGAGAAATGAAAGTGGGAAGAGAGATGGAGAGACGTGGGGAGGAGGGCAGACGCGGGAGAGGTGCTCACCTGGATGAGCAGTGAGAAGCCCGTGTGGACGGAGCCCTGAAGGATGGAGTTGCGGGTGGTCCCCACGTACAGCGTGTCTTCCCAGCCCTCTGCCACGGTGCGTACTGGCCCAAAGTCCTCTGGGACCTGAGGGTGGGAGTGGAGGCAGAAGAATGTAGGACACATGCAGGGAAGGGGTGGGGAGAAGACCAGCTGGGGAGAGGAGGGTCTATTCGGAGCCCTGGTGGGATGGGAGGAGGTCCCCTCGCCTTCCCAGGAGCCTCTCCCCTTCCTCACCTCCACCTCCTGCAGCTTGCTGTAGTCGGAACCCCAGAGGACCACCCGACGATCACGGCCCCCTCCGGACACCAGCGTCCCGTCCCGCAGGGCGCAGAGCCCAAAAACACCACCGTCGTGGGCTCCCAGCACTGCCTGTGTGATGCGGTTCCCACCTGTGGGGCCGAGGAGGGGTGACCAGGGACAGGGATCAGCATGGGGAGGCTGGCCCTGTACTGACCCCTGAAAGCACCTCGAACGCTCAATCCCACCCAGTACCTATGTATTCCAATACCTTATCATCCACCCATTAAACCATCTGAACTAACACCTACCCATCCACCCATTCACCCCCGCACCTACCTGTCCATCCATCCACCCACCATCCATCCACCCATCCGCCCATCCATCCACCCTCCACCCATCCACCCACCCATTCATCCATCCACCAATCCATCCATCCATCCACCCACCCATTCATCCATCCATCCACCCACCCTCCATCCACCCATCCATCCACCCTCCATCCACCCATCCATCCACCCTCCATCCACCCATCCATCCATCCATCCACCCATCCATCCACCCACCCTCCATCCACCCATCTATCCATCCATCCACCCATCCACCCACCCATTCATCCATCCACCCTCCACCCATCCGCCCATCCATCCATCCACCCACCCGCCCATCCATCCATCCATCCACCCATCCATCCATCCATCCATCCATCCACCCATCCATCCATCCATCCATCCACCCATCCATCCATCCGCCCATCCGCCCATCCACCCATCTGCCCATCCATCCATCCACCCATCCATCCATCCGCCCATCC
>NC_048229.1:33159435-33209481 GCF_002007445.2 Ailuropoda melanoleuca | reverse complement strand
CACCCACCCACCCATCTACCCACACCTGGGTTACCCAGCTCCTTCGTTTATCATTCAAACTTGATCCCGACTACCACGGAATTTGCAGAGGACAGGGGTGGGGAGTAAGAGATTTCATAGAGGTGGGGATACTGGAGCTGAGCCTTGATGGGGGGTGGGGAGGAAATTAAGTAAGGATTCAGCCTGTTTTATCATTCGCTCCACACAAGCTGGGGCAGAGGAAGGCTCAGCCAAAGGGGGTCAGGGAGGACTGGGTGGGGGACCAAACAGGTGGGGTGACACTGACCTTTGCCCCAGACATAAAGGTTCCCCCCAGAGTCCCCGGTGACCACATCGCCACCCTCCAAAAAGGTCACACACAGCACATACTTCGGTTTCTCGTGTTTCTAGGGTGGAGGAGAAGCGGAAGGTGTCAGAAGGTTGCTGAAGCAGGGAGCTTCCCAGAGCTCATCACCCCCCCACCCAGGACCGTGGTTCAGAGGATCCCTTCCACGCCTTTGGGTGTGAGGCCCAGTGTGGAGAGTCCCATTTCCAACCTGCCTCCGTGGATAGCTCCGTGGCCTAGAGCTTCTGACCCCATTGTCTCCCTTGCCCACCCCCAGCCCCATTTCCTGCCTCCTCTCTTTCTTCTGTCTTCTCTCTGTCCTCAACTCTCCCTCTCCATCCCTGGCTCTCTCCTGTCCTCTGTTCCTGGGTTCCCCTCTCGCCATCCCTGGGTCTCCACCTCTTTCTGTCCCTGACTTCCCCACTCCACCCATCACCCTCTCTCTTCCCCTCTCCTTCCCCACCCTCTGTCTCTATGTCCGTCTCTCAGCCTCTCCCCACCCTTTCCTCAATGTCTCTGTTTTGTCTGTGCCCGGCGTTCTCAGGGCCTCCCTTTTTGGGGTGAGAGCTCTAGTTCTCACCAAAGGCAGGCGAGTCCTGTCAGAGATGCCCCTGCATCTTCTCTCCCAGGCCCTCCCACCCAGTGTCTGTCTGTCTGGGTGCGCATCTCTTTCGGCCAGTCAGCCTCTGACCTCGGTGTTTTTCCATATTCTCGGCAAGCACAGCACTGCTTATTGACCATTTACTATCTGCTAGGAGCTGTTATATTCTTCAACCCATCAAATCCTAACAACTTGAGAGTTAAGGAGGATTATCTGTACAGTATGGATAAGGAAACTGAGGCCCCGGCAGACAACACCTCAGCATCCCCATAATCTCCAGCCTCTGGAACCCTCTAGAACCCTCTGGAACTCTCTGGAGCCCTGTTTTGTCCTCTGTCTGGGTGTCCCTGCCTGCCTCCTTCAGGGCCAGTCTGTCCCCGCGCCCCTGGCACTCACCTCAAAGAGGCCCTGCCGCTTGCTCAGGGTGCCCCCCTCCAGACTCCAGAAGTAGATGTGGGATTTCCCGCAGGTGATGAGCAGGGCGGGGTCTGTGGGGTGGAAGGTGGCCACCAGCACAGCCTCGTTGGAGCACTTTGGGGAGTGGGGGAGATTCTGAATGAGGACCTCAAAGCCACCAGGGTCACCCCAGGTAGGACTGCCCTGTACAGCTATGCGGGTTGTGCACTGCACACCCTACTTGCTTATGTCTTTACTATATAGGCAAACTAAAATACAGGAGGCAGGGCCAGCCAGCAAAGCATTACTGCCATGTTCGTCAACATAACAGCAGACCTCGGAGTGCCCCAACTCTGCGCCAAGTGCTGTGCTAAGCACTTCACCCATTAACTGCTGTAATCCTCACAGCACCCTGTGAGGTAAGGCTCATTAGTGCTCCTCATCCCCGATGAGGACGTGAGGCTCAAAGAGGGGAAGTCCCTTGCCATAGGCCACACAGCCAGGGAGAATCAAATCCAGAATCAACTCACACAGGTCTGACTCCAGAGTCTGGCCTCTCAAACACTGTCTCTGTCCCCAAACTGTGGGTCCCATCCAGAACCCAGGTCTCCTGCCCCACACCGAAAACAGGCATGTGACCTCGGGCAAGTAGCTGTCCCCTCTACCATGCCTCAGGTTACTCATCTAGAAGTCAGGCCCACCCAGAGATGCAAGTCAACGTTCTGAACGTTGCAAGGCTAAGGTCAGGAGCCACCTCGTCCTGTTGGGCCTGATCCGCCCCCCCCCCCCACATCCCAACATCAAAGCCAAGGCCCTACTAGGAAGATGCTACCATTATCCCCATTTTACAGATGAGGCGCTCAAGGCTCAGAGAGGCAAGCCTCTTGCCTGAAGTCACACAGTCGCCAAATGGTAAAGCTTGGGACTTCAACGTGAGTATATCTGCTTCCAGACCCCTAACCGCTGAGATCCAGCCAGTCCCACAGAGGCACCCCAAGGAGAGGGGATGAGAACGGTCACCCCACCTTGCCATCCACCACTTTGGCCTCCTTGGCCCAGTCCCACACGGAGAGCATGTGATCATTGGATTCGTCCACTGCACAGAGCAGGTTGCCCCCATTCTAGAAGGAGGAGAGAGGAAGGGGGCAGAGAAGGTGGGTCAGGCTCCATCTCCTCAACACTGTGCCCGCAGGGGCATCTCCCACGCAGGCCTGTTTTAAGATTTCAAAGCTCCTGGCCCACAATATGTGAAACACGTTCAAATACACTAACCGTCCAGCCACCAGACACACATTTTAGAGGGTTTCTAGAGTTTTCCTTTCGAAACAACTCATCCCTAAGAAATTCATCTTTACCCTCAGCTACTTTTCCTCTGCAGCTACCACACGGTCAGGAATCCTGAGACCATCTCATGGGTAACCTTATATGGAATAACTTTTATGTATATGGAATTCAGCAATCAAGTTGATAAAATGTTGGGTGTTTATAGCTTTGGTTGAACAGGTTAATTTTGATTTTGCAGGGCTCCCCCTTCCCCCCCCCCAAACACACCGTGACAACAAAATAGCTTTTCTCCCCCCCTCACACCCCCACCCCAAGTGCTCTCAAAGGACTCCTTGGGCCTCAGAAAATCCGTGAGCCTCTACCCAGTGCTTCTTATACAATAGGTTGGAGGACCGGATGTTTTCTATTCCTCAATCCCTTGCACGTCAATACTTTGGTAGAATACATTTTGATAAAAATGTAAAATATGGTTAAAAAGCCCACCAATCACAGACCTGGATGTGGTGGGAACTGTCGAACTGCTCTACAAATTCCTAAAGGCTTACTCTCCATTTCTGGGCTTATCTCACCCAGACCTGCCGACGCCCATCCTGCCAACACCCATCCAGGCCAGCACAGGGAACCACAAGGCCCTACACACTGGGTTACAATGCCGAAGGGGTAAGGACCTTGGGAGAATGAAAGTTGGTGCCAAAAATAACGCCAACAAGCATAGGCTGATCAAAAGATCTCTGAGGAGGTCATCTGGGGACAACCAGGTCATGTGGGTCCCCCCTCACAAGGGCTAACGGAGCAGCCCCGTGAGGGTGAGGTCGCAAAGATGGGGGCTCAGCCTGGAGGGCCTGGAATTCTGCCAGGGGGTGTGGCCTACACCTCTGATGTCACAGTGAAGACGTGGCCCCACCCCAACGTGGTGGGGGTCGGTAGCCGTGAAGGCTTGCTCCTGACTTTGGAGGTGACGGGGCAGAGGGACGGTGGTGCAGGACTTACGGATTTCGAAAAGCCCACACAGCACACAGCTCTGTCAAAGACTCCTAGGCCCAGCACATGTAAGGTGGAGAGGGAAACTGAGTCCCAAACGCGCACGTGGGGTGGTAGCGGCTACAAGGAAGAAAGAGGCCTGTTACCTGGGGGGCCCAGCTGTCTGTCCCCACCCCCACCCCGCCCCAGTCTCCAGGTGTCACCCCCTCCAATCTGTTACCTTCCCCTCCTTTGTGGTGCCTGCCACCTGTCCAGTGGCAATGGTGACCATATCAGGGTGGACAGCCAGGCTGAGAGAGAGGACAGATGGACAGGGCTCAGGGGGAGGGAGGGGGGCTCACGGAGGCCCGGGACCCCTCCCTGAGCAGCCCAAGTCACAAGGCCTGGCTATGCATTCCACAAACTGGCTGAGTGAGTTATTTAGCCAGCCAACATCGATTTTGTCCTTCTGTTAACAATAAGGGGGCACTTTCCGGGTACTCAGGCTCAGAAGCAAGACTCTGGCCTGGGGTCTCTCACCCAAATACCCACAGGGCTCAGGTCTGGACCCAAACGGTGGCCAGGAGAGCGCACCCATTTAAAGGGGCTGTCTCTACCTGGCGCCAACTCGCTGTGGGACTGTCTGGAGCCCCAGCTAGGAGTTTTGGAAAGAAGTGAAAAATCCAGGCATTTGAGTGAATTTGCTGACCTTTAAAACACTGATAAGCAATTCATATTTTTCCCTGAGTTCAGCCCATAGACCAAGAAAAGGCCTGGCCCCTGACCCCACACCCGCAGCGCCCCTCCCAGGCCTTTACCATTTGATGTCATCGTTGTGGCCCAGGTAATGCCGCTGCCTCTGCTCCTCTACGCTGTA
This sequence comes from Ailuropoda melanoleuca, assembly GCF_002007445.2. Taxonomy (NCBI): domain Eukaryota; kingdom Metazoa; phylum Chordata; class Mammalia; order Carnivora; family Ursidae; genus Ailuropoda; species Ailuropoda melanoleuca. Next base: position 33,205,038 of record NC_048229.1, on the reverse strand, counting down.
CAGCACGGCCACGGAGGCCACGAAGTACACTATCTCCCCGGTGGGCAGCAGGTAAAGGTTGGCCCGGCAGTCTCGGCCGCGGTAGCCGTAGCTGGAGATGCCCGGGGGCCGGTCAAGGAGCCTGTTTTGCATTGCACATGCACACTGACTACCAGATTCAAGAACTGGGGTTAGGTTTTCCTGCTTCCACTCAGACCCCCGTGGGGGGTGGAGGGGAGGGGGTGATGGTAACCCCCCAATAATAAAAAAATATATATATATGGCCACCAAAATATTAACCCTCAGAACCTGTGCATGTGACCTGACTTGGGAAAGGAGTCTTAGCAGATATAATTCAGGATCTCAAGATGAGATTATCCTGGATTATCTGAGTGGGCCCTAAATCCAAAGACAAGCGCCCTTGTAAAGAGTCAGAGAGGAAAAGACGGGAAGACCGTGGGAGGCTGTGGGATGGGACCCACGGGAAAACCAGAGACTGGAGTGATGTGGAATGGCTACAGGTCAAAGGGCCCCAAAGGGCTGAGGGCAGCCACCAAAAGCCTGGAGACAGACCTGGGACAAGTTCTCCCCCAGAGCCTCCGGCTGGCACCTTGACTTTGGATTCTGGCCTCCGAAACCGTGAGCAAAACTTCTTCTGTTTTAAGCCACCAAGTTTCTGGTAATTTGTCACAGCAGCCACAGAATACCAATATAACCCTGCCCCCCTCTCTCCAGAAGGATCCTGTTAAGACCTGTTAAGACTGTTAGCTCACATCTGCTCCAACCTTCCCGTGGGTCCCAACTAACTCGAAGCAAAAGTCAAAATCCTTTCAAAAGCCCAGGCACAGGGCTGGCCTGGCCTGATCCTCTGATTCCTCATTCCTCAGTAGGCCTCCACTCCCCTCACACTGGCCTCCTCTCTGTTCTCACCTCAGGGCCTTTGCACTTCCTGTTCCCTCTGCCTGAGTCCTCCTCCCCTTCATCTCTCCATGGCTCCCTCACCTTCCTCAGGTCTCTGCTCAACTGTCAGCTCCTCCAAGAGGCCTTTCCTGCCCATGCTACTTAAAACTGCAGACTCATGCACCCTCACTGCCTCCCCTCCCCTCCACTCAATATTTCTGTCATACACTCATCAGAATCCCACACGGTTTAACTGTCTCCCCAGCCAGAGAATCTGCTCCAGGAGGGCAGGAATCTTTGTTTTGTTCACTGCTGTATCCCTTGTGCCCAGATCGGAGCCCGAGACAGAGAAGACACAGGAATTCAGTATCTGATGAAGGAATGGCTGACTCCCCTCTTCAGCTCCCCCCATTGGCCTGGCTGGGCCCTTTCTGGCCTCAACAGGGCTTCTGCCCTCCTTGGCTCTCTCTGACCTTGGAGTCCCTCAAAATGCCAAGATCATGACTCCAGGGCTTGACACTAACCCTTCCCTTTGCCTATTACATTCTACCTGCTACTCTTCTCAGCTGCCACTTCCTCCACCGGCCTCATCCAACTCAGTAATTACCTGTCTAATCCGTTAACTGTCCCTATTCCCCAGTGAGACTGTGAGCTCGTTCCATGGTGGCCAACACTGGGCTGTTATCATTCACTTCTATTAACTCCTCCTCTGGGAAGCCCTCCCTGACCCACAGGCTGGCTCAGCTGCCCCTTTGGGTTCCCCCATCCCAGGCCTGATCACTGTGGGTTGTCACTGTGAAGGAGTCTGTCCCCACACTGGACGGGGAGCCCTAGGAGGGCAGGCCATCATGATGACTACAGGGTGCCCAGCCCTTGGCCCCAGATGTTCAGAAAGTAATGGAATGAATGCTGACCTATGTACCGTGACCCCACAGAAAACCACTCTACTCTGAAGTTATCTCGGAGATGGGGCATCTGAGGCCCACACTCATTTTTGCAGCCTCAGCTGATCGGCCTGGTACAAAGCTTAGAATGCTCTGATTCTCCTGAACATTTCCAGCTGTCTTGAAGAGACTCTGGGCTCCAACAGTCCTGCCTCCCCTCCAGAGCAGAAGTCAAGCCTGAGAGAAGAGGACAGCGACTGGGTCCCTAGGACACTGATCCCAAGCCCCAGTGGGCTTTTTGGAAAAAGCCTGGGCCACACAGTCAACAGTTCTTTGCCTCAGAACTGTTCTGACTCCCTAGGACAGGGCCTGGTCCCCTCTCTTGGACTCAGTTTTCTCATCCAGAAAGTGGGAGTCGTAATTCCCAACCTCCAGGCTTCTGAGAGCTCTCGGACTGCTGCTTGTACAAATACATTCTCAATTCTACAAGAGAAGGACCGTATCATTCACCATATTTATCTATAAAACACGTTAGAACAGTGCCTAGCATCTAAGTCCACAATAATGAGTAGTTACTATGTTATCAGTCCCTGTTTATGAGGCACATATTTTGAGCTCGGCACCTTTACACACTGCTTCATAGCCCTTTGAATCTGAGATCACAAAACCCATTTTTCAGAGGACACAGCTGAGGCACAGAGAGGCAAGGTGACTTGTCCAGGGTCACACAGCCAGCCAGAGGTTGGGCCGGGGTTTCAACCCATTTCTGCCAGGGTTCTTCACCATTTCCAACTTCTTCTGTTGCTCGAATTCGCCAAGCTCGCTCTGGCCACAGAGCCCTCCTGCCTGCCCTATGTCTGGACACCCTCTGTCTGGAACATCCTTCTAGTTCTTCCCATGCCGGCTCCTAATTGCCCAATTCTCACAGCTCAAAGGCCCCCTGCTCAGAGAAACACAGTGACTCCTCTCACATGACCTTGGGTTCCTGTGTTCCCAGCATTTATCATTTAACTGAAATTACCTTGTTTATTTGACCACGGGCTTCTGGTACCTTCTCTCCCCCCCAGCCCCCACCCCTTTAGAAGGTGAGCTCTGGTTCACGCCTGGAATACAGAAGAGAATCTGACATACGGAAGGCACTCAGCAAACATTTGCGGCTTTGGTGAACCATAAAAGGTCATTTCAGCTAACCTGCCTTCCTCCAGCTCCCTTCTGACTCCAGGGTCATCCTGACCCCTCAGGCCACAGACAGCCTGCAAGTCCCTCCTGATTCAGCACAAAGACCTTCCCTCCTTAAGTCTCAAACCAGAAGGGCTTTTGTCCCCTCCGGACCGGGGATGAGGGGCGGGGTGGAAGGGATTAGAGCAAAAGGATACACCCAGTCCAGTTTGAGACGGCTGGACGGCAGCTCGGAGCGCGTGTCCAGGCTGTAGGTGGGCGCCAGCTCTTCCGGAATCAGCATGGGCACAGGGCGCCCCCTCAGGAACATTTTCACGGAGCCCTCCTCTGCCAGGACACCCCCAGAGGTCAGCGCGGACACCAGCCCCTATCCCCTATTCCCTCTCCCCTCCGGGCTTCACTTTAAATAATAATAATAATAATAATAATAATAATAATAATAGGCGGGGAAACTGAGGCCAGAGAGGCAAAGGCTCCATATGCCAGCTCTCCTGACCTCCAGCGATCCCTGACTATGCCCCTCCCCCTCTCCCCACTCACCCATGCTGAATATAACTTCTTTGGTTTTGCTGTCAGGAAAGGGGGAGAAAAAACGCCCTAATTAGCAGGCGGGTCAGCAAAGGGGAGAAACCACGCCCCTGCCCCACCGCTCCCCGGAGGTCTCTGATGAATAATGGGGGCCGCGTAAGGAGCGGAGCGCTGCCTCTCTGCAGGCCGTGTGCTTTGCTCGGTTGATCTTGCAGAGCCTAAGACACAGGCCCAGAGAGGCAGTGATCGCCAAAGATCACACAGCACGAAGTGGCAGGGACGCGATCCTGGAAGACGGGAGTCACCAGGGACCCCTCCCTCCTAATCAGCACCGCGCTCCTAGCGCTCCCCACCCCCAGCCCCCCAGTGCCCCAAACTTCAAGCAGCAAGGGAGGCGGTGAAGGGGCGTGTCTCCACATTCCCTTCGCCGGCCGAAAGGGGTGATACTCGCGGGCCTCGGTCCCCGGCGAGGGCGAGGGGAGACCTGGGATCCAGGTCCCGGGGGTACAGGGAAGAGGGGGTCTGCGAGAGGGTCTCACCCAGCTCCAAAGCTACTCATGGCGGCGGCTGGCGGAGCTTCGGGGCCGGGGGTGGAGCCGGGACGGGCTCCGCCGCTTCCGGCCCTGGGAGGCGCCCGCGCCGCCGCGCCCTGCCCCGCCCTCCGCGGCCGACCCCGGGAGCCGGCCGGTCACACTGGGTTTCTGATCCCGGGCAGCGGGGTCCTGACACCAGGCTCTTTTGGGGGGCGATGGGGGGAGAGTGTTGTTTGAGAACAGGACTAGCGGGCCTGTCTGCCTGAGTTCAAACCCCACCTCTGCCACTTCCTAGCAGTGTGGAGAAGTTGCCCAACCTCTGCCTCGGTTTCGTTGCTTTAAAAAATGGGGATAATAAGAGTGCCTACCTCGCAGGGTGATTGCGAGGATTATATTGGTTAATTCCTGTAAAGTGCCTGGAGTGGTGCTTAGCACACAGCACTATGTACGTGTTTGCTGTTATTTGAGTCAGGTTGAAATGTGTGGTTTTGACCCAGTTCCTGCCTTAGTTCAGCCCCCAAGCCCACAGCATCCTGACTCCATCCTCAGGTTTTTACTCCGCCCAGACCTTTCTGCCTCCAGGGAATTGACCACGCCCAACGTTCTCGTCACACCCACCTCCCTTTCTGATCCGTCCCCAGAGTTGGTTCCTCTCTTGATAATTGACTGCTCCCCCTGAGCCCTCTGCCCGCCTCGGGTCCCCCCAGGGATTCCAACTGCGACCACTTCATCGGGATCCAGTCTGGATGGGCTGAGTCACTTCAAAGCCTCCAGGTTGGCCCCGCCTCCTGATGGTTGGCCACGCCCACCTGTGGCTCCGCCCTTCTGGCCTAGTCCCAGACTCCTCTGCACCTGCTTCTTGCATCTGACGTGCCACCACCTGGTATCGGGCCCAGTGATCCCCACCCCAGGCTCTGATTCTGCCCAGGCTAACACCCTGCCCTTGCCCTCAAATCCCAATCATACCCGTCATTCTATTCCCCTATTCCCTACAGAAACTCCCTTGAGGTTTGCGTCCTGGCCCCACCCCTGAGATTCAATAGAGACTTTTACCTTAATGGCCACGCCCACAAGCCTGGCTCCTCCTTGATTTCCACTCTGGCTTACCCAAAGGACCCTAACCACTCATTTCTCCTAAGTCCTAGTCCAGCCTCTTAAGACTTGGCCACGCCCCTCAATGTTGGCTGCGCCTTTCCAGGCCTTTCAAGTGGACCATGCTACCTCAGGATTGGTCCCTCCAAGCCTCCATCGACACTATCCCCCCATTCAGAACTAGGTGGCCTCGCTCTAAATTATCACCTCGTGGCCTGGGGCATTACCTGAAATTCCCCATCCCCTTTCCCATGCCTGTCTGGGGTCCTGGCCGCACCCTCTGCGACATAACCCCACCCCAGACACCTACCCTTCCTTTTTGGCGCTACAGTTGCTGCTAGAAGATGTGGTGCGGCTGCGGGGGTCCTCGTGGCGCACCGAGGCGAGGCGCTCTGGTGACAAATAGCGGCGGGCACTGCGAGGAGAGAGCACATAGTTAGGAGCCTGTGAGGATAGCAGGCCAGTGTTAGAGGCCGGCGAGAACCTCCTGGCAGTTTCCATTGCTGGAGCTCGGGCACATGAGAGCATCCCTCGCCGTATAAACAGTCTCCGTCTCCCACGGGGTCTTGGAGGAGGCTAGGGACCCCGGCTTCCGTGCCTTACCTGCGCCCGGAGGTCGCCTCCTTCTTGGGGGAGGATGGGGAGGTGGCATAGCCGCCCACGCGCCGCGGGGGTCCCGCGCCATTGAGGGGCGTCCTGGTGGGAAGGCCTTTCAAGAGCTGACACACTAGAGGATGGGGTTAGAGGACAGAAGTAGTGAGTATGTGGCCCAGGTCCTGACCTCTCCCCATCTCATCCCTCTGGTCTAGCAAAGATACCCGAGGCTGTGGTGCCTAAGCGTGGAAGCGCTCGGCCCTTGGGGGTTCCCCGCGCGCGCAGCGCAGCACCCTGCTCTTCGCATGCCCGCAGGCGACGCAACGCGTCAGCCAGCGCCGCCTTTAGGACCGCGAGCTCGTCTTCCTGAAGTTGCAGCCGCTGCTCCAGCGCCGACACGCGGTCGTCCACCTCCATGCCGCTCGTGCCCGACAAATTGTCATCTGGAAGGAAGGGTGGCGCTGGCTGCGGGGGGGCCCCCCACCACCTTCCCGAGTTGAAGCGGGGCCAGCCACTGCCTCTTCCTCTCCCTCAACCTGCGGCTGGGACGCTGGCAGATGGGCCAGGAAGAGGGCTCCGAGGGGGAAGGAAATCCCCACCGCTCTCAGACCTATGCCCCCACACTCCTCAGCCCGCCCTGGAGGTGTGACCTTAGGGAAGTCCCTTCCTCTCTTACTTTTTAAGATTCGGCTCTGATTTCAAGATTCTATGACTAAGATGCTAAATTAACTATGAGTGATATCAATATTTTTATCTTTTTTTTAAAGTAAGCGCCATGCCCAACGTGGGGCTTGAACTCACGACCCTGAGATCGAGTCGCATGCTCTACGGACTGAGCCAGCCAGGCGCCCCCATACCAATATTTTTTAAACGACACCAACTTATTCCTAGTGACACTAAAGTTCTAGAATTGATCCTCAATATTCTCTGACGAATACCAACATTTTATCGTAGGTACTAACGTTTCCTTTCTGTTTCTTAAGACTTTCCAAGCCAAAAGGTCATGCCTGGTCCCTCCCCTTCCCGTTCTCTCCTCACCGTGGGGTTCGACCCCAGAGTCGGCTGCAAGGACAGCGTTTCTGCGGCCCCTGGCGGTGGACTTGGGGGTTGCAGGCAGCGCATCACACCCAGGAGACCCACAGGAGGGAGATGCGGGCGGGGATCTGACAACCAAACTCTCTATCCCGGCCAGAGCTTCTCTCCTGTTCCTCTTCTTTATTTCGCTGCTGTACCCCACGCCCCAGATTCAGCTCTCCCTCTCCTCTCCAGCCCCTGGGTTCAGCCAAGTAACTCCATCACCCCCCACCCAGCCCATTTTCCAGAAGTGGGAGGGGGTGGATGACTGAGGCGTCCCCCTTCCCTCTCCCTCCCAGACCACTCCTACCCAGACTCATTGCTGGCAACAACCGAGGAAGACCTGGCTCCCAGCCGGGCGGAAGTAAAGATGGTATCATTAACAGGGACGGGGCGTGGAGGTCGCACCTGCCATCCCGCGTCCGTAGGCCGCCCCTCCCGCCCGCTGAGCTCCGCAGTGCAGCCGTCCGTCCCTCCCCTCCCCTCCCCCCCCCTCCTGGCGGCCCAATCGCCAGCCCGGCCTCGCCCGCCCTGCCCCCCACCCAGCGCCTCTTTGGTCCGGTGCTTGGACCTGCAGAGGAAGGTGGGGGCCTCCCGAAGTCGGAGGAAGGGAGCTGTCAGGACTTAGAACTCGGTAGGGAAGGGACTCTCAGGGTCCTGCTGGCATCACGTTTTCCAAAGGAGGAAACTAAGAACGGAGGCTGGGGGAGTGTGCGGAGACTCATCCATCCAGTCACTGGGTGAAGGGGCAGGAGGGCCAATGACCTCGTTGGGCCAGGCCCCCTCTTACCTGCCATTACTAATACTACACACACACCCCCAAAAAAGAGAGGGGGAGAGAGGCCCCTTATAGCGTTATAGGGAGCTTACATGTGACAGGACTCTTCACGCGAAACACTTAGCACTGTTCACTTAGCACTATTTCCTGACTCACGGTACAGTGCTCAGGAAATCCAGGATACAATTAACTATTATTATACTACCTACTGCTCCAGGCAAGCCTAGTAATGATGGTATTACGTCCATTTTAGGAGGAGGGGAGGAGGAGGATTGAGGCCCAGAGAGGTGAAGTTACTCTTGCCCAGACACACAGCCGTGCAGCAGCTGAGCGGGTACTGGAGCCAGGCTTCGGCATTCTGTCTCTTAGAAGGGCAGATGAGGCCAAAATAAGCATTCTACTCCTCTGCCAACTCCAGTGTGACCAGGGCAGTGAGCCTCCAAACTGGGAGATAGTCCCTTTTCAGGGCCCCCTGAGTGAAATAGAGGCGCTTTCACCTCGGTCCTTCAAGCCCCCACCCAGAGAGGCCAGCTGCGTTCTGAGGCCTTGGACCATCTCCCCAGCCCCCCTTAACTCAAGCTCCCTCCCGAGCATTCCCACACCCTCAGCCCTTCTGCCCAGAGACCAGCCCTGGCTTCACCTGCTCCCCTCCCTTCCACCTGTCCTCCACCTCCCGCTCCCCTCATCTAGGCCTGACACTCACAGTGGCCCTTCAGGTAGAAGGAAGGGGTGTCTAGGAAGAAGGGGTGAGTCCTAATGGGTAGGAGTGGTGGGGCCAGAGGATTTGGGGGGTATAGTGGAGGCCAAATCCTCTGGTCATCCTACCTGCTCCCACACCCAGCCCACAAGCCAACACCAAATCCTACCTCCCCCTAATCTGTCAGTGCCTCTGCCAAGGGAGAAGGGGGGGGTCCCAGAGGATTGAGGGGGAAAGGGCAGAGTTCCAGACCCTCCGACCCCAAGCTCCTGAAGGTTCTGTGCCCTCCTCTTCATCCACCCACCTCGGGAGAAGGAGAGGGTCGAGGCAGGTGGGGAACTGGGATCGGGGCTTTGGAGATCAGGGACCTTGCTCTGGAGTCAGGGTCCTCCGCGGGGGGAGGGGGGGCGCGGAGAAAGGAGGATCTTCAGCAAGAGGCGAGGATGGGGACTTGGAAGGAGGAGGCTGGGGCAGGAGGAAATGGGTCCAGCCCTGGGCGGAGCCAGGGTCGGAACTGAGGAGGGGTCTCACCGTTGCAGTATTGAAGCAGCGAGGACGTGTCGTAGAGGCCGCAGAAGGCCGGGCCGCGCTCCGCCATCGCCCCGCCACAGCCACCGCCGGCCCCCCCGGTCCCAGCCTGGGCCCGGTCCCCCCCTCCATGCCCTGCCTCCCGTTGCCATAGCAACGCCCTTCGTTCCAGCATCCCCGGCTCTGCCCTCCCGGCATCAGGCGGCCGGCGCCGGGCCTGGCACCGGGGTCATCCCCCAAGATGCCGAGAAAGGGGGGTCGGGACACCCCCTGCCAGGCCCCCCAACACAATCCTTGAACCGGGATTGGTTGAGCCTAGATCCCCCTAGGTACCGTCTAGTCCCGCCCACACCCCGCGCGTATTCTCCCTAGACCCCCTCCTCGCCAGTTCACGACCAATGAGAGCCTGTCGCGCAGGCCTCTCGGCCAATAGAGATGCAGGAGGATTGGAAAGGACAGGGCCTTCCTTGCTTTTCTGCCTGAAGCGTAGCCCCCGGCTCTGAGAAGAAGAGAGGGTGGAGCAAGACACCTCATAACCTCCAAACCTTCTCCTTAATCTTTCACTGAATTTCCCAAAAGCCCCCTCGCAGGGCCAGGGCCCGACCCTAGAGCCTCAAATCTGCCTAGATATCCACTAGCTCCGCCCTCGAACTCTAATTCTTAGAGTCCTTGTTTATTAGATGTAGGCCCGCCCCCCGGCTCTTAGCTCCACCTCCAGAATCCCGCGGGAGCTCAAGTTCTATTCCTGCCCCCAGAGCCTTTGGCACCGCCCACAAGGTAGCCAAGAGCCATATAGTACTTCGCCCAGAGCCCTTGACCCGGCCTTCTTTTAGGATTAGCTCCGCCCCGGGGTTTAGGCCCCTCCCCCCAAGTCTGATATTGCTCCCCATTCTTTCCTTCCTCTTTCTTATCCGCGGTCCCTTGGTTCCTCTCCGACAGCCCTCCTCTCCCGCAACTTCATTATCCAGTCCGGGTTTTGACATAGGCCCAGCTGGGACGCGGGGAAGGCTGGCGGTGTCAGTCGGAGCTGGCTCTGATGTTGGGGGAGAAAGGGAGGGGAGAAAACCTGACAATGGATTTGAAGAATAGTGGACCACCTTCCCCCAGTCCCCACTGAGGGTCAGCACCTAGTCTTGACCAGACCATGTTTTATAGGAAGGAGAAGAGAGCCCAAAGCGGGAAGAGATTTACAGGCTACACAGGCAGACCGTGAAAGCTCTGGGCTTTGGAATCGGATGGATCTGAATTTAAATCCTGGCTCCACCAGATTCTGATTGTGACCCTGAGCCTCCGTTTCCACATCTGAAACGTGGGCGGTCATAGCGTGCCTACCTCTCTCATTCATTCAAAATGTTTATTGATTAAAGAAAGGGTGGGGGGGAACAAAAATGTTTACTGAGCATCTGCGGTGTGTCCAGCTCTGTTCTAGGTGCTGGAGTTTCAGTAGTAACAAGTCGGCCCCAGAGTTTGCTCTCATGTATCTTGCAGGGTGATGGAGGGGTAAGCCGCCATACACAAAGCAAATAAGTAATAATAGCTAACATTTAATTGAGCACTTACTACATGCCAAACACTCAGTTATCTTCACCATGAGCCCTATTTTCACCACCATTCTGTGAATGAAGAAACAGGCATGGAGCTGGTAAGGTAATTTCAGAACCTGGTATTCCAGAGATAAGAGAGTGCTATGAGCAAGATGTGAATGACAAGGAAGAAATCATGCATGAAGTTGGGAGTGAAAGCTTTGCAGGCAGAGAAGTCAGTAGGTGCAAAGGTCCTGAGGTAGGTATGAGTGCAGCATATTCTGGGGGGTAACAAGAAGCCTAATAAGGCTGCAGCTGCACAGGGAGAGGCGAGCAGCAGGTAGATGAGGTCAGGGAGTTGATGGACCCACCAGAGCCTGTAGGGCCTCGAAGATGTGGGAAGATGTTTGCAGTTTGTTACTGCATCCTCTGTGAGCCCCAGTGAGCCCACACATGTAAATCACACATGAGTACATGCCTGGCACACGTAGGCACATGTAAATGATAGCAGCTCCCATCCATTTCTCAGGGAACACCTACTACGAAAGGCACCAAGGTCAATAATGAGTTCAAAGTGATGGGCAAAGTAGATGTGGGCCATTATCATTCTATGATCACAGCTGGCTGTGTTATTGATAGAAACAAAGCAGGAACCCAGATATCCTGCCTCCCAAACTCCCACTTCTCCCACTCTCTACCTCCATGAGCTCAGAACTCTGCACAAGCGGCAATGTGCTAAGGGCTGTGACTGGAGTGCCCCCAGAAGGGATACCAGTGGGATCCCGGAGTTCAGATACTGCAAGCTCCTGTGTTGGGGGAGGGGTGTGGAGCCACAGGCAGAGAAGTTCAGCCAGGTGAGTTGTGTGTGTGTGCGTGTGTGTGTGTGTGTGTGTGTGTGTTTGGGGGGTGGGGGGATGACAGACAAAGATGAGTCAGTCCTAGCCCTCGAGGGGTCAGGATCCTTGTGAGTTCAGTTGACCTTGGCCCAATAGCTTTGCTTCTCTGCAAAATGGGAGCCATTCCAGCACCCACTTCCCAGGGGAGAAGAGCAGGTTCAGTGAGCTCAGGCCCGTCAAGTGCTCAGCACAGTGGCTTTTGGGTACAGCTAATGGAGCTAGTTTTATTACAAGTGCTTTCACAGGGAGATGTCAAAGCCTGGAAGATGGGAGTGAGGTGGAGGGGAATGGGGAGGAGGGGGCTCTGCCTGGGAGGAGGGGGCAGGACTCCAAGGTCTGGCTTTGTCTTTTCTCTCTGCCTCTAGGTTCCCTTCTCTGGGCCACTTTTCTCTCTTCTCTGTCTGTCTCTCTTTATGTCTCTGTCTGGAAATGGGTCTTTGATCCACCATTTATGAGCTCTGTCACCTTGAGCAAGCAACCTCCCTTCTCTGTTACTTCTGCTTCTAATCCTACATTCTGTTTTTCCATCAACATTATTTCCCCCATCTGTCTTTCTGATTCTTTCTTCTTCCTTTGTGTTTCTCTTTCTCCCTCTCCTTCTGTTAGTCTGTCTCTCTATTTGGGTCTATGACTGGGCTTGGCAGGAGGGCTGGGCTCCTGGGACCCCCAGCATTGCCAAGTCCAGGGCCTGATACATAACAAGTACCCAGTAAAATGAATAGAACCCTGCTCTGTGCCGAACCCTGTTCTGGACGATGCTGGGGCCCCACAAGCCACTGAGAGAGCCCGGATCCTGTCCTTACAGAGCTCAGAGTCTGGGAGAGGAAGTAGTTACTGTTTGAATGGAGGAATGAGTGAGTGAGCTAACTTTGAGGCGGGTTTGGGAAACAGAACCAAAATTGGGTGGAGGCACTTGAGGCAGAGAATACTGCTAGAACAAAGGTCGAGGGCCCGGGAAGAGTCTGAAGAGCTCGGACATCTTGGAGAGGAGGCTGGCGAGCTCAGCAAGGGCCTTGGAGGTCATGGAGAGGAGCCCGAGCTTCCTCCTGAGGGCACTGGGGAGCCATGGCAGGTTCTGAGCTGGAGAGGGAAAGGGGCAGTTTGTGTTTTCGCATGACCACTCTGGCTGCCTAGCTGTCCTATGGGAGGGGGGATTGCTGGGGGAAGATTCTAGAAACCTGGAGGAAAATGCCCAGACCAGCCTACTCTTCTTGACGCTAGAAAAGGAGCTTTGGGCCTGGCCTGCCACCGCCAGGGGGCAGCGAGGGCTACAGGTTTGAATCTCTCCTCTTCTTTTCCCAGGTAGGGGAGGTTTCCACCTTGCTTTGGAGCAAGTGGGGGGAAGTTGGAGCTATCTGTGGGGCCCTCTGGCTGAGAGCCCCTCTGCTCTCCTGCCCCCAACCTGGCCTCTTGGGCCGCTGGAGCCCCCACCTCACCAGCAGGAGATTATGTCAACACAGCCCCGCTGCTTCTAGCCAAGACAATATTTGCCCTCAGGATCTGGGGAGGTCGCTATGGAAACGAGCTGCAGGGTGGGGGGAGCACCCCCTCCCGGAAGAGGGCTAGGGGTGCTGGGCATCTCTGCCTCATCTCTGACTGATTGTGTCTTTGAGAGAGTTTACCCATCCCATCTGTCTGGTTTCCAGATCTCTCTCTCTGGACCATCGCTTCATCCTTGTCTCTGTCTGTCTCTGGATGGTCTCTGTGGGTCTCTGTCTCTGTTCTTTCCTGTCTCCCAGCTCTATGCTTCTTCATGTCTCTGTCTCTCTCTGGGTTTCATGTCTCTATGTCTCGTTCTCTCTTTGGGTCTTTGTCTCTCGCTTGGATCCCATATTTCTGTTTGTCTCTTGGGGCCCCTGTCTCTGGATCTCTGTCTCTTTTTCTATCTCTGGGTTCCTGCTTTCTCTGGATCCTATTCGCGTGTGCGCATAGTGCGTGTCTCTGTGGGTCTCTGTCTTTCAGGCCTCATCTATCTGCAGTCCTGAATCTCAGGGGGGCCACCTCAGCCTCTCATTTCTGGCCTTGGTCCCCATGGGGTGCCCCCTCTCTCCATCTCTCTCTGCCTCATTTCTCCTGTACCATCTGCTAGCACTCCAGGCCCCCGCCTGCTCCCCACAGGCTCTGCTCGGCCGCAGCCCCAGCGGGGCAGGCACAGGCCTTCCAGCTCCTTCCCTTGGGGGGTACTGCCTGCTCTTTGCTGGGGGATTGGGGGACCACAGCGCCCATGAAGACCCAAGACCTGAGGCAATGGAGAGAAAGAAACTAAGAGACAGACACCCTGAGCGCTGACAGGAGATGGGACAAGGGGAAGAGAAAGGGGAAAGGTTAAAGATGGGAGAGAGAGAGAGAGAGATGGAGAACAGAGGTGTGGGATTCAGAGAGGGCTGTGTGCTTGTGTGTGTGTGTATGTGTGTGTCCCTGCTGCCCCCTCCCCACACCCTGGGAGATTACAGAGGACCCGGGAGGGCTGCAGTGCGCAGGCCAGTCAGGGACCCAGGCACCACCCCTCCTGTGAACCCCATGCTGGGTTCTGCCCCGGGGGTCCCCTGCAGGGGTGGGTGAGGACCTCTGAGCCACAGCGGAGTCATGGCTCCCTTGCCTCTCCTCAGGGCCCATCATTCAGGCTCTCTCTTCCTCCGACCTCCTTGTCTTCCTCTCAATGTGGCCTGTGCTCTGTCCCTATCCTCCTCCCCTATCTCTCTGTCTCTCTCTTATTGTCTCTGTGTCTTCTCCCTGTCTCTCTGTCTTTATCTCTCTGTGTATCTTTCTCTGTCTCTTTCGATCTCTTCCTCTCTGTCTCTCTTGGTCTCTCTCGTCTCCATCTCTTCCTGTCTGTCTGTCTCTGGTCTCTCTGGGCCCTTGGTTTCTCTTCCTGTCTCTCTCACCACCTCAATTCCTCTCCACTGCTCCCCCCTTCCCCAGTCTTTCCCCTCCTCCTTCCCAGCCTCCCCCCACCTTCCCAGCCCTAGTCCAGTGGCCCCCCAGGCTCTCTTGGGGCCAAGGAGAGACTCCCTCCAAAGCCCAGCCTCTCCCCGAGGTGCTGGGCTATCTCAGACCCCTCTCCCTCTCCACTCCAAGAACCGAGCCTTTCCCAGGACCCAGAGGGCGCCAGGAATGTGGGGCAGAGAGCAGGGAGGCCGGCTGGAGGCCAGGGAGCCAGGACCCCCCCCCATCACCCCCCTCTCCCAGATTTGTCTCCTTCCAGTTCCTGGTGCTGGACCTCATATCCCCCCTACTCCCTGCCCCTGCTGGGGCCTCGGGGCCTCAGTTTCTCCTCTGCAAAGTGGGCACATTCACCTCTGCCCCACTTGTCCCCTAGGTCCCAGGGGAGCATGTGCTCCTGAGTGTTACAAGTTGACTAATGTGCATGAATCGGTGGTTTGTATTACTGGGGGATGAGAACATCGAGAACCAGGACTCGGTTTCTAAGGCTTCCCCCCTCATGTACAGACACTCCCCATTCCCCATATTTTAGAGCAAAGGAAGTGGAGACTGTGCGAAGGTGTGTGATTCGGTGGTGACTGCGACCATGAGACGCTGTGAGGCTGTGGGTTTGTGTGTGATTGCGATCCTTGTGTGTCCGTGGGGTGTGTGGGATGCCGTGATGGTGGCATGGTGGTGTGTGATGTGTGTATGACTCTGTGGGACTTGTGAGTGCAGGTGAGGACGGGGATCAGGGTCGTGTGTCCATACCACCATGGCACTGGGTGTGACCGTGTGAGGGTGACAGCCTGACAACGTGACACCCTGAGAGTGTGTGCCTTATTGACAGCTGGGGAAGGTGTGTTGTCAGGGTGTGACTGTGGACTCTGGTGACCGTGTGAACTGCGAGAGTGCTGATGGGTATGGCCCGCAGTTGGTGGCGGGTCAAGGATTACGTGACTGTGTGCAAGACCGCATATCCGTGTGTGTATGTCATCGACAAACGGGGCCATTCTTCCAGCCTCTGCTCGATGCCCGAGCCTGTGCTGAGCGACGCTGGGGACCCAGTGGTGACCGCAGGCCAGTGGGGAGAGACCTAGTGATTCTGAGACCAGCGCGGTATCACGAGAACTGTGGGAAGCCGTGATTGTGTTGCTCTGTGAGTGGAGGAGCTGGCAGTCCGGGCACAGGGCTATGTCACTGTGGACGACTGTCAGCCTGTGGGTGAGACCTCGGCTCTCTGAGTGTGACTGTGGATCGTGAGGCTGTAAATGACCATCAAGAAAATGTTCGGTGAGGCACAGTGTGTGACTCTGTGCGGTGCCTCTCCATGGCTCGGTGCATGGGACTGCGTGTGACACTGTGTGGCTGTGTGCCACGGCTGGGTGGGACGGGTGGGACAGTGTGAGAGACTGTGACCCCGGCTCCGTGACGGCTCTGCCACGTGACTCTGAGTGACTCTGACCCTCCCGCACCACTGGCCCCCCGCTCCGGGTCTCTGCCCCAGAGCTCCCCCTCCTGCTCCCTGGCCCCGCCCTCTCCCACCACCCCAGGCTGTCACCTCTTCCAGAGCCCAGGCGAGGCCGTGGAGGCAGCGGCAGCGGCAGCGGCTGTGAGGGATCGAGAGCAGGTCTGGGGACAGGTGAGGGCTTTCCCAACCCAGCCCGTTCCCCCGCCCCCACGTCCCACTCAAGCCTCTGGGTCCCTCTTTCTCTATTTCTTAGCCCATGCCTTTGTCTCTTTGTCTCTCTCTGCCCACGCTCTCTATCGTCCTGTTCGCCTGTCTCTCCATATCTCTGTCTCCATGTCTCCCGATCTCTGTTTAGCCTCTGGACAGCTCTGTTTCTGTACCTTTATCTCTCCTTGCCCCATTCTCTGGGTCTCTCTCCATGTCTCTATCCCCTCTTTGTCTCCTAGCCCACATTTTTGTCTGTCTTTTGCTCTCTGGTCTCTTGCTGTGTGTCTCATTCTGCTTAGTCTGTATGTGTCTCAGTCTATATTTCTGTTTCACCCATTTCTGGGGCTCCATCTGAGATCTTCCCTGCTTCCCCCTTTCTCTACACGGTGCTGTGGGGGAAGGGATTGAGGTTAGATGGATTTTCAGGCATCTGGGCCCCTGCAAACCTAAGCCCAGGGTCTGACTCCTCTCTGGTCCCTAGGGAGAGGGTTGTTCCATTGACTCTGGGCTTCATCCACAGCGGGCAAGTTTTATAAGGTCAGGATCCTATTTGCCATTTGAAATTCCTCTGGGCTCGGAGAATGGGAACTCTGAGGGTCATTTCGAGCTCCACGCCTGATACTTTCTGTGCCCTCCTCTCCAAGGCAGTCCCCAGGTTCCCCAGAATCTCTAGGTCTAGACTCCGGGTGACATTAGCGCTTCCGCCCAGAGCAGCTCTAGGGCAACCGCGCCCTCAGCAAACACCCCCCTTCCACCGCCGCTGCCCCAGCAACAGTTGGGGGCGGGCCTGGGAATCACGTGCTGGATCTTGGCCTCTCCCACTCTCCCCCCACCCCTCAAGTCATCACTCGTGGGGGCGGAGGGGGGCCACTGCCTCCTAGACCGCATGTTTGAATCTCAGAGAGGGTGGCGCCGGGGCTGGAGGCGGAGGGCGGAGGCTCCTGACTCTGCCCCCTGACCCTCCAGGCCGGACTGCCCCTACTAGACCAGACCCTTCGCCCCCCATGCCCCGCCGCCCTCACGATGCTGAACTGTCCGCCTTGGCGGCTGTTATTGCTGCTCTCGTCGTGGGGGCCGCTGCTCCGGAGGGCGGAGGTGAGGATCCGAGGAGCCACGGGAGTTCAAGGCTAGGAGGGAGGTCTGGGGACGGTTTTAAGGCTTCCCTCGCTGCAGAGAGAGTTTTAAGACTGCCCGCCTGTCCAGATTCAAGTTTTTTCCAGTCTCTCTTCTTTCGCCCTCAAATCCTCCTGATGATTTCCAGCCACTTCTTCCCCTAATTGTCCTGAAGGTTTTCAGCCCCTCACAGAAACTCCCCTGGTCTAGGCACCCCTCAAGGCCTAGAAGAATTTTCTAAGTCACCCAAGACTCCTGGACAAAACAGGGCAGCCTCTTCGAGTCTCTGTAGGGTGTTTCTAGCCCACACGAACGGTGGTGCCTGGGAGCGGGGATCGGTCGGGGGTGGGGGTAGGGTCCTTCCTCCTCTTTTTCCATAGACAGGCTCTGTCGGGCAGACGGCGGGGGAGCTGTACCAGCGCTGGGAACGCTACCGCAGAGAGTGCCAAGAGACACTGGAAGCCGTGGACCCCCCAACAGGTGTGACTGGGGAGCGGGGACTGGGGGCAGGGGAAGGACTAGGGCTGAGAGCGGTGTGCTTGAGACGGGGCTAGGACTGACGGACGGGGCCTGAAGGAAGTCTGGGGTAGAGGTGGGCTGGATCGGAGAGGTCTGGGTGATGCTTGGCCTCGGTGGGAAGGACTAGACCTGAGTGCGCGGGGGAACTGGGGTGCAACTCAGATTAGTGGGAGAGGCCGGGGAAGAAGCTCGAAATGGGCGGAGTCTCTGGCCTGGCAGCATCAGGTGGGTGGAACCTGAAGGGGGACCAAGAATAGGGCGGGGCCTGGGGTCTGGTGGGAGGGGCTGTGGCAGAGCCGGGGACTGGACCATCCCAGGTGGGCGGGGCCAAGGCAGAGCTTGCCCGCGAACCTCGGAGAAGGCTTGTGCTGCGTGCGGTCTGTCCACCCGACTTCTGGCCCCCACGCCCACCCCAGGCCTCGCCTGTAACGCGTCCTTCGATATGTACGTCTGCTGGGACTACGCTGCACCCAACGACACTGCCCGTGCGTCCTGCCCCTGGTATCTGCCTTGGCATCGTCACGGTGAGGTGCCCCCTGGACCCCGGGCTCTCCCCCAACACAAATGGCTCCTAACCCTACTCCAGACACCACTCCCCCGGAGTTCGCCTACACTTGATCTCCTGCTCCTCTCTGTCCGGCTGGGTGTCTCCTCCTGCCTGACCAAAGCTGGATCTGTCACTTAATGCCCATTCTCTGTCTCTGTATCTCTCTGAGGACCACAGGGTTCTCATTTTCCCTGGGCGTCTTGGTCTTCCTGTCCTAAGTAGCCATTTGGCCTAGAGCAACTTATTTAACTTCTTTGTGCCTCAGCTTCCTCTTCTGTAAGATGGGGATGATAATAATATCATTTTTATAGGCTTGTTATGAATAGTGATTTAATAAGGACACGTAAGGGTTTATTATCATCACATCACTTTGGCTATCTCTGCCTTTGTCTTGCTTTTGTCCTTCTCTTTCAGGCTTTCTCTTTCTCTGTGCCTCTGACCCCCTCCTTTGTTTCCCCACAGTGGCTGCAGGCTTTGTCCTCCGCCAGTGTGGCAGTGATGGCCAATGGGGACCTTGGCGAGACCATTCGCAGTGTGAGAACCCAGAAAAGAATGGGGCCTTTCAGGTAAGAAGCAGTGAGGGATTCAGGTCAGGATGTGCAGGGAGAGAGGAAAAGGCAGCCGCCTCAGGCCGAGCCAGAAACCCCTTGTACTATTCAAGACTCTAGGTTCCAAGTGATAGAAACCCAACTTAAACTTGCTGGGTGGAGAAAGCAAATGTATTGATTTCTGGGATTGAAAAGTATATGGCAACAGCTTCAGGCACAGCTGGATCTAGGTGCTCAAATGATGTTGTTGGGAATCTTTTTGTCTCTCACCACACTATGACTTTGTTCTTCTCTGAGCTGGTGTCATCTTTTCTGTGGGATGGAAAGTGTGGTCCTCATTAATAGCACCAGGCTCACATCCTACCAACCAAGCAAGACTGTGGGGAGACTGAACTTTGTTCTTAATAGCTCTAATGCAGTGTCCCAGGACTGATACTGTGGTCATGCATCTACCCTGGACTAACCACTACACGTGTGTGTGTGTGTGTGTGTGTGTGTGTGTGTGTGTGTGTGTGTATGTGTGTGTAGGGGGTTATACTGAATGCTCTAATTGGCTGGTCACATGTCAGCCCTGGACTGAGGGGTGGAGTCGGCCAGTCGGGCCCACTCAAGCAAGGGTAGTTGGATCCCCAAGAGAAAACTGGGATGCTGGGCAGGAACAAAAAGCACGGTCCCTTTCTGGTCCTGGGGGAAGCACTGAACTCTGTTCCTGTGTCCTCCTACCCTCCTGCACCACCCCCCCGACCTAGGATCAACGGCTGATTTTGGAGCGGCTGCAGGTCATGTACACCGTGGGCTACTCCCTGTCCCTGGCCACACTGCTGCTAGCCTTGCTCATCTTGAGTTTCTTCAGGTGGGACCTCCAGCCTTGAGTCACAGAAGCAGAGCCTGGGCCTCAGTTTGCCCAGTAAGATGGGGTGGTCAGGCTCTACGAGCCACAAGCCTCCAATGGAGGTTGTGTGGGAAGCGCGGGGCGGTGATTTAAGGGGCTCTGTGTGGCTGAGGGCAGGTCTCCAGGGGTCCCCAGACTGCACCCCAAATCCCCTAGGCGGCTGCGCTGTACTCGAAACTACATCCACATGAACCTGTTCACGTCCTTCATGCTGCGGGCGGCGGCCATCCTCACCCGAGACCGTTTGCTACCTCCACCTGGCCCCTACCCTGGGGACCAGGCCCCTGTCCTGTGGAACCCGGTGAGCAGCACCCCTCTCTTTCTCAAATTGGGATTCTGCCTCCTCTGGTGGGGCCAAGAGGTTCCCAGCCCATTTACTACCCCTACACTATTAACAGTTGATCTCTCTTGACCTCTCCAAATATATTTGGAGAGGGGCCCTCCCAACTCAGCCTCCTCCATAACCAACCCCGGCACCTGCTGTATGGGATTTTTCCCTTGCCTGGCTCTCATGATCTCATCCCTCCGTGAACTTTTCCACCAATGAGAGAGACCCCTGCTGGAGGTGGGGCGTGGCAGGATGGGAGGGGATTTGGAAGATACCAATTTGTTACTGTGAGACAAAGGTGGGGGAGGCTAGAGGCTGGGGGCCCAGGTGAGAAAAACTGTCTGGTAGCGAGTTGGGTCATGTCGATTGTGAAGAAGTTATGGGGTCCGGGAGTCCCTGTGCTGGCGGGACAAGGGTGCCGGGGTGGGAGGAACTTTTTGACAGGTGAAGTAATTGAGTTCAATTTTTAGAAGGCGATGGGGCGAGAGAGGCCATATTTGGGGGTTTATGGCGCGGGGGTGNGGTGGGGGGGGGTGGGGGGGACTCGCAGCAAGATGGAAGATACCAATTGTTAAGGAGGTGAAAGCGGGACAGCTCACATGGGGAAGAGAATAGAAGAGGGAAATCAATCACAGACACCATCCTCTGGTGGTGCAGAGCGGCAAGTGAATAGTCAAGGCAGGAGATGGAGGTGGAAGGACGACCAGGTAGAGGAGGAAGGCCTGGGGACACTCTGGAGGCCCTGACTGCCCCCTCCCCCTGTCCGACCACCCCTTAGGCCCTAGCTGCCTGCCGCACGGCCCAGATCGTGACCCAGTACTGCGTGGGTGCCAACTACACGTGGCTGCTGGTGGAGGGTGTCTACCTACACAGTCTCTTGGTGCTTGTGGGAGGTTCCGAGGGGGGCCACTTCCACTGCTACCTGCTTCTCGGCTGGGGTGAGCCCCGACCCTGTCCCCTGCCCAGTCCGGCGCGCCTCCACTCCCCTGACCCCCCTGCTGGTCTACCTCAGGGGGTCTCCTCCCCTCTCTGGGCTTCTGCCTCCCCACCCCGGCGGGGGAAATTCCGCGGGTCTTGGGCCTGGCGGGGCCCGTGCGCGCGCTGACAGCTGCGGCGGGGTGGGGGGCGGGGGTCGGGGTCTGCGCAGGGGCCCCCGCGCTTTTCGTCATTCCCTGGGTGATCGTCAGGTACCTGTACGAGAACACGCTGTGAGTCTTGGGGTCTGGGGTGGGGCCTTGGGAGGCGGGTGGAGCTTTGAGGGACGCGGGTGGGTTGTGGTGGAAACGTGGGGAGGTTCCGAGGGCACGTAGGGGCTTGGAGGGGTGGGTGGGACCTAAAGGAACGCGGAGCTGGGAAAGATTGTGTCCAGGAAGGGGGCGGGGGGTGGGGCCTGGGTAGTAGCAGGAGGGGCTTTAAAGGAATGTGGGTGTGGCATTAAGGAAAGTGGGCGGAGCTGGAGAGAGAGGGTGCGTGATGCGGGGAGTCCAGGGGTTTTTCTCTTAGCTCTACTCCCCCTGCCCCAGGTGCTGGGAGCGGAACGATGTCAAGGCCATATGGTGGATCATACGCACCCCCATCCTCATGACCATCTTGGTACGGCCGACCCTGACTCCTCCAGGCCACCCTCTGGAAAGTCCCACCCTGGGAAACGGGGGGGCCACCCTCTGTCCCCCAGGACAGGATGGGGCTGGCTCAGCCTCTATCTCTCCCTGCAGATTAATTTTCTCATCTTTATTCGCATTCTTGGCATCCTCGTGTCCAAGCTGAGGACGCGACAGATGCGCTGCCCGGACTACCGGCTGAGGTGAGGGGGCGGGGCCGGCATGGAGGGAGATGGGCGGGGTGCGAGATGGAGGGCCTGGGGCCGTGCGACCGCTGCCACCCTCTACCCCCAGGCTGGCTCGCTCCACGCTGACGCTGGTGCCCCTGCTGGGCGTCCACGAGGTGGTGTTTGCGCCGGTGACAGAGGAACAGGCCCGGGGTGCCCTGCGCTTCACCAAGCTCGGCTTCGAGATCTTCCTCAGCTCGTTCCAGGTGCTAAGGCGCTAAGGCTGCGTGCAGGGGCTACACCCTTCGTCCTGGGGCCCTCCTCCCCAGAGGGCCAGGGGGGCTACAATCGTCCACTGATGCAGCCACTGAATGGGGTGTGAACGTGTTCACACGTTCATTCACTCATTCCACTCACAACACTGAGCTAGCTCTGTCCTGAGCTGGGAGGCGGCAGGGACCAAGAGAACAGACCAGTAGCCTCAGCAGCACTGCCTCCTAGTGAAGATGGAGAGCTTTGCAGCCCCCGCGGGACCTGGCCACGTTCAGGCTCTGCCGCTTCGCAGCTCTGGGGCCTTCACCTAGACTCTGAGCTAGGGTGAGGTAAATGAGGTGTCTACAGCGCAAAATGTAAGGAGGCACTCCAAAATTTAAGGCCAACCCTGCACTTGCCTGCCTGACCCTAGTAGCTGTGCCGTTTTTCCTTGTCGGGCCTCAGTGTCCTCATCTCTAAGTGGGAACAATACTAACCTTACCTCACCAAGGCTGTTCATTCATGAAATTCAGCAAAAATGTACTGAGCCCTTACTGTGTACCAAGCACTCTTCCAGGCCAAGAACCAAATGGTCCCTACCCTCTAGCAGGAGAGACAGATGCAAAACATGCTATGTAAATTTAAAAATATACAGAATGTCAGAGGGAGAGATGTGCCTAGAAGGGGGGGAGCAAGAAAAGAGAGGAACAGACAAAATATGGGGTTACAGACGGGGGGTAAGGCCCTCACTGAGAAGACATTGGAGCAGGGACCTGGAGCTGCAGAAACAAGCCAGGCAGATATTTTGGGGAAAAGTTCCAGGAAGAGAAACATCAAGGGCAAGATCCCTGATGTGGGAGAGAGTACCTTTCCTGATGTAAGAAGGCCAACATGCCTGAGGCAGGGGAAGCCAGAGGGAGCAAGGGGGAGATAGGACAGTGAGGTGAGATATCTGGGGCAGATCCTTGGGCCAAGTGAGTACCTTGGCTTTTCCCTGGGTGAGTTGGGAGCCATGGGAGTAGAGGGATGTGATCGGAGTTAGATTTTTTTTTTAAAGATTTTATTTATGTATTTGACAGAGAGAGAGACAGCCAGCGAGAGAGGGAACACAAGCAGAGGGAGTGGGAGAGGAAGAAGCAGGCTCCCAGCAGAGGAGCCTGATGCGGGGCTCAATCCCAGAACGCCGGGATCACGCCCTGAACCAAAGGCAGACGCTTAACGACTGAGCCACCCAGGCGCCCCCAGAGTTAGATTTTTAATAGGATCATGGAAATTAATAATAAGATTTGTAAGATCTTAACATAAATAATTGATCTGTATTAATTTATCAAGTAATTTATTAATTATATATAGTTTATAGTTTATATGTAAAATGTATATAAAATAATTCTTAAGTAAAACTAATTTATTGATAATAATATATAATAAAAAGTTATAACAAGCCTAAGCAAAAGGTTTAACGCTATGTGCCAGGCACTCCAGCTTCTTGCATATTATCACCTCAATTCTCACAACCACCATGATACTATGACCCCATTTTCCAGATGAAGAAACTGAGGCACAGAGGGGTTAAGCCCTTGCCCAAGTGGGTCAGAAAGTGGGGAAGCGGTTCTCATATCTAGGCAGCCTACCTCTGGCGTCCCGTTAACCCCCTTATTGCTCAGCAAACCTGGGGGTGCAAAGAGGGGCCAGGGAGAGGGTGATTGAAGTGGTCTAGGACCAGGGTGTTGGCAGCCGAGGTGGTTTGGGACCTGGCAAGTGTCCGAGCTCACTCAGGGGGGTGTCTGCCATCCTGCCCCCACTCTTGATTTAACTTCCGCGCCTCCTCCCGGCAGGGCTTCCTGGTCAGCGTCCTGTACTGCTTCATCAACAAAGAGGTAAGGGCAGCCCCGGCTAGCCGCCCGCGCCCTCTGGCGGCCGCGCAGGGAACGGCCGGGAGCGCAGGGACAGTTCTGAGCGCCGTCGCATTGCAGGTGCAGTCGGAGATCCGCCGCTGCTGGAGCCGGTGCCGCCTGCGACATAGTCTGGGGGAGGAGCAGCGCCAGCCACCGGAGCGCCTGTCCAGGACCCTGCCCTCGGGCTCAGGCCCCTGCCGGGTCGCCCCTGACCGCGCCCTGTCCTTGGGGACCCTCCCAGCGCCTGGGGATGAGGCCAGCCGGGTCTTGGAAAGTTACTGCTAGGCAGTGGGGATCTGTGTCCATTCGAGTTCGCATGTATTTATTGAGCGCCTACTGTGTACCAGGCCCAGTGTCGAGGGCGCTGGAGAAACTGGGGTGCGGTGGGAGGGGGGGAAACAGAAGACAAGGTCCCTGTTCTCCTAGAGTTCACAGTTCACAGTTGGGGGGGCAGCAAAGACAGAATATCAAGTTAGACACACACTGTGGAATGGCTAATGAGGAAAAGTTAGAAGGGAGCCTAGGTTGGTCCAGGAGGGCATCTCTGAGGAGGTGACACTTAAGCCATGCCTACAAGAGGTGAAGGAGACCGCTTTGGGAAGAAGATTCTAGGCAGAAGGAACAGCATCTGCAAAGGCCTTTACGCAGGAAAGAGCTCAGTGGTGCCTGAGGAACAGACAGGAACAGACGCTGCCATGTGATGGGACAGATTATCAGGGGCAGGAGAGGCAGCTGCAGAGGGGCGGGAAGTGGTTGGACTCTGGCGCTATTTTATTTTATTTTATTTTTTTTAATTTTTTTTTTTTAAAGATTTTTTTAATTTATTTATTCGACAGAGATAGAGACAGCCAGCGAGAGAGGGAACACAAGCAGGGGGAGTGGGAGAGGAAGAAGCAGGCTCATCGGAAGAGCCTGATGTGGGGCTCGATCCCACAATGCCGGGATCATGCCCTGAGCCGAAGGCAGACGCTTAACCACTGTGCCACCCAGGCGCCCCTGGCGCTATTTTAAAGGTAGAACTGAGGATTTGCCACCGTTTCGCGAGAGGGAAGTGCAGCAAGAGAAGTCATGGAAGACTCCTAGGTTTGAAATGAAGGAAAGAGAGAGGGAGATGGGGTTCAGGGTGGGCAGAGCCAGGAGTGCTCTTTGGACATGTCAAGCTGGGAAGAAGGCCCTGGAGCTCACAGGACAGGTGAGGGATGGAAAGAGAAATGTGAGCAGCACTGGGGTGGGGCAGAAAGGAGGACTTGGTATGTAGACTGAACATGAGCCATTCTGGGCAGGCCTCAGAGCAGAAAGCAGGACCACTGCCTGCTGGGGGGATGGAAACACCCCCCCCCAAATCCTGGGCGGTCCCTGGGGAACTGGGAGAACGGGGGAGGGGATCTGACAGCCTGTATCTGGACCATCTGTACACACACAGGACTCTCACTCCTAAATCCATCCCCCACTCAGATCTACACTTAGATTCAGTTAGTACCTGGGTGTTGTTTTCCTTAGGGTCCCCAGCCCCCTGGACAGATGTGCCCCCACAGCAGCTGGAGTCCTTCAAGCATGGGGTCATGCTGGGCCCCCTCATGGGTTTGGGGGGCTGCTCTAAGGCAGGGGCCTTGTAAATCAAGCATGAGAAACAGCTGTATTTTTGTGTATGGGAGGTAGGTGGGAGAATCTTCCTGGCCAGGCCATCAGGAGAAACGAGAGGCGGGCTGTGTGCTTGCAGTGGTCTTGCAATCTCTTCACCCATGTGTTGCCACAAGAAGATGGACACTATGCTGCCACTGTCCCCCATGCCTAACAGAAACCCCTGCTGGGATTGTTCATGTGATCTCCCGATAACTATTTACAGTGTATACAATTAAAATTATGTGTGTGTGCCCAACATTTTCTGAGGCCTGCTTCTCTAAAAGGTGGTGTAGGAATAGGAAGACTGCAGAAACCAGCCTGTCCCAAGTTTAGCTGGGCTTATTAGCTGTGTAACTTGGGAAAAATTCCCAACCTCTCTCTGCCTCAGTTCCTACTTCTGGAAAGTGTGTATAATGATGGTATCTACACTGTGGTTGCCTGAGATTCCGGTGAGTTATTGTTAGAGTACTTCCTGGTGCACTGTGCATGCTTTTCCTGCAAACTCTGCTTTCGCTTTCACCCCATGAAGGAAGAGGTGATTAGAAACCGTTTGGGCAGGGATGGGTGAAGACGTGAGGAAATTCAGACTGATGCCAAGCAGGGTGCTCAAGGCTGGAACCTTTGCTGCCAGCCCGCAGGGCAGGGAAACTAGTTCCCTCTTCCTGGGGAGGATAAGTTAACAGGAAGGGGGAGGCAGGGCAGGGATCTGAAGCCAGGACTATGACTCCAGAGCTTGTGCTGTCCCAGCTTCTGGACGAGAATTGAATCCTTGCAGGGGTGGGGAGTGGGGCAGGCGTATCTCCTGCAACAGCACCAATGCCCCCACATTACAGATAACGTGGCTCCAGTCATTTCCTGAGTGACGCTGGGCAAGTCATTACCCTCTCTGGGCCTCAGCTGTCTCATCTGTAAAGTGAGATGGCTCTAGTAGCTACGCACCAGATGACTGTTCCCATTAGATGTGGGCCACTCAGTAAACATGCACCGTTATAGCCTCACAGCGGTCACCCTATGTCAAGCCTTCTCTTCTACAGAGTCCCTCGCTCCGTCACTAATGGATTCATGGACAAACTCAGGATGTGCCTTCCGCAACTCAGTGTATCAGACATCTCATTTTATCCTGATCTGAGGCCTGCACCCACCTGGTGTTTGGTCTTATCTGGAGAGCAGAGCGAGACGTGAAGGCACAGACAGAACATAGAGACACGGGTGGGGGAGAGCACAATGTGTGCACATCAGAGCAAGACCAGGATCTTCCTTATCCTCCCACAATAAGTGAGCCCCCTCCCCTTTGCCACCTCTATCTCCCCACATTTGTCAGAGAATTTCTCCCAGGGATAATGAGGTTGTAACTTGAGGCCAGTGGAGCTCAGCGTTAAGCCCCAGGCTCTGGTGTAGGGTGGGGTTGAATTATACCATCACCACCTCCTGGCTGGGTACCCCCAGGGAAGTGCTTGCCCCTCTCTGCACCTCCGTTCCCTCCTCTGGAAATGGAGGTCATCATTAACAGTGTCCGCTCATTGTGGCTGAGAGGAAGACTGATTGGCACAGAGCCTAGGGCCTGGCACCCTAACAGCTCGGTGGGTGTCAGCCGAGATCGCTACCAGTATTTGGGTACTGGCTGCTCTAACTAGATCCTCCTCTTAGTGAGGGCTGGTCGGGGCTCTCCTGGCTGCTGCTGGGTCCCCAGCGCTGCAACACAGACATGGCACAGAGGAGGCACTCAGTGGAGGGGGGTGCGGAATGACTGTTTCCTGGCTGAACAAATGGAAAAAAAGCCTCCCAAGAAGTTCTGAGCTAGACCTCAACTTATTGAGAGAGGGGCAGAGGGAGGGAAGAGAGAGACACGCGCGAGAGATGCAATGATGAGAAGCTAGAAAAGATTAAGGAAGGAAAGGGAGCTCTTTGTATCCCACCCACTCGCTTCACAGATGGGGAAAGTGAGGCCTAGGAGGGGCAGAGAGGTCCTGACCCCAGCACCTGGACCCACACCCAGCTGCCTCCCGTCCCCGAGTCTGCCCTGCTCGCAAGGCGCTGGGAACAGACAGATGCCACTAGAAAAAACACAGGACTTTATTATTCCCATTACAAAGGGCAGGTCTTCGCAGGATGAGGGCAGGAATTCTGATGGTAGGGAGGAGGCCCCTACTTGCCGGCGATGAGAGGGTTCCGCAGGACCACGATGACCGAGTCCCCACGCAGGAACATCTTGGAGATATAGCGGTCCTTGTTGACTGGCTTCGATTTCTTCTTGCCCTTGCCGCTCTTGGGGACCTCGGTCCACATCTCCTTCACATTCTCCAGCACCATGTTGCAATGCCTGGGGGGGGAGGGACACCGGGAGTGAGGGGGGAGCCTTCTGTCCGCCCCTCTTCCAGCAGCACCCATAGAAGAAGGTGCAGGCCGGGGACCAGGACAGCTGGGGCTCCCATGCCACCTCTGCCAGTTCTCAGGTTGAGGCTTGGGCAAAGAACTTCACCATTCTGGGCCCCAGTGTCCCGCCCCCTAAAATGGAGCCATTCACAGTGCCTCCCTCGTAGGGCTGCCGTGACGATAAATCAATCAATATGGAATTCTTGTAAAGACTCAGAACAGGGCCCTGGCCTGAGGTAAAGGTAAGCAACATGGGTCTGCTTCTGTTTCTTAACTCCAAGGACTTCTGAAGGCATCAGCAGAGGAGCTGCTTCTCTTTGCGGAACCAGAGGCCCCTGGGGCCTATGGGGGTACACGGCACCTCCACTGCCGTCCTGCTTAGGCCCTGTCTCCTCAGGGTGCCAGGTGGATGCGTGTGAGGACAGGATGGATTAGCGCACTCCACAAGCACTTGCAATGAATGAATACAGCAATGAAGCAAACAGAGGATATCCCTGCCCTGGTGGGATCTATGTTCTAGTGAGGAGAGAACGCTAAGCAAGTCAACAGACGGACCTGACGCACTGTCAGACTATGTTACCTGCTATGAAGAAAAATTAAAGCCAGGCGAAAGGATAGAAGGAAATGTTACTGAGTGGCAAGAAAAACAGAAAATAGTTGAGAAGAGCGGGGAAGCTCTGTGCCTTGCTATGGAGTAATATCTACCACAGACTGCTAAGTGGCAAATACAAGTATGCAAGGAAAGTGATCTTTGAGGGGAAGAAAGGGGGCAGGAAAAGCACTGATACCGCCCGCTTGCTTGTACAATACAGAATCCTGGAAGACATTCGGAGACGGGGCCGGGGGAGGGGGGACGCAGTGTGGTGACCTGGGTAGACTGGGGACAGGCTGCATGGAAAGTTTTCATTAAACTACTATTACTGTTTTTGGAATCCTGTGAATACATTAGCAATTCAGAGAAAAATTAATTAAAAAAAAAAAAAAGAAGTAGCGTGCCCATACGGAAACACTTCCAAGGTATACTGTTAAGTGAAAAAGCCGAGATCTAAAATTGTGATGTGCCATTAGCAGTGATTTAAAAACAAAGAAAAGCACTCTCCTCTGTCTGTTGGTCTGATGTCACCTGAGGAGACAGACCTAAGGAGTTCGCCATGGGGGGGATTCCTGGGGAGGCAACTGGTGGGCAGGGAGCAAAGACTCGTTCTTCATCCGGCGCTTCTGCTTCTTTTGAATTTTGCCTCAACTGCATGCACTGCTCACGCAAGAAAGTAACAAAATTAATACAGTAACTAAGGGGGTTAAGAATGCCTTAGAGGACCTGCAGGGATCTTCTCAGACTACTGATAGTGTGAAAAACAAGATGCAGAAGAGCACATGGGAGAGTCGATCTTAAAAACAATTAAATTTATGACAGGACACATGTCAATTAGACCTCAATAAAGCTGTTAGCTAATACCATAGAAGAGCCCCTGATGTGTGTGGGAGAGTCAAGTGCGGCAGGACCCATACCAGGGTGGGAGGCTGGAGGCTGACGTGGGGGCAAGCAGCAGCAAGGGGAAAAGGTAAGAATCACCTTAAAAATGTATGTGTGGGGCGCCTGGGTGGCACAGTCGGTTCAGCGTCCAACTCTTAGTTTCAGCTTGGGTCATGATCTCGGGTCCTGAGATCAAGCCCCGCCTCGGGCTCCCTGCTCAGTACAGAGTCTGCTTGGAACTCTCTCTCCCTCCGCTCCCCCGCCCCAAATTAAATAAAATAAACCTTAAAAAAATGTGTACAGGGGCGCCTGGGTGGCTCAATCGTTAAGCGTCTGCCTTCAGCTCAGGGCGTGATCCCGGCATTGTGGGACCGAGCCCCGCATCAGGCTCCTCCGCTGGGAGCCTGCTTCTTCCTCTCCCACTCCCCCTGCTTGTGTTCCCTCTCTCCCTGGCTGTCTCTGTCTAATAAATAAATAAATAAATCTTTAAAAAAAAAAAAAAGATTTTATTTATTTATTTGACAGAGAGACAGCCAGAGAGAGAGAACACAAGCAGGGGGAGTGGGAGAGGAGGAAGCAGGCTCCCAGCGGAAGAGCCTGATGTGGGGCTCGAGACCAGATCGCTGGGATCACGCCCTGAGCCGAAGGCAGATGCTTAACTACTGCGCTACCCAGGCGCCCATACTTTTCTAAGATTTTATTCATTCCTTTGAGATAGCGAGCAAGAGAGAGCACGAACTGGGGGGGTGGGGGCAGAGGGAGAGGGAGAAGCAGGTTCTCTGCTGAGAATCTGATGTGGGGCTCCATCCCAGGACCCCACAATCCCCACCCAAGTCGAAGGCAGATGCCCACCAACCAAGTCACCCAAGGTGCCCCGGCTTTACATTTCTTTTTTTTTTTTTTTTAAGATTTTATTTATTTATTTGACAGAGAAGACAGCCAGCGAGAGAGGGAACACAAGCGGGGGAGTGGGAGAGGAAGAAGCAGGCTCCTAGTGGAGAAGCCTGATGTGGGGCTCAATCCCAGAACGGTGGGATCACGCCCTGAGCTGAAGGCAGACGCTTAACGACTGCGCCACCCAGGATCCCCCGGCTTTACATTTCTTATTACAAATTATTTATGTGCTTGCTGTGCTTCCCGACCTACGGCATAAGCTGAGTATAGGAGCCATCTTTGTTTTAGTCACTGCTGTGTCTCTGGAGCCTAAAAAAGTACCGGGCAAGGGTACTCTATGTTATAACTGCCAAAACTGATTAAGAGCTTCCTGTGTGCCAGATGCTGTACCTCTAATAACTTTATTACACGTCGCATATATTGTCACTGAATCTCTGCAACCACCAGAATCAGCGCCACTGTATGGAAGAGATAAAGTTACCTGCTGAAGGTCGCCTGGCTGCTAAGAGGCAGAGCTGGGACATGAATCCAGGAAGCCTGGCTCCCAAGTACGTGCCCAGGACTACTGTACTGCACAGCTGGAGGGACCACAAGACACCGTCGACCTTGGGGTCTGAAGGCGCTTATGCCCCGGGACTCTGAAAACCTTGTATTCAGGCTCCTCCCACTGGAGCTGGGACCGCATCTCCCAGCCTGGACAGAACACCTTGCAGGACCCAGGTGCTCACCTGTCGAAGGCCTTCACGCGGCCCAGAAGCTTCTTGTTGTTGCGGCAGTTGATAAGCACCTGGGTGTTGTTCTTGACTGACTGCGTGAGCACAGAGAGCGGGCCTGTGTTGAACTCCTCCTCCTCCCGCTTCTGCAGCTCCTCTGGGGTCATCTCACTCTTGGGCTTGTTGAGGAGGCTCCTGAGTGGGCAAGCATGGTACCCGTAGGTGAGGGGGCCCAGTGCTGGAGCGTGCGTGGTCCCATGGCCTCGCACTTGGTGTCTCCCCAACCTTTCCCCAACATACCCACCCTCCGGCTCAGTCCCTCTCACTTGGCATCACCACTCGGAGGCTTAAGAGACATTTCCAACCTTTCACATCCTCATTTGAGCTCCCGATCTCCCAACCACCCCAACCTACTCCATCCATAGCCTTCCTCGTCTCCATCCTTCTAGCTCCTCGAGCAAAAAAGTCTGATACCAACTTGACTCTTCTCTCTCACATCCTGCATTCCATCTGTCAGCAAATCCTGTCATCTGCTCTAAAATATTCCTAGAATCCACTGTTGCATACCATGGCCGAAACCTCCATCACCTCTCTCCTAAGAGCCTTGTCTCCCTGCCTCCGCCCATGCTCCCTGATGGTCTGTTCTCCAGAGCAGTCCCAGAGGTTGTATCAAAACTCAGGTCATATCATCTCACTCTTCGAAACCTTCCCATCTCTGAGTTAAAAGTAAAATCCAAAGTTTTTACAATGCCCTGCATCTGCCCATCCCTCTGTTCCAGTTAGTGACCTCCTAGGTGGTCCTTTAAGGTATTAGGCAAGCTTTCACTCTGGGCCTCTCCATTTGCTCTCCCTCTGTCTGGATACCTCCCCAGGTATCTTTGTGGTTCTCTGGTTCTTCAGGTCTTTGCTCAACTGTTGCTTTCTCAATGTGTCCTCGTTATTAAGTTACCCTCTCTCAAACTGGCATTCCCCATTGTTTTTACCCTGCTCTATTGTTTATTTACTCACAGCTCTAGTCACCTAACACGCCACATGCTTCACATGTTTATTATCAGCGTATTCATTGCCTGCCTTTTCCCACCCCATAAGCTGCAGCAGGGGAGGTTTTTTTTCTTAGGAGGCGGGGGTGGTATTCAATGATGTATCCCACATGTCTAAAGCAGTGCCCGATGCGGGAGCGCTCAATAAATACTTGCTGAGTAAATCAATCAATCAGGAAAGTCATTACAGTGACTCGTGAGCCGAAAAAGTCGCGAATGAGGTGAAAAGCCAACCACCTCCAGCTCAAATTGTCCGGGTAAGTCCCGTACCTCAAAGCGTTATTTCTAAAACTCCGCACTCCCCTTTCCCAGGTTCTTCGCTTCCCCTTAAAATCCATTTCAGGAAGACTAATTCTCTGGGAAATCCCAGCCCATTAACCGATAAAGCTGCCTTCCCTCTTGAACTCAGGATCCGTCAAAGGCCCCATGCCCGTCCTCAAACTCATCAGGAGAAAGGTGAGTACTTTACCCCTAAAATCTCTGCCTCCGTCCCACCTCTGCCCACCACCGGTAAGCGACCACATTTACGCCCTTAACCCCACTCCCGCCGCCAAAATTCAGCCCGGCCTCACATGGTGGAAGTGGCTGCGGTCCCAAGTCAGCGCCGTCTCCTCCGCGTTGCTGCTGCCTCTGAAGAGAGAGCGAGAGGCGGGACTTCCGTTTCCTGCGGCCCACTTCCGTCCGCGCCTGCGCAATCCTAACTTGCGGGGGCGTGGCCTGTTGCCATAGCGATCCGCGTCAGCCCCGCGCGGAGGTGGGGTAGAAGCATCGCGTAGTAGTTCAAGGTCTTTCAGGACCATACGGGATAGATATTCACGACAATGGAGAGAAGAAGAAAACGGATTCGACTCAAATCACTCCGTTGCAGAACGGCACAGGTTGAAGGAGGGAAAGGACACCCCATTCCAAATGCCCGCCGTCCCTGCCTTTGGGGGCGCGGTCTCCGGGAAGCCAATCGGTTCCTTGCTTCGGGGACGGACACCGCCCCTTTTCCTTCAGGGTCGGTTCTATTACGTGTCTATTGAACTTTCCGACTCCGAGTAACCAATCCTTCGCCTTCATACGGGAGGGGCGTGGACCTGCGCCTGGGTCCAATGTTTTCCACGATCAAACATTTTTCATTGGCTTCCTTTCCTCCGCTAAGGCGGAGCCTACCCATTTCGCGCTCCCTTTTGGGGTTGTGCAACCCTCAGGGGAACCAACCCCAAAAACCCCAGGGAGACAAGAAGGCGTGTTCTCAGAACGAGAGTCCCCATTGGCTTCACTGACCGAGGGAGGGTGGGATGGTGCCGCCGCTGTTCTTGTTCATTGGTCCGGTGATTCCATGGGGTGGGATTTGGCTGGGCCTAAACTATCCGCGGTCCGGGACCGGTTTCTGGGCGAAGCTGCCATGCCTTCCGGGGGCCGCGGG
The DNA here is from genome assembly GCF_002007445.2 of Ailuropoda melanoleuca. Lineage (NCBI taxonomy): Eukaryota > Metazoa > Chordata > Mammalia > Carnivora > Ursidae > Ailuropoda > Ailuropoda melanoleuca. Next base: position 33,171,863 of record NC_048229.1, on the reverse strand, counting down.
CGGTCCCGGCTACGGCTCGGGGAACGTGGCCTCTTAGAGCCACCCTCACCGCCCAAGCGCCGCCTGCTACCGCGGGCGCACTTCTTGCCCCTGCTTCTGCTGTCCCTGGCCGTGGCCTCGGCGTTCTACACCATCTGGAGCGGCTGGCACCGCCAGACTGAGGAGCTGCCGCGGGGCCGGGAGCTGCGGGTGAGGCTGGGCAGGGGCACGGACACCGCGGGAGCCCTCATTCCCCGCCTCCCCTTCCCCGAGGTCTCAGGTTGACGTGGCTGTATCGTACGGCCCTAGCCGCAGGTGCTGCGGTCTCCGTCGTTAGAGCGCATGCCCGGTGCTAACGAACTGAGGCTTCGGACTTGTTCTGCAATAGGTGGTTCTCCCTAAGAGGAAGGGTCTGGAGTAGTAAGACTTGGGAGTTCTGGGTTCCAATCAGAAAGCTCTTTGGAATAGTGCTTCCTCTCTCTCGGCCTTGATTTTTCCGTTAGGATTGGGGTGGGCTGAACCTGATAGGCTTAGAGGGCCTTTTCCCGAGTCTAGGATTTATCCTTGGAAACCTCCGATGCTGGAGGCTCGAATTAGGAAGAAGAACCGCGGTTTCTTAGGGGCGATGGCGACCGGGTTAGGGTCGGAATGGGGGTTGCTCTCACGCTCGGCTCTTCTCTTCCCTATCCTATTCCCTCCCAAGGGCCGGTTGATCGGAAGCCTCCCCGAAGCTCGGCTGCGGAGGGTGGTGGGGCAACTGGACCCACACCGTCTCTGGAACACTTACCTGCGCCCCCTGCTGGTTGTGCGGACCCCGGGCAGCCCCGGCAATCTCCAAGTCAGAAAGGTAAAGGGCCGCACATCTAACTCCTGACCCCGCAGCCTGCCAGGGAACAGGAAATAGGCATTCTGCCCAAGATCCCACAAGCAGCTAAGACGCAGAGCTGGGACTCTGACTGGAGCTAACCTGAATCGAGAGGCCCACGTTGGTAACCACTAGGCTGTATTGCTCTCTGTACCGCCCAAAAGTTTACTGTGTGGTATGCAACAGCTCTATGAGGTGAGCACCGATGTGATCCTCACTGTGCGATGGAAACCGAGGACCGGAGCAGTTAGGCATTTTGCCCAAATCCCACAACTTATAAATGGTTTGCCCAGGGTTTCAACCCGAATTTCAGGTTGGCTCCAGAGCTGGTACAATAACATCTCTATATTGCCTCCCAGAAAGCATCCAGTCATTTGAAGACTTACCCCCTGAATTCAGATCCCACCTCAGCCACTTGGAGTGTGACCTTGGACTAATTTCTTAACCTCCCTGTGCCTCGGTTTCCTCATCTGTGAAAGGGAGCCATCGATAGTGCCTATTCCTACAGGGTTCCTAGACCAGGGCTTGGCCCACAGTGAGTGCTATCGAAGAGTGAGCTGGGATTAGTCTTGGCATCGAGAGGTGGGGTCACAACACACCTGGCACTCAGTAGGCCCTCAGCAAAAGCATGTCTAGGGAATGACTTACACCAAAGTGGGGGTTATGAGTCAGCCCAGCTGCTCTGCATGGCTCAGGTCACATGGCCCTTCTCCTGACCTCCTCCCCAGTCCCCACCCACCCTCCCACCTCTCTCCTGCCACTAGTTCCTGGAGGCTACACTGCGGACCCTGACCGCAGGCTGGCATGTGGAACTGGACCCCTTCACGGCCTCAACACCCCTGGGGCCACTGGACTTTGGCAATGTGGTGGCCACGCTGGACCCAGGGGCTGCCCGTCACCTCACCCTTGCCTGCCATTATGACTCCAAGCTCTTTCCATCTGGGTCGGCTCCCTTTGTGGGGGCCACGGATTCGGCTGTGCCTTGTGCCCTGCTGCTGGAGCTGGCCCAGGCCCTCGACAGGGAGTTGAGTAGAGCCAAGGAGCAGGTAAGAAATGGGGAAAAGGGTGGGGTGCCGGGGCTGCCTTTACCCTAGTCCAAGCCTCCCATCCTTGCCTGCCTGGACTTGTCTTCCTGCCTCTGTTCCACACTCGCAGTAACAGGGATCTTTCCCTCCTCTGAATGTCAGATCCCATCTCTCCTCTGTCCAAAACCCTCCCACGGCTCCCACCCCATTGCAGGCATAAGCCAGAGTCCTTATAAGGGCCCATAAGGTGTGCCCTGTTACCTCTCAAGTCTCCTCTCCCACCCCTGTCCCTCCTCGTTCCACTCTAGCCACCCACCTCCTCCATGTTCCTCAGACTCACAAGTCTCACTCCTGCCTGAGAGCATTTGCACCTGCTGTTTGCTTTGGCTAGAACGTGCTTTTCGCAGATAACCTTCCTGGCTGGCTCAAGTGTCCACGCCGATATCACCCCCTCAGAGATGGTTTCCCAGCCACCCTGAAAGAGCTCCCGTCACTGTCCCAGGCATTTACAGTGCTTTACGTGGACGTATTTGTCCGTCCCCCCAGCCAGAACAAGCTCCATAGAGGCAGGGGTTTGGTTGCTTTTGTTTTCTGCTGTATTCCCTAGGCCCAGAAGATTAGCTGGCGTCAATGAGGATGTCAAGAGAAATGTGTGGAACGTATAAATGAAACAAAGCACAACTCTTCTCCTTTTCCTCCCCTGCTCAGACCCCCTTCCGTGGTTCAAACCCCCTGTCACAAAGCCCAAGCTCCCTGGCATCTGCTCATCCCTCAGGCCTCTTCACGAAGCATTCTGGCTCTGGTGCCAACCCTTGGCCATACTGCTTCTTGCCTGGGAACACTCTCCCTGCGGCCCTATTTTGCCAGGCCAGCTCCCACTCACCTCCGTGCAAACGTCCCTTCCCAGCAGACCCAACGTGCTCCGCAGGCCAGGTTATCCCCAACTCCCTTCCCATGCTCCTTTAGAACCCCAGAGTTCTTGGAAGCATTTGTCGCAAGTACATTTCACTGCATAATGATTGGTTTGTGGGTCCGCCTCTTCTGGTAAATGAGGCTAAGGAATGTCAATCACAATCAGAGCGGCCCCTTCTTAGTTACTATATGCCAGGCGCGATTCCAGGACCTGGGTTCGCATCCTACCGTATGATTAGAGTTGTTATTAACCCCACTTTGTTATCTGATGCCTTGAGAAGTTAGTAACTTACCTGTAACTGCTCGGCTACGGGATTTGAACCCAGGCAGTCTGGCTCAGAATCTGCGCTTCTGGCCCCCATGCCGTATGAGTGAGGCGACCTAGTTTGCCCTCTTTGGCGGTGTAGGTCGGCAGGAAATGTGGATGGGTCAAGGCCGAGGGCTGGACCCAAGCTGGCCCTGACCCCTGGCTCCCACAGGAAGCCCCGGTGACTCTGCAGCTGCTCTTCTTGGATGGTGAAGAGGCGCTGAAGGAGTGGGGGCCCCAGGACTCCCTCTATGGCTCCCGGCACCTGGCCCGGCTCATGGAGTCTGCACCCCACAGCCCAGGCCCCACCAGGATCCAGGCTATCGTAAGACCAGGGACCCACTGGGTTCCGGTGAGGGAGGGAGAGGGCAACGCAAGGTTGGCAACATCCCACCTGGCCTCTCTCCCTAGGAGCTCTTCATGCTTCTTGATCTCCTGGGTGCCCCGAATCCGAACTTCTACAGTCATTTCCCTCACACGGCCCGCTGGTTCCATCGGCTGCGGAGCATCGGTAAGGGTGACGGGGCGGGGCCAGGCACCAGGCTGGGATGCGGGAGGGCCAGCCGGGTGGGGCGGGTACCTGTTCTCTGAGGGGTCATCCAGCCTGCCCTCTACCTCCCTTCTCTCTCTAAGGCACTAGGGCAGAAACACACAAAGATCCCACGGCAATCAAGTGCAGCGATTCTGCATAGGCTCTGGGTCCAATAGCTCTGGGTTTGAATTCTGGCTCTGCCTCTTCCCAGCTGGGTGAACCTGGGCAAGTGGCTTCATCTCTCTGAGCCTCCATTTCTGATCTGTAAAATGGGCACGATAGTAATGATAATAGGGGTATCTACCTCCTAGGCTCAGAGGGAATAGAGGAGCCCAGGAACACAGTGAACGTATAGTAAGGGCTAGCTAACTACATCCTTGTGGGGATGATCAGTGCTCCACCCCCAGGCCTCCTGCCCAGCCCTGATCTGCGAGCCGGAGGACCTTTGACCCTGCGGGGGCTGACCCTTGCTCTCTAATCCCCACCACCTCCAGAGAAGCGTCTGCACCGCATGAACCTGCTACAGTCTCATCCCCAGGAAGTGATGTACTTCCAGCCCGGGGAGCCCCCTGGCTCTGTGGAAGATGACCACATCCCCTTCCTCCGCCGAGGTACTTGCTATGGTGGGGCGGGGGCGGCATCCAAGGGAGGGACAGGTGGGATGTGGCCCTGGCCCCTTCCCAAGGTTAGGGATTGGTGGCAAGTTGCTGAACTTCTTTGTGCCTCGACTTTCTTATCTGTAGAATGGGGACAGGAAGAGCCTCTATCTCAGACTTGTTGAGACATAAAGTAAAGTAACGTAAAGACGTTACTTGTACAGTGCCTGGTGCACAGTAAGCATTCAGAGAATGTTAGCTATTACTAATGGTGCCTCAGTAATCATGGATTCCAGGACTTGTTGTCTTTCAAGGCCCTGGGAGCCCCTCAGAATCACAGACAAGCTTCGAAAAATGCCCAGTTGCATTTCAGGCCCACGGAACCACAATCTCGGATCTCTCCGTTGTTTTTACAAAACTCCCAGATGATTCTGTCGCACAGCCAGGGCTGACGACATCTGGTAGAGGGGTTCAGAACATAGGTTTTAGAATCTGACAGGCTGGGGCGCCTGGGTGGCCCAGTTGGTTAAGCGTCTGCCTTCGGCTCAGGTCATGATCCCAGGGTCCTGGGGTCGAGCCCCGCATTGGGCTCCCTGCTCAGCGAGGAGTCTGCTTCTCCCTCTGCCTCTCCCCACTGGCTTGTGCTCTCTCTCTCTCTCTTTCAAATAAAAAAATAAAATCTTAAAAAAAAAAAAAAAGAATCGGACAGGCTTGGGTTCTAGCTTCCGCCGCTTACCATTGGTTGACCAAAGGCAGATTACTCAGGCTCTCTGAGCCCGTCTCCTGCGTTTCTTCTGGAAAATGAAAAGACACACACACACACCTGTTTGTGTATATTCGTAATCACAGGGTCGGGAGGAGTGAATGAGTTTAGGTAAAATGCCTTCTCACGAAGTACATGGCATATTATAGTAAGCACTAAAAACTGCTTTTAAAATTTTTACTCTCTAATTTACTCATTCCCCAAATTTGCCATTCCTGACAGTGCCTACTTCAGTGATTCTCTCAGTGATTATTTCCCAACGCAGGTCCTGGGCCGGGTGTCTAGGATACAGTGATGGGCCATAACCTGCCCGGGTCCTGTCCAGTGGCGGGGACAGGTATTTAGCTAATCTTGACAGACCCGGGGGGAAGCGCTCGGAGGACGGGAACCCATCATAGTGCCGGTTTAGGAACACAGACTTGGGAGACAGGTGGCCTGGGTTCAGATTCTCACTGTGCTGTTTACTAGAGTCAGGACCCTAGGCAAATCACTCTGCCTGTCTCTGCCTCAGCGTCCTCGTCCATAAAGTAGGGGTAAATATAGGATTGTTGTAAAGGATTACTGTAAGGGTAAAATGGTGTGTGGGGGCTTAACAGAGGGCCTGGAATAGAAGGGCACCTGGCTGGCTTAGTCGGTAGAGCGCCCGACTCTTGATCTTAGGGTCATGAGTTTGAGCCCCACGTTGGGCATAGAGATTAGTTTAAAGAAAAAAAAAATTTAAGGTGCAAGTTACGGGGCACCTGGGTGGCTCAGTTGCTGAAGAAGGGTCTGCCTTCTGCTCAGACCATGATCCCAGGATCCTGGGATCCAGCCCCACAGGGGGCTCCATGCTCAGAGGGGAGTCTGCTTCTCCCTCTGCCTCTGCTGTTCCCCCTGCTTGTGCTCTCTCTCTCTAATAAATAAATAAAATCTTTAAAAAAAAAACAAAAACATGCAAGCTATCAATAAAGAAAAAGAGCCTAATAATATACCTGGCAATATGAGGTCAAAGACATCTTTCCCTTCTTCTGGTCTTTGCATAATCCCTTACGTTTTGAGTTTCTCTAGTTTGTGTGTGAGAACAATAGATATACTGGATATATATATATATAAATATATATTTTTTTAACTAACATGTTGCCCTCACATGCTTAAAATCATCGTTCAGAGTTCTTCAAGTGCCAGGACAGAGCATCTTCTGGGTGGGGGTGAGGCAGGTTTCCCCAGGCCCGGGGCTGGGCTCCTGGGTCAGCTGTCGGCCTGACCGAGCCTCCCCTCTCTCCTGCCAGGGGTCCCGGTGATCCACCTCATCTCTATGCCCTTCCCCGATGTCTGGCACACCGCGGACGACTCTGAGGCCAACCTGCACCCCCCCACGGTACACAACCTGAGCCGCATCCTCGCTGTGTTCCTGGCCGAGTATCTGGGGCTCTAGCCTCCATGGCTGACTCTGAAGGAGACGTGCCCGGCCGGGACGTGCCAAGGACACGTGGAACCGATGGAACTCAGGCCAGGCTGCCTGGGGTATGCTGGCTTATCCTTTTCTTTGGTTCTACTTGTGCTATGATTCGAAGACCCTCTTTCCTTTGACTCTCAGGCTGCCACTCTTTAAAGACGTGGAAGAGACGAGACCACTGTGGGGGCGACAGCCAAAGGAATAAGAGCTTAGACCCCATCCTGGAGGAAGCACTTGGTCTGAATGTTTGCGGGAGCCCAAGGCTGTTCTCAGTTTTAGAGTCGGCAGACCTTGGACTGGCATCTGGGCCAGCAACGCCACCCCACCAAATGAATTCTCCACGGCTTATGTTTTTATGTCCATGGATGGCCACGTGGGGTCCACAGGGGATGTGTGTGGAAACAGGAACATAGGAGGTGGAAGCCAATATTTGGGAACTAGAATCAGCCAGACCCAAGGGCAATAAACCAGTGTTTCTGTGAAACATTCTACAGAATTAGCATAACTAGGTATTGCATGAAAAAGGAGATTGAAGATGAGGGATGAGACATTAAATGAGTTTCTTCATTGCACAATGTGAATTTTCAGGAGTAAGATAGAATACAGTGTTGTTTCCCCAAAGTATTTCACCGCAGACCCCCTCTATTGGGAAGCTCCTAGAACTAGGGTACCTCAGATGACACTTTGGGAAACGTTAGGTTTTGACAGTTTGAGTGTATTCTTGGGGGAATGACTGAGACAGATTCACTGCCAGTGAGGTCTACCAAACTGTCCTTTCCCTTTCAGTTGTGGGTATGGGAGTGTGAGATGGTGGGTGTCACTGCAAATCTAGTGATGACTTGGGGAAGTACTTCCCAACCCACCTGAGGTTCAGACTCAACGGGGGTGCTTAATAAAAAATGCAGACTCCCTGGTTCCACCCTGGACCTGCTGAATCAGAACTCCAGGGTTGGGCTGGGACTCTGTAATGAGCACCAGAGGGAGTCTCCCAATCAGCGAAGTTGGGGTCCTTAAGGATACAGTGTGGGGTGTTCCCAGCGGCTTAGCAAACCTACCTACTCAAAAGAAAATAATAAAATGGAGGGCGCCTAGAAAGGGAGACCTCTGCCGGGTTCCGTGCCTGCTGGTTTTGTGACTTTGATGAAGCCCTGGTGGGCATTGGGGAGACCAGGCCAGGATGGAGGGTTACACAGCGAAGGTGAGCACTGGGCTTCCAAGCCAGCTCGAGAAGACTCAGAACTCACGGTTTGAAGCTCAGGATCTCAAACGGGAGAGGATAAATAGAAGGTCCTTGTTCGTGGTTTTCCACAGTAGCTGACACCTACTGGGCACCTACTGTGTGCCAGGCGTCGTGAGCACTTGACCCGCATCAGCTCACGTAGTCTCCGTCCAAGTCCTGAGGCAGGTACAACTTCCGTTCCCCTTTTGCTACGGAGGCGGGAGGGCTGACGATTATGACCCGGTTCTTTACAGAGCCCACGTGTTCACCCACAGCTGCAACTCCTAACCTCATGTCCCATCTACAGAGATCACCTGTGCTGGACCGACAGATGGTGGGCAAAGGGTAGCGCCTTCTGAGGCTGAACTGACTGCAAGCTAGAGCGGGGTTGGCGGGGGAGGTGGCCTGAGCCCCGAGTTTAGAACCGGAAATGGACAGACCTCAACAGCCAGGGCGGCAAGGCTCTCCAACCACGGGGACAGCTCCTGTTCATTCATTTCTCGTGTGGCAGGCGCAGTGCCAGGCACATGAGAGCACCCCATCTCCCCTTCTCTCACAGCCACCCCGAAAGTAGGTGAGACCATCACCCCTGTATCAGAGACGGGGAGCTATGGGCTGTTACGCCCCTGGCTCGCGATGCGTGATTGAGGACTGCGCACCAGGAACCCGGCAAGGGGGCCTGATGCTCACTTTCCCCCTGGAATCTGGGGCAGGGATCGTTAGCCCATTTCACAGTTGAGGCTGCTGCTGCCGCTTGGCACGATGTTTTCCCCAGCCCCCGTCCTCCCCCAGACTTCACACTCTGACGGGGCCCCTAGGTTTATCTGCTCAGCACAATGCCTGAGCACTCTAGGTGCTGACGTCTCACAAACCGATCTTTTGAGGGACTGTCGGGATTCTCATTCTTCACTTGAAACAGCTTCAGAGAAATCAGTGGCTGCCGGTCACGGGTCTAGGCGCACTTTTCTTTAAAATTCACGCTGCTTATTAGGGATGGGCCTTATCGGTGTCATTCCTCAGTCCGGAATTCACAACCATCCTGTCTTAAAATATTATGGCACCATTGTCTCTTCTCATTCTAGAAGGTCAACTGAATGTGTTACAGACGTTCTCACTCTAGCTTTTTTTTTTTCTTCCGTATTTTGTTTTCTTTTTGTTTGTTTCTGCCTCTGCGCTACTTTTCGGACCTACCTCTAGTTCAAGCAATCTTTTTTTCACTTGTGTCTGGTTTGCTGTTGAAGCCAGCCACCGAGTTTTACTTTTTTTTTTTTTTTTTAAGATTTTACTTACTTATTTGACAGAGAGACAGCCAGCGAGAGAGGGAACACAAGCAGGGGAGTGGGAGAGGAAGAAGCAGGCTCCCAGCAGAATGCTGGGATCACGCCCTGAGCCGAAGGCAGACACTTAACGACTGAGCCACCCAGGCGCCCCTGAGTTTTTACTTTGGGTTCTTGTGTCTGGGGCTTTTTCCCTTTCCCATCTGCTAGGCTATTATGTAGTTCTGGGTTGCCTGCAGAGATTTCTAAGCTCTTCTACACGTTTGCCTTGCTCGCTGAAAACAGAGCGGTCCTATGGAATCTTTCGTAAGCCGTGAATGCTGAGTACCCCCCCACTTTCTAAAAGTTTGTGTCACACCACTGCACTTTCACAAAAGACCTACCTTAGGGGATGCCTGGGCGGCTCAGTTGGTTAAGCCTCTGCCTTTTGGCTCAGGTCATGATCTCAGGGTCCTGGGATCGAGTCCTGCTTCGCACTCCCTGCTCAGCAAGGAGCCTGCTTCTCCCTCTGCCTGCTGCTCCCCCTGCTTGCGTCATCTCTGACAAATAAATAAATAAAATCTTTTTTTTTTTTTTAAGATTTATTTATTTGTCAGAGACGACGCAAGCAGGGGGACAGCAGGGCTCGATTCCAGAATGCTGGGATCACACCCTGAGCTGAAGGCAGACGCTTAACGACTGTGCCACCCAGGCGCCCAAATAAAATCTTAAAAAAAAAAAAAAAAAGACCTACCTTAGTACCTGTTCTTGCTAACAGAAAGAGATCTGAAGAGGATTTTCACTTTTATTAAAAAAGCCATTACTGTACTAAGGTAGGTCTTTTATAAAAGCGAAGTGGTGTAATTTGAGCTTTCGTAAAGTGGGGAAACCCATATTCTAATTCATGACAGGCAGGTTCACAGTCCAAAGCCCTTGTGAGCCTGCTTTTGTTCTAGTGTGTCTGCTGGTTCTTGCTCGTGGTGCTTTATTTCCATGCATGTTGGGTGACTTGACTGTGGGCTGTTCATTGTCTGAAAAATCATTGTGATTCTAGATAACAGTTCCTTACCCCAGAGGACTTATCTTTCTGCCAGACAGCCAAGCTCAGAAGTACCGAACACACAGATGATGCCACAAACCTGAGCTTGAGGGCCAGCTTGTGTCCACACGGTCTCAGGGGCCACTTTCTTCTCTCCTTTGGTCTTGTGCCCCGTCAGTGTTTAGAACATCTCTGCAGTGTTGGTGGGATCCCAGCTCCCATTAGATTCCCCACCTTGGCCTTGACTTCTGCCTGCTTGTCCCAATAAGACTACAAATAGGAAACCCAAGTTTGTCGGCACAAGCAAATGCCCTCAGAGCAAAAGTGCCTTCAGGGTCCCATGTCCCTGCCTCTGAAATTTTTGGTGTGGTGTATCCTTTAACTGTATTATATTGGCTAGTTGGTGCTTTTATGATTTTTTTTTTTTTACTACCTCTTTTCAGCAGGAGAGTTCAAATAATCTGGCCCCTCCCTCCAAAGAAAACTGCAATCCCACAAAGCCAAGCCAAGATTCAAACCCAGGTCTCTCTGATTCTAAAGTCTAAGTATTAAATAACTACTATGATACATCCTAGGCTCTCTGGTCATTTTTATTCCCTGATAAGAATGTCAGAAACTGTTGGGGTGCCTGGGTGGCTCAGGTGGGTTAAGCATCCCACTCTTGATTTTGGCTCGGGTCATGGGATTGAGCTCTGCCTCTGGCTCCATGCTCAGTGCCGAGGCTGCTTGGAATTCTCTTTCTCCTTCTGCCCCTCCCCCAATGCGCTTGTTCTGTCAAATCAATCAATCTTAATTACCTCTCACTATCCATTCTTCCCTCTTCCTTTATACTTGAATTTTTTAAAAGACTTAATTCCCCTTTTTTATTTAGTAAATAATTGACTGTTTTGAAGCTTTAATTACAGGGATCTTCAGTAAGTTGTTTTTTGTTGGGCATAATGTATCCAGCTGAAAAACTGTACGTCCCAAGTCTCCCTTGCAGCCCTTCCATATGGCTCAAGTTCAGACCAGTGAGATGTACATATAAGTACAGTGTAGTACTTCTGGGAGGAAGGAGCCTTCTCTTCCTGCAAATTGGTGCTGGTCAGAGCTCTAGCACGGCCAAGGGACAGGGAGCCAGAAGTGCCTGATGACTTCAGGGCCACCATATCTGCCCACTCGGGATTTCTAAAGAAATGAAAACTATCTTGTTTAAGCTACTACTATTTTGAGATTTTTGAATCCAAACTGACACAGATGAAGAGTCAAAAATAATCTCGAGCTAAGAGACTTGGCTAAGGATCCTTCTCCCAATCTTTTCCGGCTCACCATGCAGCGCTCCGTGGCTCCCTTCTCTCCCCGACCCCCTCCCTGAACAACACACAAACCAGTCTGGGCCCAGCCTTATAAATATTGATTTTATAGAAAGGACCAATTCAAAACTGGTCAGATGCCACACACCAGAAGCTTCCAGAACCACAAGGATGAAAAAAAAAAAAAAATCCCAAATGGAACAAACAAAAATATCCCAGACCAAACTGCCTGAAAATCAAGGTCTCCGTTGACCAAAGGATTCTAAAGAAACACATGTGGCCAAGGCTGGAGAGACCCCAACGCCTGAACGAGTATCCAGAGTGGAAGGAAAAACAATCCAGAAATTCAAAGCCACAGTCCCTGCCCACCGGCCCCCCACGCTGTCAAGAGCGAGGCAAAGGGCTTCACAGCTTTTTTTTTTGGGGGGGGGGGGAAGAGAAGCAATGGCAACAGCTTCAGTAATGGGAGGAGGGGAATCTTTATACTTCAACTTTTTTTGTTGTTCTCTTCCCCTTGGGGGGAAGTGAAGAGACCGGTAGCTTTAGGTTAAGGAGAAAACAGTGATTTTTATTGTTTTAATGGGGGAAAACGTCTAGAAATGGCCGGCTGCCATGAAAAGTGCCACAGCTGATCTGTGATCTTACTGGCCCCCAATTCCTAAAGAGGAGGTGAGCCCCGGTGTGGTAGGTCAGAGGAGGCACCAACCTTGCGCCCTGCAGCCTCTCAGAACAGAGCTCCAATGACAAAGAAGGGGGGGTTCGGGCGGAAGGGGGCCAGGATGGGGGAACCCTTGCGGAGTACCAAAATTAGCTGCCTTCTGCTCCCTGCTGGTGGGTCCCTGGGGTGTAGAGTGGCAGGGAGGGGGTTGAGGCTGAACGGAGAAGAAGTTGAGATGCTGATAAAAAACACCCTACTTGAGGGTCCACGGCCCTGGGTCTGAAGAGTAGAAAACCAATAGGGATCAGTCGATCAGAGTGCTTTCTCAATTATCCCCGAACCCCATCTCAGTTCTGGAGGGGGATCAACGCTGCCTGGACTGGGGGTACAGGCTGGTGGTGCCAGTCCCCCCCTCTCCCGGCTTCACCTCCCCTCCTCCCTGCCAGCCCGGCCCCCGCCGCCACCGCTGCCTGGGCCATTGCAGGGCAGCACCCAGTTGTTATCATGCAGACCCAGGCGGCAGCCGGGCGTCTCGCGGTCGGCTCGGCGG